>NC_133514.1:49177187-49477916 GCF_049354715.1 Callithrix jacchus | reverse complement strand
TCATTTAAAAACATTCTGTAGTGATATGTGACCTATAGAAATACTTTGTTATTGCAGTGAGATGGAAGATTTTCGAGGGATAGCAGAAGAATCATTTCCAAGCTTTCTAACCAATTCGTTATTTGGTAACAGTGGGATTTTGGAAAATGTCACTCTTTCTTCAAATCTTGGCTTGCCTGTTGCTGTTTCCACACTTGCTAGGAATAGATCCAGCACTGAAAACAGGTAAGATTTGTTTGAGCGGATTTTTTTCCAGGTCCATAAAACCTACAGCATACTGATATTTATGTAACATTTCTCAGTCAAGCTTGAACTTTTTGTTTTATGAGGGAGGGAGATGGCCAAATTGTGAAATGAATATAGAAAAGACAGAATTTACTGTCTCTTTCCCTATTGCATTGCCTTTTCAGTGGGTAGGTTTGGGTGGGTTTGGGATTTGAGCACCAGTTATCTATTTTGGTCTATTACTTTTTTTGTCTATAGTGTTTTTGGATTTGTATTAGTTCAGTCATATTAATGTAATGTAAATGTAATGTAAAACAAGTTGTGTTAGTGAAGTCCAAAGGAAAATTAATCATAAGGTTAAAGGAATATCTCTTGGCATCAAGGGCAGGAAATGCAGAGCTTCGCTGCAAGAAGAGACAGGAATTGGGATTTGGGAAGCTATCAGGTCTTAGGTTTTTGTCATTCCACTCTATGTCTCTTCTGTATAACTCTTTCATTCTTTTCTCTTGTCCTTTTTTTTTTGCTAATTAAAAATTTTTTTTTTGTAAAGATAGGGTCTTGCCATGTTGGCTAGGCTGTTCTTGAACTCTTGGGGCTCAAGTGATCCTCCCACCTCAGCTTCTCAAAGTGTTGGGATTACATGTGTGAGCTACTATACCTGGCCTCTTCCCTCTTTCAATACACTGATTTTATTTGCTTTTCTGATCATGTTATAGAATATGGCAACACAAATTCTCAGAAGACATCTATGAATTACATTTCTAGCTACGCATTGAGACTAATGAACTGTCTCTTAAAATCTCACAAATTTCTGGTCCATTTTAGGTTAGGTGTCTGTTCCAAATCCAGTCATCTGTGAATAGAGTTTTGGGTCATTTAGTCTATTTAGAAGTATGACATAGCCTCACTTTTTGATTCATTTCATCCAGGTTTATTCTTTACTGGACTTGTGTGGCTATCTCTCTCTTTCAACCTTTAGTCTCTCCTAGGTTTCTGAAGCAACTTGGCTCTTGCCATTCTAGTAACTTTAGCTCCTGAAGTCAAGTTTCTCTTTCTTAGAAACTCAGCCGGGCCGGGCATGGTGGCTCAAGCCTGTAATCCCAGCACTGTGGGAGGCCAAGGTGGGCAGATCACTTGAGGTCAGGAGTTCGAAACCAGCTTGGCCAACATGGTGAAATCTTGTCTTTACTAAAAATACAAACATTAGCCAGGTGTGATGGTGCATGCCTGTAATCTCAGCTACTCAGGAGGCTGAGGTGGGAGAATTGCTTGAACCTGGAAGGTGGAGGTTGTAGTGAGCTGAGATTGGGCCAGTGCACTCCAGCCTGGACGACAGAGGGAGACTGTCTCAAAAAAAAGAAAAAATAATTAACCAGTGTTTTCTTTTTTTTTTACTTTTAAAATGTCCATTTTGTTAGCAGATTGTTGTTTGGTTAAATACACCTTGCTTTGTATCTTCAAATGGATTGTGTATAGCGTACACATCCATTACATGTAGGGTCTTGAATAATGTATAAAGTTTGCCTGTTCTTAAATTGGCCACGTTCCTGTCTTCTCTCAACCTAAACATTTAGTGAGGAGCATTGTCTTGACCTTTGGGATGAAGTGATTGTATTAACGCTCTCAGCTCTTATAGCTTTATGAATTTTGACTGTATTGTTGAATACAGAAAGACTCCCTATTGCTGAGCCGCAGGTTTCCATGCTCTGCAGAGGACGATGGTGTGGAATACAAAGGCCCTATTTGTTTTTACTCCTGGTGGTTGGTTTTACTGTCATGCAGCCCTATGTCATGATGGCATTTAAATATGTATAATTTAATTCTTAACAATTAAAACAATTTTTTTTTGTAGATATCCTGATATCCAGGCATCTTACTTAGTAGAAGGGAGATTTTCAGTTCCATCTGGGTCATCTCCCAGAAACCAGAGTGACATTGAACCAATAGAGAGGGTACAGCTTAGCTTCCAGGATGATGAGTAAGTTCATAACTTCATTTGCTCGTACTGTGTTAAAAGTGGGTCTTATGGAGTCTTGTGGAAAATGACTATGTGATTGTGTCTGTAATTAATTCTGATTACTTCTAAGAGTCTTTAATAGTTTTCTTTTTTTTTTTTTGAGGCAGAGTCTCACTCCATTGCCCAAGCTATTATGCAATGGCATGATCTTGGCTCACTGCAACCTCTATGTCCCTGGTTCGAGGGATTCTCCTGCCTCAGCCTCCTGATTAGCTGGAATTACAGGCATGTGCCATCATGCCCACCTAATTTTTTTGGTATTTTTTGTAGAGCTGGGGTTTCACCGTGTTGGCCAGGCTGGTCTCAAACACAAGTGAACTGCCCGCTATGGCCTCCCAAAGTACTGGGATTATTAGAGTTACAGGCATGAGCCACTGCGCCCATCAAAGAGTTTTCTTTATGCACTTCAATCACATTTTTAGTCTTTCAAAACATTTTTTTTAATTCTAAAAATGGTATGTGCTATTGAAAAAAATAGAGAATGTAGAAAATTATCTGGAAGACAATAAAGGCCTGTAATCCCACTAACTAGAGAACAGCCATTGAGTACATTTTTATCTGTAGTCTTTCAGACTATTTTCTATTTGCGTTTATTCCTTTAAATCTTTTTTCACTTCTAATATGAGGCTATAGAAAAAGAAAAATGAAAATAATTTTTTTTTTACGAAATAAGATTACACTCTTATTCTGTTTATTATATTAAAAAAATTAAGATACAGTATTATGTTCAGCTTTCAATTACAATAGTGTTAATGACTGTATACTCAGGTCTGTATTGGCCATTTGGATTATTGCAGTTTTGCTGTACAAAGGTAATGAACTTCCCTATGTGTACATTTATATATACATTTTTCATAACTAGGATATTATTAAGATTTCTAGGATTTAAATTGCTGAGTTAAAAATACTTTATTTTAAAGACCATCAATTTGTAATTAACACATTGCTCTTTAGAGAACTTGTATCCGTTTATTCTTCTAGTAGATATATTATGGGAATGCTGACTTCTCTCAATCCTGCCCAACATTTGATGGTGCTATTTTTAATCTTTGATTTTTAGAGGTGAAAATAATTTACATAATACACATGTATATATGCATAGAAGAAAGTCTCGAAGTCTGTAAAACCAAGATGGTAATAGTGGTATTACAGAAAATCTTGTTTTCTGTGTTTAAATTTTTATTTGAATATTTATGGTATTGAACGTACTTTAATGTCTATTCATTACTTATATTTATGTTGTGAATTGCCTCTTGACAGCCTTTATATGTAGGTGCTTTCTTTATATTAAAGATGTTAACCCTGTGTATTCAGTCCTTCTCTGTGTGTTTTTGACTCCATGCCTACTCTGTGCCAGCCACTTCTCCAGGTGGTTAGGAAATTCCAGTGACTAAAACAGATGTTAAACAAGACACTAAAATATGCTAATTTTATAGTATATTACATGAGAAAAGTGATAGAAAAAAATAAAATATGATAAGGAGGGTTATTAGGAAGGCTGAAGGCAGTGGTCAGTATGGGTCTCATTGTAGACATAAGATATGAGCCAAGGGCACAATGGCTCACGCCTGTAATCCCAGCACTTTGGGATGCTGAGGCGGGTGGATCACCTGAGGTCAGGAGTTTGAGACCAGCCTGGCCAACATGGTGGAATCCCATCTCTACCAAAAACACAAAAATTAGCTAGCTGTAGTGGCACATGCCTGTAATCCCAGCTACTTGGGAGGCTGAGGCAGGATAATTGCTTGAACCTGGCAAGTGGAGGTTGTAGTGAACCAAGATCACGCCACTGCATTCCAGCCTGGGCGACAGAGTGACTCTGTCTCAAGAAAAAAGATACGAGTCAAGACTTGACAGGAGGGAGTTAATAACTATGTGGACTGCAGGGGGAAGTGGACATCAGGCCAAGGGTGCAGCCAGCCTGAAGACATTAAGGCAGGAGTGTAGTCCCTGTGATCACAGAGTGGCAGGGAGGCTGGGGAGGTGGTGAGCAGGACCTTGACTCTGTCTCTGAGAGATATGGGAAGAAACTTGAGGGCTCCATCTGAATTGTGTTTTAAAAGGCCCACTCTGAGGATCACTTGAGCCCAGGAGATTGAGGCTGAAGGGAACCATAATTGCACCACTGCACTCTAGCCTGGGTGACAGAGTGAGAACCCTGTCTCAAAAAAAAGGCCCACTATGACTTTTACGTGGAGAAGAGACTATATGAGGCGAGAGTGGACACAGCACGAGCACTGAGTCTCAACGGTCCAGTAGTGAGGCAAATGGAAGAAAGCACCAGGCCGTGTCCTCAGGATGCTCCACAGTGAGAAGCTGGGGACAGGAGGAATCAACAGCGAGATTAAGAATTAGTGATCAGAGGCAGGAGGAAAAGAGTGCCTCCTGGAAGCCATGCCAGGAGCATGTATAAAAGAAGAATTACCCAACTATGTCAAATAAAATGAGGGCAAAGAACTGACTCTTGGAATTAGCATAGATTAGGTCCTTGGTAAACCTGATAAGTAGTTTGGTAGAAGTAGGGCAAGGCACCATAGCCTACTTGGAGTGAGTTTCAGAGAGAACGAGAGTTAACTGTTACAGGGAGTAGAAAGCTTGTGGAGTTTTGTTGCGAAAGGGAGCAGAGAAATGAGGCTGTGATAGCTGATGGTTATAGTGGGTGAAGAGAGGTTTCACTTTTTTTTGTGGTGGGAGAAGTTGCTGCATGTTTACGTGATAATAGGAATAATCTGGAAAGGTAAAACTTGATGGTATAGAAAGGGAAGAGAATTGCTGCAGTAATGTCTGTGTCAGTAAGAGAGTGGGCCACAACTTGCAGTGCAGGGAGTAGCTTTAGCTGGGTAGGACTGCGGGCAGTTCCTCTGCAGGATCAGGTGGGAGAACTGCCTGTGTGGGTGCATGTAGTGGGAAGAATCTGTGGAAGTTACCTTTCAGTGCTTGAGGCTGAAAGTAGGGTTAATGAAGTAGGAAGCACAGCTATCAAGTCAGAGTGAGAGTAGAGGAAGAGGAAGAAGAGTTGGTGGTTTAAAGAAAAAGATGTAAAATTACCACATGGAGCGCAGAAAAATGAACAGGGTTGAAATGTTAGGATTTCGGGATAACATCAAGGCCCAACCTGAGGGCTATAGGTATGAATTTAGTGTGGGACTATTATTTCTTCGGCCACATTGAGCTATAGGAGTGCAGCTAAAAAGGAGGCAGAGAATTGAATTTAACCAGGGTTGTAGGCAGCGAGGGACAAGGTTGCTGAGGATGTAAGATTGGCCATGTGCTTTAGGTTAAGGAGGAGGAGAGAGGGTATGGTCAGGGAGAGGGAGAGCGATGTGGTGGTACAGATGGGTTGGAGGTGGGGGTGGGGTCAGCATCATATAGTTGCGGTACTAGAGACAGAGGGGTAGTAGGTGATTCAAAGCTGTGAGGCTCTAGGGAGAGTGACCTGGAAGTGGCACTCAGGGCAAGGAGGGCCTGTATATTCCATCTCCACACCAGGTGATGATGCTACGGCTGTTGAAGAGATGAGGGTCCCCATTTTTCAGAGCTTGGGGGTAGCAATGTCCTCACAGGGTATTCAGGCTTTCATTAAAGCAGTGAGGTGACAGGAATGTTCAGAGAAGGGGTTCAGGAATGGCAGATCTTGTCAACTCAGCTCTGTAAATTCTAGAAGGCACAGTAGAAGGGTTTTATTTGTTGGGTAGTAGAAGATCTGTGCAGACTTAAGGGACTTGGAGTGCCAGCAGTGAGGCATCCTGGGCTGGATGTAGGCGCTGAATCAGAAGAAACCGCAAATGTTGTGGATGGGAGGGCATCTTGAGGGTATACTCTTGACTTTTGCTGAGGCCAGGAGCTCTGGAAACTGGTTTTGTTGGCCCTTGTTGTTGGAAGATAGGAGGCCTGGTGAGGTGGAGTCTTAGACTCAGTTCCTGGGGGGAGGTAAGTGCTTAGAGCTAGCCCTTGACTTTTGAACCGTCTGAAGCTCTGGGTTGTTGGTCTGAGTACGAGGGCTTCCTTGGACACTGTACTGGAGAGTCAGCAGCCTGGAAAGAAAGGCATGGCCATAACGATCCAAGATGGCCGATCGCTAACATCCCGGGATTGCAGCTCTCAGGGAAAGCGCAGAGAACTAGAGGACGCCACACTTTCAGATAAATTCTGGTCGCTCACGGAACAGAAGATCCCCCAGTGGAGGAAACACATGGGCAGCCAGCGCGACTCGTGGCCGGCGCAGCGGTTCCTCTGGCACCTCGGCGCGGCAGCTCTCTGAGCAGAGTAAACAGGTTCGGAGGACCCGCACAGGTCCCCAACAGGACACCAGAGCCCGGCGCGGCAGCTGTGACGGCACCTCGGCGCGGCGCAGAGTAAACGGGACCGGTTCCCCTTCTGACCGAGGTTTGGAGCCCCGGGAAGGCAGAGTCGCCTACTACGGACACAAGAAGGAAGCCAGACAGGAGAATCCTGGGCAGAAAAGCGCCATCAGTTTTAACGCCGCTGCTCTGGCCCTGGGAACTAACAACCTGGACGTTCACTCAAGAGACTTAATCTGAAAGTTGGTAATTTCAAAGACGACAGGAGGATAAATTTACAATGACGGGAAGAAACCAGCATAAAAAAGCTGAGAATACTCAAAGTCAGAACGCCTCTCCCTCTAAAGATGATCACAGTTCCACATCAACAGTGGAACAAGGCTTGATGGAGAACTAGCGCCTCCTGATGACAGAATCACTCTTCAAGGAATGGATTATAACAAACTTCGGTGAGTTAAAAGAACATGTTGTAGCCCAACGTAAAGAAACTAGGAACTTTGAAAAAAAGTTTGATGAAATCCTATTGAGAATAGACAACTTAGAGAGGAGTATGAGTGAATTAATGGAACTGAAGAATACAATACAGGAACTCCGAGAAGTATGCACAGGTTTAAACACTCGAATTGTTCAAGCAGAAGAAGGGATATCAGAGGTCAAAGTCCAACTTAATGACATAAAACGCGAAGAAAAGATTAGAGAAAAAAGGATAAAAAGGAATGAGCAAAGTCTCCAGGAAATGTGGGACTATGTGAAAAGACCAAATTTATGTTTGATAGGTGTACCTGAATGCGAGGGAGAGAATGAATCCAAGCTGGAAAATACCCTTCAGGATATTATTCAGGAAAATTTTCCTAAACTAGCAAAGCAGGTCAACATTCAACCCCAGGTAATACAGAAAACACCACAAAGATATTCCTCAAAAAGAGCAACCCCAAGGCACATAATCGTTAGATTCACCAGGGTTGAAACGAAGGAGAAAATACTAAGGGCAGCCAGAGAGAGAGGTCAGGTTACCCACAAAGGGAAGCCTATCAGACTTACAGCAGATCTCTCAGCAGAAACTCTACAAGCCAGAAGAGAGTAGGGGCCAATATTCAACATCCTCAAAGAACAGAACCTTCAGCCCAGAATTTCATATCCAGCCAAACTAAGCTTCACAACTGAAGGAAAAATAAAATCTTTTATGAACAAGCAAGTACTCAGAGATTTTATTACCACCAGGCCTGCTTTACAAGAGCTTCTGAAAGAAGCATTACACACAGAAAGAAACAACCAGTATTAGCCTTTCTAAAAATACACCAAAAAGTAAAGAGCACCAACATAAAGAAGAATTTACACCAACGAATGGATAAAACAGCCGGTCAACATCAAATGGCAGTAACCCTAAATATAAATTGACTAAATCCCCCAATCAAAAGACACAGCCAAAACCCAATGGCATGTTACATCCAGACCTGTTTCACATGCAAGGATACACAAAGACTCAAAACAAAGGGATGGAGAAAGATTTACCAACCAAATGGAGAGCAAAAATAAATAATAAATAAATAAAAAGCAGGAGTTGTAATTCTCGTATCGGATAAAATAGATTTTAAAGCAACAAAGATATAGTGGTAAAAGGATCAATGCAACAACAAGAGCTAATGATCCTAACACCCAGATACGAGGCTTAGATTCAATGAGACAGAAAATTAATAAGGATATCAAGAACTCGAACTCAGATCCGGAACAAGTAAACTTAATAAATATTTATAGAGCTCTCCACTTCAAATACACAAAATATACATTCTTGTCAATACCACATCACACCTACCCATAAGTTGAAATGAAACATTGATTGGCCATTATTAATACCCAATTTTTTTCAAAATAAAGCAATATTTCCATTTACTCTCCCTCTTTCTCTTCCTCTTTCTTCCTCTCCTTTACTTATTTTTTTTTTTTCTTTAAAAAAAAAGAAAGGCATGGCCTCAGTCTCTTGGTGAGGGATGGCTTCTTTGACCCCTTCTTGGGGAGGAGGGAATTCGCGTTTCAAAATGTCTTTATTTTGATCTTGGAATTAATTAATACTTGAGCTGAGTACAGAATTTTAGGATGAAAATAAATTTTCACACAATTTTGAAGATACTGCAACATTGTATGTGAAGTCTGATGTAATTTTGATGCTCTTTTTTTTTTAATCTGAACTATATTTTCTGTCTAGAACTTTTAGAATCCCCTTTGAGTCCCATGTGGGTGGGGCTATTTTCCTTGATTTACTAAATCAATTGGCATTGATCTGGAGATTAGTTCTAGATAATTATGATTTCCTTGGCATTTTTTTTTCTATTTTTTCCTTTTGTCTTTCCAGAACTACTATTTTGGATTGTCTGGGTTGTTTTTTTTGTTTTTTTTTGAGACAGAATCTCACTCCATCACCAGGCGCCAGGTTGGAGTGCAGTGGCGTGACCTCGGCTCACCGCAACCTCTGCCTCCCGGGTTCAAGCAGTTCTCCTGCCTCAACCTCCTGAGTAGCTGGGACTACAGGCGCGTGCTATCACGCGCAGCTAATTTTTAAATATTTTTAGTAGAGGCAGGGTTTCACCATGTTGGCCAGAATGGTCTTGATCTCTTGACTTCGTGATCCGCCTGCCTTGGCCTCCCAAAGTGCTGGGATTACAGGTGTGAGCCACCAGGCCCGGCCTGTCTGGGTTGTTTTATTTTTTTCCTTTTATTTCTGGTTAGTGCAAAAAGACATTGTTCTAGATAAGTTTTTTCCCTGCTCATTAAATCATTTGACAATCATCATTTAAATAATAACTCTTTTTTTTTTTTTTTTTTTTTACTTTTTTTAAATGGGCCTTTTTTGTGGATGTACACTTGACCCTTGAACAACCTGAGTTTGAACTGTATGGGTCCACTTATAGGCAGATTTTTTTCAACCAAACGTGGATAGAAAATTCAACATTTGTGGATATGAAACCTGAGTGTAGTCAGTGCTGACTGTGGGACTTGAATATTGCATATTTTGGTAGATGTGGGGGTCCTGAAACCAGTCCCTCATGAATACTGAGAGTTGACTGTAACAGCTACATGGATATTTCTGAAGATTTTAATTAGAAATTTCGAAAGTTCTGTAAACTGTTCCTTTTCTCCAGGGCTGTTTGTATGCTTTGTTCATTTTTATTTTTGTCTCTTGAGCCGCTCCTTTTTTTCTTGTGTCTGATTTGTGGCTGTCTTCTAGGCCACCTAGTATAGGCACCCTTAGCTACATACCCTTGTGTATGTCGCTCTCATTTCTCTTAGGCTTCCACACAAGAGGGACGTTGTTCCTGGCCGAGTTTACTTTTGAGTGCGCAGGTTGGAGTCTTAAATTTTATGCCAGATGTTTAACGCTTTGTTCTGGGCCGCTGTTATTGCCGTTGCTTCATACTCCACAGGCATTTTCTGTACCTTGTCTGCAGGCAAGCCCTTCCCTCCCCCTTGGCAGGTGTTCACTGTTGTGTGTGTGTGACTGTTGTCTTTGGGGTGAGGAAGAAGGGTGTACTCCTGTCATGCTGCCTGCTAGGCTTTCAGTCTCCCCATCTCCTGCCCTCTCCGACTCTCTCCTGCCCTCTTTCTGACTGTAGTCATGGAACATTTTCGTGGTTCTTCCTGACAGATTTGTTTCTTTTTCTGCTTCCGGGCCCTTCTGTTCTTGGATTGTGGCTTTCTTTCCCCTTGCACACCCCATCTGCTTTTCAGATTCCAGAATCTGGGGTAAGCATGGGTTAGGACTGGTAGTTCTTACCCAGATTTCTTTACTTTTATAGATTTCCTTACTGTCATTTTATTGGACTGTTGGAAGTTGCTCTTGCCTCTTTAACTTGAAACTTAGGACTTAGTTTGCAAGTTTTTGTGAGCTAATAAAAATATGTATAGCTGTAGTTTTGAGGAAGTAGCCTTTTTAGAGGGATGGTGGTGAATGTAGAGTGCCTTGCTCTCAACTGTCCCTGTCATTCTAAAGTTCTTGTGATCATACTATATACTTTTCTTAGGGGAGGCTTTAAAATATGGAAATTGACCTAACCGTCCTGACTTATTTATTTACTATCACCATCTTGCTCCCCCACCTCTTTCCTTTCTGTCCTTGCTATCCCTTAACTTTGTAACTATGTATAGTCTTTCTACCTATGCCTTTCCTTTTGTGTACTTGGTGAAATTTTCCCTTGGCTTAAGCTAGTGCCTTTTTATGTACTCCAGCCTCAGTAAAGAGATGGAGAAACTAGGAAATTAATTGTAGTTAGGGTTGGAGAGTTGCCTCAGGTATGAAAGATTGGGATTTGAGAAATATGGAAGAACTTTTTAAAAAAATCTATCCTTGACTGGGTATGGTGGTTCACGCCTGTAATCCTAGCACTTAGGGAGACTGAGGCGTGTGGATCATGAGGTCAGGAGTTCAAGAGCAGCCTGGCCAAGATGGTGAAACCCTATCTCTACTGAAAATAAAAAAAATTAGCTGGGCATTGTGGCGCGCGCCTATAATCCCAGCTACTTAGGAGGCTGTGGCAGGAGAATCGCTTGAACTTGGGAGGTGGAGGTTGCATTGAGCCAAGATCTTGCCACTGCACTCCAGCCTGGTGACAGAGTGAGACTCCATCTCAAAAAAAAAAAAAAAAAAAAAAAAAATTAATCCTGGCCAGATTTGAGTCTGGCTGTATCAGTTTGTCATGTAATGAATTTGTTGCATTAAGAGGCTTTTTCCTGAAGTTCCATTCCCACCCCTCCTCTTTCTGTGGTGATCTGCTCTAGACCCAAGAGCTTTTGCAGTAGGGTAGGAGGGAAATTGCCTGTAAGAAGAATACTTAAATCCACACAGAAAACAGCAGAGGTAGATAGAAAGATAAGGACAAGGACTAAGACTAGGGATAAAGATAAAAACAATCGAAACCTTTATCAATTTAGAGATTTGGCTATTTTGGTAGATATGCCAGTATCCTTTAAGTCTGTATAGATTTTAGAAAGCTGAGTCCTGTAGACTGGTGGTTTCAAGGATACATATTTTGGAAAGAAGAAAAAACACTTTTTATTGCTTGAGAGGAAGAGTAGCAGTATGTCATTATCTTTGATTTTGGTATACTGTGTATCACTGGACCCGAAAGGTTTATTCAGTCCCCAGAATACCATGTAGTGTTAGCAGTTGTAGTTTCTGGCTAGACTCTGATTTTTTTTATTGCTTCCATTTTTTCTTTTTGAGAGGTGAAATACGTAACTGATTAATAGATATTTTGTAGATTTACTCAAGGTAGCATTTTAACATTTTTCTATTTTCTAATAAAAAAGTTCTATCTCTATAGGAAAAAGAGCTATGTGGAAAGTCAACATTTGTCAAATGCTTTCAGGAAACAGTCAGCTTTCCAAATGGAGACAGTAGGACCAGAAGAGGAGCCAGGCGGAGCTACAGAATCTTTGCAGGACCAAGACCTCTTTGACAGAGCATCACCATTGGAACAAGCACAAGGTACTGAATTATTTGAAATTATTTCTGAATGCATATGTTGTAATTTCCTTTTTCATTTCCTCATTTTGGATTTTGTTTTTTTTTTTTTTTTTTGAGACAGGGTCTACTCCTGTTGCCAAGGCTGGAGTCCAGTGGTGTGATCACAACTCACTGCAGCCTCAACTTCCAGGGCTGTTCAACCTATCTTCCCATCTCAGCCTCCTGAGCAGCTAGGTCTACAGGCACACACCACCACACCAGGCTAATTTTTTGTGTTTTTAGTAGAGATGGGATTTTGCCATGTTGCCCAAGGTGGGCTTGAACTCCTGGGCTCAGGTCATCTGCTCTGCCTTGGCCTACCAGAATGCTGGGATTATGGGCATGAGCCACTGTGCTTGGCCTTTTTGTTTCCCCTCTTAATTTTTAGTTGGGTTCTAGCTATGTCGCCCAGGCTGGTCATGAACTCCTGGGCTCAAGCTGTTCTTTTGCCTCAGCCTCTTGTGTAGCTGGAATTTGATGCATGCATCGTCACTCCTGGCTTGGATGTATTCATCTTGTACTATCATACGGTAAACTGAAAATGCTTTGGTTTGCATTGAACCTATTAATGTCATATTTACAGTACTTTTATAGGAAAAGGTCTCCTCTTAACCTTGTTAACTGATTTAAGCCGAAATTATTTTTGCTTTGGAAACCATGCTGTCAGATGATCACAGCATACTTTACATTCAAAACAAGACTACTTTTAGTGCATCTTCCACTTTTCTCCCGCAAATTAATTTATATTCTTATCGAGAGTCAATTTTGTTCCTAAGGTTATTTTTATAAAACAGGTGAATTTTAAGTTGTAAAATAAATTATTGTTTCTAAGAAAATGAGGTTGAATGTATTAGAAATACTCAAGGGTAAGTCATTTGAAAAATTGCTCTTGGGCCAGGTGTGGTGCCTCATGCCTGTAATCCCAGCACTTTGGGAGGACGAGGCAGGAGGATCACTTGAGATCAGAAGTTCAAGACCAACCTGGCCAACCTGGTAAAAACCTGTCTCTCCTAAAAATACAAAAATTAACCAGGCATGGTGGCCGCTGCCTGTAATTCCAGCTACTCAGGAGGCTGAGACAGGAGAATCACTTGAACCCGAAAGGCAGAAGTTGCAGTGAGCCAGGATTGTGTCAGTGTACTCCAGCCTGGGTGACAATGTGAGACTCTGTCTCAAAAAGAAAAAGTGCTCTGAAATTAGATGTGGAGAAGAAACTACAAAAATATAGTGGGTCAGGCACAGTGGCTCATGCCTGCAATTCCAGCCCTTTGGGAGGCTGAGGTGGGTGGATGGCTTGAGGCCAGTAGTTCAAGCCTGGGCAACAAGTGAAACTCTCTCTCTAGAAAAATCGGTAGTGCTGTGTACCTTAAGTCCTAGCTACTTGGGGCTGATGTGGGATTGCTTAAGCCCAGGTGGTCAAGGTGATCACCTTGACCTAGACCCTGTCTGAAAAATAAACAAATAAAAATATGGGGAAAGTTGTTTAAAAAAATTATAAGCTTCTGCTGTTGATTTATCTTAAGTACTCTACATTCATTTTCTTTCAACGAAGAAACCAAAACTGGAAATTGAGAACTACATTCTGTGTGCCTATATAGCACTGGTATTTTGTAACTCCAAACTGTAATTGAGTACTCAAAAGACCTTGCCTGATTATATGTTGTAAGATTGACGAATGAGTACACATTATATGTTAGAAAAATTTTAAGGGAATGTTTGTATTTCCCTTGATGAAAAATGTTACATATATGAAAGAAGATATTATCACTCAAACAAGCAATAAAAGAAAAAAATAGATGAATTGGACTTCAGAATTGAAAAATTTTATGCTTCAAAAGACACTATCAAGAAAGGGAAAAGAGTAACCAAAAAAAAAAAAAATGGGAGAAAATATGTACAAATCATATATGTGGAAAGGGACTAGTATTCAAAATATATAAAGAACTCTTATAACTCAACATTAAACAGACAAATGGCAAAGGACTTGAATAGACATTTCTCTATAGAAGTTGTGCAAATGGCCAGTAAACACATGAAAATGTACTTAATATCATTAGACATCCAGGAAATGTAATTCAAAACCATAGTGAGGCCGGGTGCAATGGCTCATGCCTGTAACCCCAGCACTTTGGGAAGCCAAAGGGACTCCCCTTTGAGGTCTGGAGTTCATTTGAGGTCTGGAGTTCGAGACCGTTCTGGAGTTCGAGACCAGCCTGGCCAACATGGTGAAAACCCACCTCTACAAAAATACAAAAATTAGCCGAGTGTGATGGTGGGCACCTGTAGTCCCAGCTACTCAGGAGGCTGAGGCTAGAGAATTGCTTGAACCCAGGAGGTGGAGGTTGCAGTGAGCCAAAATCGTGCACTGCGTTCTAGCCTGGGTGACGGAGCAAGACTGTCTCTCAAAAAACAGAAAAAAGAAACAAACAAACAAAATACAAAACGATAGTGAGATACTGCTTTACACCCACTTGGCTAACTATAATTAAAAAAATGGAAAATAACATTTTGGTGAGGATATGGAGGTACTGAAACCCTCATACCTTATTGGTAGAAATGTGAAGTGGTACAGCCACTTTGGAAAGCAGTTTGACAGTTCCTCAAAACATTAAACACTGTGTTACCATGTGACTCAGCATTTGCACCCCTAGGTATATACCCAAGAGAAAGGAAACCATATGTCTACACAAAAACTTTTTTTTTTTTTTTTTTTGAGACAGTCTTGCTTTGTCTCCCAGGCTGGAGTGCGTGGCATGATCTCAGCTCAGTGCAACCTCCGTCTCCTGAGATCAAGCGATTCTCCTGCCTCAGCCTCCCAAGTAGCTGGGATTACAGGCATGCACCACTACACCCAGCTAATTTTTGTATATTTAGTAGAGATTGGGTTTAGCCATTTTGGCTAGCCTGGTCTTGAACTCCTGACCTCAAGTGATCCACCTGCCTCAAGCCTCCCAAAGTGCTGGGATTGTAGGCTTGAGCCACTGCACCTGACCTCAAACAAAAACTTGCTCATGAATGTTCATAGCGGCATTACTCACAACAGCCAAAAAGTGGAAACAACTCAAATATTAATCAACTGATGAATGGACAAAGAAAATGTAGTATGGTCACATGAGTGGAGTATTACTCGTCCACAAAAAGGAACAAAATACTGATACGTGCTTTAATACAGGTGAGCCTTGAAAACATTATGCCAAGTGAAAGAAGAAAGACACAGAAGGCCACAAAATGTATGGTTCTGTTTATCCATAGTGAAATCTATAGATACAGAATCGCAAATAACAAAGTAAATTATTGATTGTCAGAGGCTGGAAGGTAGTGGGAATAGGGAGTGATTGCTAATAGGTATAGTGTTTCACTTTGGAATAACGAAAATAGTGGTGATGGCTGTACAACCTTATGAGCATACTAAAATCTGCTGAATTGTATGCTTTAAAAGAATGAATTAATGTTACATGAATTGTATGTATCAATTTAAAAAAACTTCCCATGTACCTATCCCATTGGTATAAGATTTTGTCATACTTGCATCATCTCTCTTTTTTACTACTATTTTTCTGATACTTTAAAATTTCATATGCCATTTGTGCGTATTTCAATATGCATCTTCAAAAGTGTGGACATTTTCTTACATAACCACAGTGCTGTTAACACAGCTAACGAACTTTTATCATCTGGTACAACTGTTCATGGTGATTTGCGTGTATAGGGGTCTGAGAGAGGTTTCATTATGCTGCAGTATCTTTGCTGCGTCTCCTTTGTCAGTGCCTTATTGAAATACTCTAGGTCAGTCACACTGTAGTTTGTCCCACTATTTAGGTTTGTCTCTTTATTTACTCAAGGTGCCATTTCTCTTGTTTCTCTTTCCACATCTCCTACAAAGCAAAAGTTAGCTGTAAAGTCTTGATTAAAGACATATTCAAGTTCTTTGGTACAATTTTTTTAATGAGTCTCCACCCTAACATTTAAAAACATTTAACTGACCTATGATGCATTCGTATACATCATTTAAAAGTGCTGCTATTCTATTTCAAGAGAAAGATATTTCTCGCTATTTTTAGATATTGTTGGTTATTCAATTGATCAAATAACATGGTCTCTCAGTTTGTTTTTGTTTTCTTATACAGACTCACCTATTGATTTTCATTTACAGTCATGGATGAATAATAAGCAACCCAAGGTAATCTTTTATATGTTATTTTCTGGAGTATGATAGGGGAGTAAAAGTTTATATTTCACACATATAAGTGTTAATATTAGTTAGATGTCGTCTACTTTTTTATAGTAGAACTCTAACTTATCTAGCTTCCGTAAAAATGGGAGTTTCTCTCAAGTAATTAGAAGGTTCAGGAGTAGTGCTGATGCCTGGTACTGTATTCTTGGGCTTGGTGATGTTGTCAGAGCTGAGTCCATCTATTTGCTCTGCTTTACTCTACTGGCTTCATGTAGAGTGTTAGCTTCATGAGGGGGGTGTGTGTGTGTGTGTGTGTGTGTGTGTGTGTTTCATTGTATCCTGAGTACCTGAGTGTCTGGAATGATGGAATGGTTCTTGATCCTTTGTTGTCACTTAATAATTTGTTAAATGATAGGCAAGCTGTCTTCATTTGTTGGCAACACAACCCTATACTCTTAACACTTGTGATCAGAAAAGAAGTGAAAAAAGACTGTTCTAATCAGCTCACTTGGTTCATATGCAAATCACGGTGCAAACCACTGTGCAAAGGAGTGGGTTGGGATGAACCTCGATCTGATGTCTATTTGTGCGTGTGTGTGCTTGTATATGAGTGTGTATACATGCACAGATAGAGGAATGCAAGTGACAACCCCACTGAGCCATGTGAAGTATAAAGGTTGGGCTCTTCAAAGGAAAGAGGCTGAAAAGATAGTTTATGCCCAACATTACCACAAACCTGGATTTCAGGCACGCAGTCATGAATTTATGAGACTTATTTATAAAATATAAACTAAATACTGTTAAAACTTATAAAAAGGAGATATACTTTTTGTTTATTTTACTTTTATGAGAGTTGTAAAGATTGTTTTTATAGAATGATTGCAAAAGGTCTAAAGTAAAAGTTACTTCCCTGTGCCAGCGATTGGCAAACCACAGCTTAAGGCCTACATCCAGTCTGCTGCCTGTTTTTGCAAAGTTTTATTGGAATACCGTCATGCCCATTTGTGTGTATGTTTTGTTTATGGCTGTTATTTGTGCTACAACAGTGAAGTTGAGAAGTTGTGACAGATTGTACAGCTCATAAAGCATGAAGTGTTTATTATCTGGCCCTCCCACAAAATGTTTGTTGACCCCCCAATGCACTCACCCTGTATGTGACCCCTAGTAAGTTTCAAGTGTGAGAGATGCTTTTTAGAGCAAGTTCAGTTGTAGTGAAGTTGAAATTAATTTTTGAAATTAATAATAATATAAGGTACAGTAAAACTGGAAAGCAACAAAAGTATAGAAACCTGAGTTGCTTGATTAGAAAGAGGAAGAAAGGAGAATAGGGGAAAATAAATGTGTTAGAAAACAGACAGAAGGGAGTTGCTACTGCATATAGGTCTCGTCTCACCTGTGGAACTATGCCACTTTATCAGAATGGAGAAATTTTCCAGGGACCAGGCCTGGCAGAGTACATGGCATTCTCAGTAGCCAACATGACCAAAAAGACAGGGACGTTTTATATACTGTTCTTTCCTATATAGATTTTTTTCCAGTTCTCTATTATAAAGACTCTTCAAAGCGCAGAGCTTGTTTTGCACAACTGTTAACATTTGCCATATTCTAAGTGATCATCTATTTTAAATAACAGTAGATTATAGTAGTCCTTGGTGCCCCAGTGGTTAGATAGTTTTGAGAATAGCTCAACACTGTCCTCTCTAAATGTAAAATTGGATTGAGAGTCCATGTTTCTGTCTTAAAAATTAGTGTGCATTTTGCAATATACTTTCTTTACTGGTATTATTTATATATATGTAATATATAATGAAATATAATCATACTTAGAGGGAAATGTTACATTTTCATTCTGGACCTTGAGTGTTCTTAGTAAATGGCTGCATGCCCTTTAGGGTTACATGTTCTTTCCTGGTTGAGGAGCAGAGAAATTGATTATTCCAATGTAATGGTTCCTTAGATACAGGCTGCTGGATTCAGGTTTGCTGTTATCTTCACTTTTTTGTAAGCCTTGTGTTGCTCAAGTTCAGTTATATATTTGTGTACTTAATATATTATGAGCCTCTCTAAGCATGTGCACACAGTTTTAAGTTTTAAGGATGTCCTGTTGGTAGGTCAGGTGAGGGAGGTGGCATGGGGGGAAGGAATGTTATTAATAACATGTACAATTACTAGCCATTCATTGCCTAAGCTGTGATTTACAGATACTAAACACATTGGAGGTTGAGAACATACTTGGTCCTTTTTGTGGCCTTGTACTGTACTCTTCAGAGCCCTGAGTGAGTGTGTGCTTCTCTTACTTGTCATTTTGTTTCTTATAGATTATTGTGCTTGATACTGGAAAACATTTTGAAGACAAGACTCTAAACAGTGACCTAAGCCACACTAGTTTATTAGAAAATGAGAAACTTATGCTACCGACAAGCTTGGAAGATTCTTCTGGTACGACAGAGTAACCTGCATTTCCCTGGTCTTCACCTTGCCACTCTATTCTTCTTTGTTGCAGTGATTATGATGCCAAATTTTTAGGGTTTTCTTTGGTCCTTCCCTTTTCTTCCTACCTGCCAGCACTCAAATGGCCACTTCTATTAAAGTGATGGAATTCAAGAATTTATTTCTGTATATCTGCCCTGATGTCATACTCATCCCTCAGTTTAACATTGTTAGGGTACAAAGTAGTCACCTGGAGGTGCCATTCAGTATACAGCACTGTGTTTAGAAATTGGGGGAACCATGAATTTTTTTTTTTTTTTTTTTTTTTGGTTGAGATGGGATCTTGCTCTGTCACCTGGGCTGGAGTGCAGTGGCAGAATCTTGGCTCACTGCAACCTCTGCTCCTGGGTTCAAGTGATTCTCTTGCCCCAACCTCCTCAGTAGCTGGGATTACGGGCATGCACCATTACATCTGGCTAATTGTATTTTTGGTAGAGACGGGGTTTCACTATGTTGGCCAGGCTGGTCTAGAACTCCTGACTTAAAGTGATCTGCCCACCTCAACCTCCCAAAGTGCTGGGATTACAGGCATGAGCCACTGTGCCCTGTTGGAACCATGAAATATTTGGCCTCTGCTCTCTGACATCTTAGGTGTGGAGAGGAGAGGCAGAACCAAATGTCAGATTGGGTTACATAAACCCAACAGGACCCCAAATGTGCCTGGGATTATAGTGAGTGAGGAATTAACTCTGATTGAGGCAGGTACTGAAGCATTCTAGAAAAAGGATGGAACCTGTGCCAGGCCTTAGATATAGGAGGAGGGGACATGTCAGGAATCAGGAACAGTGTCAGCAGAGGCACAGCTGTGAGGCATGGTGGGTTGTGTTTGGGGAACAGGCAAGGGTTTTGCATGACAAGTTTACAGGACCTACAGGAGGCCACATTGGTAAATAAGCCCAAAAAAGTAGACTGGGGCCACGTCATGCATGGCTTTGAAGGCCAGTCTGTTGAGCTGAGTGTGCATCACATCCATGGAGAGCAGGTTTTGCTGCCAAAGGAGTTTTCACTCTTGGATTTTCGAATTATGGTATTGACCTGAATGTATCCAATCTTTGATTGCTTTAGTATGCTAGATTCTTGGAGACAAGATAGCTAGGTCAAAGGTGATGAGTATTGTTGAGACTCTTAAGGTTGATTGCAAAATTGAACTTTAAAATGGCATTGCCAACTTAGAAGACCACGACTGATTGAGAGTTTGTGTTTTAGTTTGTGCTTACTGAGCTGGGTGTTACAGCATTGAAAACCCCTGCAGTGGTCTCCCTCCTTCTCTCTGTCCTCCCTCCTTCCTCCCTTTCTTCCTTTTACTTCTCCTGCTCCAGTCTTATCTATACTTTTTTGATAGAGGTAACCATTTGCCACATCATTTTCTGAAGAGTCTGCTCTTTTCTCACTGATCTGTGATGCCACGTTTATTGTATCCTAACTTTCGATAACATGTCCGGATCTGTTTCTCATAGAGGTTAAATATTTACCTTGTATTAAAATTTTCATAATGATTTATAGTTGATTGAAGTTATAAGTTATGTCAAATAAAAAAACAATCTTAGACTCATTTATGTCATAGCCTTTTTAATTAGATATTATTGCTTAGTGTCACTACTTTAAGGCATGTTCTGTTTTTTTTCCTTAATTTATCAATAGATGATGATATTGATGATGAAATGTTTTATGATGATCATTTGGAGGCTTATTTTGAGCAACTGGCAATTCCAGGAATGATGTATGAAGACCTAGAAGGACCAGAACCTCCAGAAAAAGGCTTTAAGTTACCGACAAGTGATCTTAGTGAGGTATGTTCCAGTCTTGATGATTTTTCAGATTTAACATTAGAAAATTACTATTGGTCTTATTGGATGTTCACATGAAATGTAAGCTTTTGGTTTTCTTTAGACTTGTGTTTCCCATGTATGAATTGATGAGAAATGCCTACCCTTTCTTCCTTCTTGCTGTCTTTCCCTCACCTACAGAAAATTAAAGGAATAACACAATGGACATCTACACCCTCTTCCTGCAGTTAACCAATTGCTAAAGTTTGCCACTTTTGCATTTTCCTTTTCTCTCCAAAAAATACTTTCTTCTCTGAATCATTTGAAAGTCTTAGAGAGTATGACATTTCACTTGAATACTTCAGCATTTATCTTTTGTACATGAGGACATTTTCCTACATAATCACAATTCTGTTATCTAACTTTGATATAATAATGTAAATTACTATGCAGTCCATATTTGCATTTACCGAGTTGTCCCAGAATATCCTTTATTCTTACTATTTTATCTGCAATTTAATCAAAGGTTAACCTTGCCTTTGGTTTTCCTGTCTCTTTATTCCCTTTTAATTTGGAGTAGTTCTTTCCTGAGGTGATTTATTTTGTAAAATCTAGGCCCTTTGTTTTGTAGAGTGTACCCTAATCTAGTCAGGAGGGAAAAATCACCATAATCTGTTTTTTTTTTTCTTCGCAAATCAATGAGAAGAGAGCGGACTTTTCAGAAAATGGTGTGGCAAATGGTTACCTCTATCAAAAAAGTATAGATAAGCCTATTGTAGAAGTAAAAGGAAGAAAGGGAGGAAGGAGGGAGGAGAGAGGATAGGAGGGAGGCAACTGCAGGGGTTTTCAATGCTGTAACACCAAGCTCAGTAAGCACAAACTAAAACACGAACTCTCAATCAGTCATAATCTGTTTCTTTTTTTCCTTCCTGACTAGATTAGATTAAACATTTTGGCAAAAATGTATTAAACAGTTTTCTCATGAGTGGATTGATAGTAAACGTAGGCAGTGTGGTGTACTTCTCTTTGCCTCACACTGGGAGACGTTTGTCTCTCCCATGACTGGTGATACCGTGTTTGATAATTTTGGCTAAGGTGTTGTTAGCTAGATGTCTCCTTGTGAAGGTAGCTTTTCCCCTTTGTTATTAATAAGTCATCTGTGGGATGAGATATCAGAGCCCATTGAACAACTTTACTCTCCGACAACTCTCCACTACCTGGTTTCAGTATCCTTGCTGAAGCCTCTTGGAAACATTGATTACTTTCATGGTGACAATGGCGATTTTTCTAATTCCTTCTATATATATTATCTGGCATCCTTCAGTAAATCCACATTTCTCCCTCAAATTATTTCATTTTAATTTAAAAGAGTAATACTGCTAAGATATTCTTTCAACAGGCAAATGGAAACAGTAGCTTAAACTGCAAGTTTCAATCAGAAAATAACAGCTCTCTGATTTCCCGTGGCTCACACTCTTCTGAAACAACTTACAAAGAGTCTCAGGAAGGTCAAATTATTTGTCTACCTGGGACTAGTAAGTATAGAAATACGATTCTTTTGTTGTTAAGTTCTAGTTTTGACTTTACCTTTTTTTAAAAAAAAAATCATTTCTCTGATATGATTTAACATACATTAACCCTTCTAGTCCATCAGGTCTTTTGACAGTCTAAAGTTTTCAAAAGAGCTTTTAATAATAGCTGGGTAAATTAGTGTTACTAGAAATACTGCAGTATGTATTTTTTGGATTAAATATCATGAATGATGATATTGTATCCAGATATAAATAATTAAATATGAATTCTTTCTGTATGGTAGCAGTTTATAATGTATATTATTGCCTCTTATTGTTGCTTATTTTCTCTCTGTGAAAATGGCTAAATTTGTCATAGGAATGCTAAGTATTAGGTTTACATAAAATAATTTGACTAGCGAGAAGCAGTTATGTTAGATCATTCAGGTTTGATGTGGCTCTCTTAAGATTTTTCTTTACTTTTCAGGTAATTCTGTAGGTACTGGAGGTACTAGAAGGCACACAGATGGTATGTTACCATTTTCCTGTGATACTTGGAGAATTGAGAAAGAAATGGAAAATTTGAACAATATTGTTCCAGATCTTAGCAGCGTAAGTTATGCATTTTCCTTAGATTTACTATGAAAAAAGGAATAAGGGGTGTTTTGTGTTTGTATGATGTCAGTTCTTTTCAAATAAACAATTACTGTTGACTCTCTAAAAATATAAAAAAAGTATAAAAATCACTATTGATAATGTTTCTATATGTTTGTAAGTATCTTTCATAAAATTGTATACATTTTCTTGCATTTAAATATTTAATGACTTGCATTTAGATTACTCATTTGGAAAGTTCTTTAGCCCAATGTCCAGTCATTAAACAAAAAAGCAAATGGATCTTTTACCTTGCTTAAACATAGTTTTCATTGTTTCAGCTTTCTGTTTGTTAGTACCCCATTTCTCCTGTGCTTAAAACTTGGTAGTCATTTCTGACTCTTACCTATTCATTATGCCCTTTTTCAGTAATGTTGTTATAGTTGTATAAAGTATGACTTGAGTTTTGCATGTAGGTTAATTAGACCTTGTCCAGTATTGATTAAAATAATGCTTGCTTTTTTGCTTTATTCTTTGTATCTCTATTTTGTACATGTTGTGTGTGTGTATATGTGTGTATATATATATATATTTTTTTTTTTTTTGAGATGGCGTCTTGCCCTGTCGCTCAGCCTGGAGTGTAGTGGCGCAATCATGGCTCACTGCAACTTCCGCCTCCCACGCTAAAGCGATTGTCCTGCCTCAGCCTCCCAAGTAGCTGGGATTACAGGGACGTGCCACCACACCTGGCTAATTTTTTGTATCTTTAGTTGAGACAGGGTTTCACCATGGTGGCCAGGCTGGCCTTGAACTCCTGACCTTGTGATCCACCTACCTTGCCCTCCCAAAGTACTGTGATTACAGGTGTGAGCCACCATGCCCAGCCACATGTTAAATAGATTTTTAATTTAAATTTTAACTTGTAAAATACATATAACATAAAATTTACTTTTTTTTTTTTTTTTTTTTGAGATGGAGTCTCATTCTTGCACGCAGGCTGTAGTGCAACAGCACGATCTTGGCTCACTGCATCTTCTGCCTCCTGGGTTCAAGCGATTCTCCTGCCTCAGCCTCCCGAGTAGCTGGGATTATAGGCGCAGCTATAATATTACCACATTACCACGCAGTTAATTTTTGTATTTTTGGTAGAGACGGAGTTTCACCATGTTGGCCAGGCTGATCTCAAACTCCTGGTCTCAAGTGATCTGCCCGCGTTGGCTTCCCAAAGTGCTGAGATTACAGACGTGAGCCACAGTGCCTGGCTATTATCTTAATTATTTGTAAGTGTACAGCCCAGTAATCTTAAGTACATTTACGTTGTGCAGCCAGTCTTCAGGACTCCTCATCTTGTAAAACTGAAACTTTACCCATTAAACAACAAACCTCAAATCCCTCCCACCTTCCAACTCATGGTAACTACCATTCCATTTCCTGTCTCTATGAGTTTTCATACTCTGGGTAACCTAATATAAGTGGAATCATACAATATTTGGCCTTCTGTGTTTGCCTTATTTTATTAACATGATGTGTTCAAGGTCTATTCATGTCGTAGCATATATCAACATTTCATTCTTTCTTATGGCTGAATAATATTCTGTTACATATACCACATTTTATTTATTTCCTCATCCTTCAGTGAACACTTCGGTGTTTCTGTCTTTTGACTTTTGATTATAATGCTGCTGTGAACATTGGTATACAAGTACCTGTTTGAGTCCTTGCTTTCGGTTTGTTTGGGTATGTATGTAGGAGTGAAATTGTTGGGTCATATGGTAATTCTGTTTAGTGTTTTGAGGAACTGCCATACTGTTTTTTGTGGCAACTGCACTAGTTTACATCCACCAGTGAAACACTGGGATTTCAATTTTTCCACATCCTAGTTAACACTATTTTTTTCCTTTTTTTTTTTTTTTATTGCATTTTAGGTTTTGGGGTACATGTGCAGAGCATGCAATACAGTTGCATAGGTACACACAGGGCAGTGTGTTTTGTTTGCTTTCTCCCCTTCACCCACATTTGGTATTTCTCCCCTGGCAATCCCTCCCCACCTCCCCCTCCCACGAGCCCTCCCCTTTTCCCCCTATAGACCCCAGTGTTTAGTACTCCCCTCTCTGTGTCCATGTGTTCTCATTTTTCATCACCCGCCTATGAGTGAGAATATGCGGTGTTTCATTTTCTGTTCTTGTGTCAGTTTGCTGAGAATGATGTTCTCCAGATTCATCCATGTCCCTATAAACGACACGAACTCATCATTTCTGATTGCTGCATAATATTCCATGGTGTATATGTGCCACATTTTCCCAATCCAGTCTATCATTGATGGGCATTTGGGTTGATTCCAGGTCTTTGCTATTGTAAACAGTGCTGCAATGAACATTCGTGTGCATGTGTCCTTGTAGTAGAACGATTTATAGTCCTTTGGATATATACCCAGTAATGGGATTGCTGGGTCAAATGGGATTTCTATTTCTAAGGCCTTGAGGAATCGCCACACCGTCTTCCACAATGGTTGGACTAATTTACACTCCCACCAACAGTGTAAAAGTGTTCCTTTTTCTCCACATCCTCTCCAGCATCTGTTGTCTCCAGATTTTTTAATGATCGCCATTCTAACTGGCGTGAGATGGTATCTCAATGTGGTTTTGATTTGCATCTCTCTGATGACCGGTGACGATGAGCATTTTTTCATATGATTGTTGGCCTCATATATGTCTTCTTTCGTAAAGTGTCTGTTCATATCCTTTGACCACTTTTGAATGGGCTTGTTTGTTTTTTTCCTGTAAATCTGTTTGAGTTCTTAGTATATTCTGGATATCAGCCCTTTGTCAGATGGGTAAACTGCAAAAATTTTTTCCCATTCTGTTGGTTGCCGATTCACACTAGAGACTGTTTCTTTTGCTGTGCAGAAGCTGTGGAGTTTGATTAGGTCCCATTTGTCTATTTTGGCTTTTGTTGCCAATGCTTTTGGTGTTTTGTTCATGAAGTCCTTGCCTACTCCTATGTCCTGGATGGTTTTGCCTAGATTTCCTTCTAGGGTTTTTATGGTGCCGGGTCTTATGTTTAAGTCTTTAATCCATCTGGAGTTAATTTTGGTGTAAGGTGTCAGGAAGGGGTCCAGTTTCTGCTTTCTACACATGGCTAGCCAGTTTTCCCAACACCATTTGTTGAACAGGGAGTCCTTTCCCCATTGCTTGTTTTTGTCAGGTTTATCAAAGATTGTATGGTTGTAGCTATGTTGTGTTGCCTCTGATGCCTCTGTTCTGTTCCATTGATCTATATCTCTGTTTTGGTACCAGTACCATGCTGTTTTGATTACTGTAGCCTTGTAGTATAGTTTGAAATCCAGCAGTGTGATGCCCCCCACTGTGTTCTTTTTGCTTGGAATTGACTTGGCTATGCGGGCTCTCTTTTGGTTCCATATGAAGTTCAAGGTGGTTTTTTCCAGTTCTGTGAAGAAAGTCAATGGTAGCTTGATGGGGATAGCGTTGATTCTGTAAATTACTTTGGGCAGTATAGCCATTTTCACGATATTAATTCTTCCTAACCATGAACATGGAATGTTTCTCCATCTGTTTGTGTCCTCTCTGATTTCGTTGAGCAGTGGTTTGTAGTTCTCCTTGAAGAGGTCCCTTACGTTCCTTGTGAGTTGTATTCCAAGGTATTTTATTCTTTTTGTAGCAATTGTGAATGGCAGTTCATTCTTGATTTGGCTCTCTTTAAGTCTGTTATTGGTGTAGAGGAAGGCTTGTGATTTTTGTACATTGATTTTGTATCCTGAGACTTTGCTGAAGTTGCTTATCAGTTTCAGGAGTTTTTGGGCTGAGGCGACGGGGTCTTCTAGGTATACTATCATGTCGTCTGCAAATAGAGACAATTTGGCTTCCACCTTTTCTATTTGAATACCCTTTATTTCTTTTTCTTGCCTGATTGCTGTGGCTAGAACTTCCAGTACTATATTGAATAGGAGTGGTGACAGAGGGCATCCTTGTCTAGTGCCGGATTTCAAAGGGAATGCTTCCAGTTTTTGCCCATTCAGTATGATATTGGCTGTTGGTTTGTCATAAATAGCTTTTATTACTTTGAGATACATTCCATCGATACCGAGTTTATTGAGGGTTTTTAGCATAAAGGGCTGTTGAATTTTGTCAAATGCCTTCTCTGCATCAATTGAGATAATCATGTGGTTTTTGTTTTTGGTTCTGTTTATGTGGTGAATTACATTGATAGACTTGTGTATGTTGAACCAGCCTTGCATCCCCGGGATGAATCCTACTTGATCATGATGAATAAGTTTTTTGATTTGCTGTTGCAATCGGCTTGCCAATATTTTATTGAAGATTTTTGCATCTATGTTCATCATGGATATTGGCCTGAAGTTTTCTTTTCTTGTTGGGTCTCTGCCGGGTTTTGGTATCAGGATGATATTGGTCTCGTAGAATGATTTGGGTAGGATTCCTTCTTTTTGGATTATTTGGAATAGTTTCAGAAGAAATGGTACCAGCTCCTCTTTGTGTGTCTGGTAGAATTCGGCTGTGAACCCGTCTGGACCTGGGCTTTTTTTGTGTGGTAGGCTCTTAATTGCTGCCTCGACTTCTGCCCTTGTTATTGGTCTATTCATAGTTTCAGCTTCCTCCTGGTTTAGGCTTGGGAGGACACAGGAGTCCAGGAATTTATCCATTTCTTCCAGGTTTACTAGTTTATGTGCATAGAGTTGTTTGTAATATTCTCTGATGATGGTTTGAATTTCTGTGGAATCTGTGGTGATTTCCCCTTTATCATTTTTTATTGCATCTATTTGGTTGTTCTCTCTTTTCTTTTTAATCAGTCTGGCTAGTGGTCTGTCAATTTTGTTGATCTTTTCAAAAAACCAGCTCTTGGATTTATTGATTTTTTGGAGGGTTTTTCGTGTCTCAATCTCCTTCAGTTCAGCTCTGATCTTAGTTATTTCTTGTCTTCTGCTGGGTTTTGAGTTTTTTTGATCTTGCTCCTCTAGCTCTTTCAATTTTGACGATAGGGTGTCAATTTTGGATCTCTCCATTCTTCTCATATGGGCACTTATTGCTATATACTTTCCTCTAGAGACTGCTTTAAATATGTCCCAGAGGTTCTGGCATGTTGTGTCTTCGTTCTCATTGGTTTCGAAGAACTTCTTTATTTCTGCCTTCATTTCGTTGTTTATCCAGTCAACATTCAGGAGCCAGTTGTTCAGTTTCCATGAAGCTGTGTGGTTCTGGGTTGGTTTCTGAATTCTGAGTTCTAACTTGATTGCACTATGGTCCGAGAGGCTGTTTGTTATGATTTCAGTTGTTTTGCATTTGCTGAGCAGTGCTTTACTTCCAATTTTGTGGTCAATTTTAGAGTAGGTATGATGTGGTGCTGAGAAGAATGTATATTCTGTGGATTTGGGGTGGAGAGTTCTGTAAATGTCTATCAGGTTTGCTTGCTCCAGGTCTGAGTTCAAGCCCTGGATATCCTTGTTGATTTTCTGTCTGGTTGATCTGTCTAATATTGACAGTGGAGTGTTAAAGTCTCCCACTATTATTGTGTGGGAGCCTAAGTCTCTTTGTAAGTCGTTAAGAACTTGCCTTATGTATCTGGGTGCTCCTGCATTGGGTCCATATATGTTTAGGATCGTTGGCTCTTCTTGTTGTATCGATCCTTTTACCATTATGTAATGGCCTTCTTTGTCTCTTTTGATCTTTGTTGCTTTAAAGTCTATTTTATCAGAGATGAGGATTGCAACTCCTGCTTTCTTTTGCTCTCCATTTGCTTGGTAAATCTTCCTCCATCCCTTTATTTTGAGCCTTTGTGTATCCTTGCATGTGAGATGGGTTTCCTGGATACAGCACACTGCTGGGTTTTGGCTTTTTATCCAATTTGCCAGTCTGTGTCTTTTGATTGGTGCATTTAGTCCATTTACATTTAGGGTTAATATTGTTATGTGTGAGTTTGACACTGCCATTTTGATGCTAGCTGGCTGTTTTGCCCGTTAGTTGTTGTAGATTCTTCATTATGTTGATGCTCTTTAGCATTTAGTGTGATTTTGGAATGGCTGGTACTGGTTGTTCCTTTCTATGTGTAGTGCCTCTTTCAGGAGCTCTTGTAAAGCAGGGCTGGTGGTGACAAAATCTCTGAGTGCTTGCTTGTTCGCAAAGGATTTTATTTTTCCTTCACTTCTGAAGCTCAGTTTGGCTGGATATGAAATTCTGGGTTGAAAGTTCTTTTCTTTAAGGATGTTGAATATTGGCCCCCACTCTCTTCTGGCTTGTAGGGTTTCTGCCGAGAGATCTGCTGTGAGTCTGATGGGCTTCCCTTTGTGGGTGACCCGACCTTTCTCTCTGGCTGACCTTAGTATTTTCTCCTTTATTTCAACCTTGTTGAATCTGACGATTATGTGCCTTGGGGTTGCTCTTCTTGCGGAATATCTCTGTGGTATTCTCTGTATTTCCTGCATTTGAGTGTTGGCCTGTCTTGCTAGGTGGGGGAAATTTTCCTGAATAATGTCCTGCAGAGTATTTTCCAGCTTGGATTCATTCTCTTCATCACATTCTGGTACGCCTATCAAACGTAGGTTAGGTCTCTTCACATAGTCCCACATTTCTTGGAGACTTTGTTCATTCCTTTTTGCGCGTTTTTCTCTGATCTTGGTTTCTCGTTTTATTTCATTGAGTTGATCCTCGACTTCTGATATTCTTTCTTCTGCTTGGTCAATTCGGCTGTTGAAACTTGTACATGCTTCGCGAAGTTCTCGTATTGTGTTTTTCAGCTCCTTTAATTCATTCATATTCCTCTCTAAGGTATCCATTCTTGTTATCATTTCCTCAAATCTTTTTTCAAATCTTTTTTCAAGGTTCTTAGTTTCTTTACGTTGATTTAAAACATGTCTTTTAGCTCACAAAAGTTTCTCATTATCCACCTTCTGAAGTCTAATTCCGTCATTTCGTCACAGTCATTCTCCGTCCAGCTTTGTTCCCTTGCTGGTGAGGAGTTTTGGTCCTTTCTAGGTGGCGAGGTGTTCTGGTTTCAGGTGTTTTCCTCCTTTTTGCGCTGGTTTCTTCCCATCTTTGTGGATTTATCCACCTGTCGTCTGTGTAGTTACTGACTTTTCGATTGGATCTCTGAGTGGACACCCAGATTGTTGATGATGGAGTATTTCTGTTACTTGGTTTTCCTTCTACCAGTCTAGCCCCTTCGCTGTACGACCACTGAGGTCCACTCCAGGCCCTGCTTGTCTGGGGTGCACCTGTAGTGGCTGCGGAACAGGGAGGGATGCTACCGGTTTCTTTTTCTGCTATCTTTGTCCCAGGATGATGTCTGCCAAATGTCAGTCTTATGGATATAGAGGGATCAGGGAGTTGCTTGAGGAGACAGTCTGTAGGAGCTCAAGTGCTGAGCTGTGAGCTCTGTTGCTCATTCAGGGCTGCTAGGCTGCTATGTTTAGTTCTGCTGCAACCTAACTCGTAAGAAAACCCCTTTTTTTCCCTCAGATGCTCTGTCTGGGGGGGGGGTTGGGGCATTCCTTGTGAGTGTCCGCCTCACTGTCCTGCCCAGCTAGGAGGCAGTCTAGTCACTTTTTGCCTGCCGAGGCTCCGCCCTGCTGGTGTGAGGTTCGCCCTTTTCCTGCAGGCTCCGCCCTTCTGCTGTGGTCTCCGCCCTGTTGCCTCGGGCTACGCCCTGCGGCAGAGTCTCTGTTGTACAGTGGCAGGCTGTGTCAGCAATGGGCGTGTACCTCAGTAGGGTCTGATTGCCTCGGTAATGGCTGACGCCCCTCCCCTGCGGAGCTGCACTTTAAAAAAAAAAACCAAAAAACCTATTCACCGGGAGCGTTTGGAATCGCCGTTTTGTTTGTCGCACTGCGCTCCCCCAAACGCTGAGTCCCTGGGATTTCCTGGGCTGGGTCACAGTTCAAGACCCGTTCAGTCTCAAGTTCAGCCCTCTCGGGTCTTAGTTTGCCGGTTCAACAGGGCATCCGTAACAGTGCGCTTTTGTATGGAGCGCTGTGGAGCGCCTCTGCCCTCCGGCGCGGGCCGGAGCCGCACCGGCTGCCGGCTACGCCAGCGGAGACCTCTGCCTGGCGTCCAGCATCTCTTTTATACCTGGGAATTTCCCCGTTCTGTGGGCAACTAAGATCCGTCTGGAAATGCTTCCCCGACTCACCCTCTCCACCCTCTCCATGCGTCCAGCGAGAGCTTCGATCCTTTGAAGAGCGCCATCTTGAGTCCTCCCCTTTTTTTTTTTTGAAATGGCCTATCGCTCTTGTTGCCCAGGCTGGAGTGCAATGGCATGATCTTGGCTCACTGCAACCTCCACTTCCCGGGTTCAAGTGATTCTCCTGCCTCAGCCTCCCGAGTAGCTGGGATTACAGGCATGCACCATCATGTCCGGCTACATTTTTCTATTTTTAGTAGACAGGCTTTCACCATTTTGGTCAGGCTGGTCTTGAACTCCCAACCTCAGGTAATCCGCTTTGGCCTCCCAAAGTGCTGGGATTACAGGCGTGAGCCACCTCGCCCGGCTTTCCCTTTTTAAATTATGGTTAACCTAATGAGTATGAAGTAGTATCTCATTGTGGTTTTGATTTGCATTTCCCTGATGACTAGTGATGTTGAACATCTTTTCATGTGCTTATTGGCTGTTATATATCTTCCTTGAGGAAATGTTCATTTAAGGTTTTTGCCCACTTTTTAATTGAGTTGTTTTGTTGTTGTTGAATTGTAGAGTTCTTTATGTTTTCTGGATATTAATTCCTTACCAGATGTATCAATTGCAAAATTTTCTCCCATTCTGTAGGTTGTCTTTTACTTTCTTGACATTGTCCTTTCACGTCCAAACATTTTAAATTATGATGTAGTGTGATCTATTTTTTGTGCTGCTACCTGTGCTTTTGTTGCCGTATCATTAAGATTGTCAAATTCAATGTCATGAAGAGTTTACTGTTTTCGTCTAAGAGTTTTATAGAGTTAGCGCTTATGTTTAGATTGTTGTTTTGTGACTTTGTGAAAGAAAAAGAAAAAAGGGGAGAGAAAAAAGATTGTTGATTTGTTTTGAGTTTGTTTTTATATGTGGTGTTTGATGAAGGTCTCACTAACATCATTCTTTTACATGTGGGTATTAAATTTTCTCAGCACCATTTATTAAAAAGGCTGTTCATTCTTCATTGAATGGTCTTGGCACTTTTGTCAGAAATCAATTTACCATGTATGTGAGGGTTTATTGCTGTGTTCTCTATTCTACCCTATTGGTCTATTTGTCTGTCTTTTTGACAGTGCCACACATCTCTAATTACTATATCTTTGTAGGACTTTGGGCAGTGTTAGTCCTCCAACTTAATTCTTTTTCAAGATTGTTCTGGTGGAGGCTCTTTGCAATTCCGTATGAATTTAAGGATTAGTTTTTTCATTTCTTTAGAAAAGTTTCTTGAAATTTTGAGAGGGATTTTGTGGAATCTACAGGTCACTTTGGGTAGTACTGATATCTTAACAATGTTAAGTCTTCATCTTCATGAACACACAGGATGTCTCTCCATTTGTTTAGGTCTTTAGGTCTTTCAACAGTTTTGTAGTTTTCAGTATGTCTTTCATCTCCTTGATTAGATTTATTACCAAGTACTATAGTTTTTAGATGCTGTTGTAAATGGAATTGTTTTCTTAATTTACATTTCGGATTGTATTGCTGGTGTTCAGAAACACCTGATTTTTGTGTGTTGATCTTGTACCCTCTAGATTTTTCTCACCATGTTGGCCACGCTGATCTCAAACTTCTGATTATTTCAAATGATCCACCTGCCTCTGCCTCCCAAAGTGCTGGGATTACAGGCACGAGCCACCAAGCCCAGCCTTTATAATCTTTAGAATCAGTTTGTTAGTATCCAGAAAGAACTTGCTGGGGTTTTGGTTGGTATTAAATTGAATACATAGGTGAAGTTGGGAAGAAATGACATTTTGACATTGTTGAGTCTTCCTATTCGTGAACATTAAATATCTGTTTTTTTAAAAATTTTCTTTCTTTCTCAGAGTTTTGTAGTTTTCCTTTATATAGATGTTACATATATTTTGTTAGATTTATACCTAACTTATTTAATATATGGGGGTGTTAATGTAGATAGCATTGTTTTAAATTTCAAATTCTACTTGTTCATTGCTGGTGTATAGGAAACTAGTTTACTTTTATATAATAAACATGTATCCTGTCATCTTTCTATAATCATTTATTAAGTCCAGGAATTTTTTTTTTTGTCAGTTCTTTTGGATTTTCTGCATAGAAAATGTCATGTCATTTGCAAACAAAGATGGTTTTTATTTCTTCCCAACCTGTATACATTTTATTTCCTTTTCTTGTCCTATTGCATTAGCCAAGACTTATAGTATGAAGTTGAAAAGTAGTGGTGAGAGGAGACATCCTTGCTTTATTCCTGATCTTAGTGGAAAGGCTTCTAGCTTCTTACCATGAAGTATGATGTTAACTATAGGTTTTTTCTTTTTTCAAGTTGAGAATGTTTCTCTCTGTAGTTTACTGGGAGTTTTTATCATGAATGTGTGTTCATTTTTTGTCAGATACTTTTCTTGTATCTATTGATATGATCATGTGATTTTTTTGTTTTTTGTAGTCTATTGATGTGATAGATTACATTAATAGATTTTTGATTGTTGAACCAGGCTTGCATACCTAGGGTCTCCTTGGTTATGATGTATAAGTTTTTTATATGTTATTTGATTTGATTTGCTAACATTTTTTTGAAGAGTTTTACATCTTTGTTCATGGGAGATATTGGTCCATAGTTTTATTTATTTGTTTGAGATGGAGTTGTCCTCTTGTTGCCCAGACTGGAGTGCAATGATGTGATCTTGGCTCACCACAACCCCTGCTTCCCAGGTTCGAGTGATTCTCCTGCCTCAGTCTCCTGAGTAGCTGGAATTACAGGCATGCACCACCAGGCCTGGCTAAATTTTTTTTTTTTTTTTTTAGACAGAGTCTCAATCTGTCGCCCAGGTTGGAGTGCAGTGGTGTGATTTTGGCTCACTGCAACCTCCACCTCCCGGATTCAAGTGATTCTTCTGCCGCAGCCTCCTAAGTAGCTGGGATTACAGACATGCAGTGCACCACAGGCCCGTCTAACTTTTTTTTGTATTTTTAATAGAGATGGAGTTTCACCATGTTGGTCAGGCTCATCTCAAACTCCTGACCTTATGATCTGCCTGCTTCAGCCTCCCATAGTGCTGGGATTCAGACATGAGCCACTGTGCCTGGCCTTAATTTTGTATTTTTGGTCGAGACAGGGTTTCTCCATGTTGGTCAGGCTGGTCTGGAACTCCTGACCTCGGGTGATCCACCCGCCTCGGCCTCCCAAAGTGCTGGGATTACGGGCGTGAGCCACTGTGCCTGGGTCAGTAGTTTTATTTTTTTGTAATGTTTTTAGTGTTGGTATTAGGATGATGCTGACCTCATAGAATTGGTTAATAAGTATTACCTCTGCTATTTTCTGAGAAAGCTTGTCGAGAATTAGTACAATGTCTTCCTTTAATGTTTGATGGAATTTACTGTTGAACCTTTCTGGGCATGGTACATTCTATTTTGGGATGTTACTCATTATTGCCTTTCTTTTACAGATATAGGCCTACTCAAATTGTGTATTTATTGTGTCATTTTTTTTTTTTCCTAATGAGAAGAATGTGTATTCTGCTGTTTTTGGGTGAAGTATTTAATAGATGTTCATTATATCTAGTTGATTGTTAGTGTTGAGTTAGATTGTGTTCTTATTGAATTTCTTCTTGCTTGATCTATTTCTGATAGAGGAGTGTTGAGGTCACCAGTTACAACAGTTGATTCATCTATTTTTCTTTTTTTTCTTTTTTTTTTTTTGAGAAGGAGTCTCACTCTGTTGCCCAGGTTGCAGTGCAGTGACACTATCTCGGTTCACTGCAACCTCCACCTCCCGGGTTCAAGCAGTTCTCAGTCTCCCAAGTAATTGGGATTACAGGTGTGTGCCACCATGGCCGGCTAATTTTTGTATATTTTGGTAGAGATGGGGTTTCAGCATCTTGGCCAGGCTGGTCCTAAACTCCTGACCTTGTGATCCACCCACCTCCACCTCCCAAAGTTCTGAAATTACAGGCGTGAGCCTCTGTGTCTGGCCTCATCTATTTCTCTTTGTAGTTCTATTCATTTTTTACCACCCATATTTTGATGCTGTCTTGTAATCTGTATACACGTTAAGGATGTTTATGTCTTCCTAGATAATTGATTCCTTTATATCATTATATAGTACCCTGCTTTATCTCTGATAACTTTCCCTACTTTGAAGTCTGCTCTATCTGAAAGTAATATAGCTATTCCTGCTTTCTTTTGATTAGTATTTTAATGGTATATCTTTCTCCATCCATTTGCTTTCTTTTTTGAGATGCAGTCTCACTATGTTGCTTGGGCAGGAGTATAATGGCATGATCTTTGCTCACTGCAACCTCTGCCTCCTAGGTTCAAGCAATTCTTCTGCTTCAGCCTCCAGAGGGGCTGGGATTATAGGCACGTGCCACCATGCCCAGCCAATTTTTGCATTTTTAGTAGAGACAGGGTTTCACCATGTTGGTCAGGTTGATCTGAACTCCTGACCTCATGATCCGCCTGCCTCTGCCTCCCAAAGTGCTGGGATTACAGGCATGAACCATCGTGCCCGACCCATCCATTTACTTTTTATCTACATGTTGTTTTCTTGTAGACATCGTATACTTGGGTCTTGTTTTTTTATTCTTCTCTGAAAATCTCTTTTAGTTGGTGTGTTTTTTTGTTTATTTTGAGATGGAGTCTTGCTCTTTCACCAGGATGGAGTGTAGTGGCACGATCTCGGTTCACTACAACCTCCAACTCTCTGGTTCAAGTGATTCTTCTGCCTCAGCCTCCCAAGTAGCTGGGATTACAGGCACATGACACCATACCCAGTTAATTTTTGTATTTTTAATAGAGATGGGGTTTCATCTTGTTGGCCAGGATAGTCTTGATCTCCTGACCTCGTGATCACCCACCTTGGCTCCCCAAAGTCTTGGGATTACAGATGTGAGCCACCATTGACTTTGAAAGTGATTAATTAATACAGTTGGGTTAATGTCTACCATGTTTGTTACTATTTTCTATTTGTTTTTCTTTTTTTTTGTTACTTTTTTCTTAAGTCTTTTTCTTTGTGGTTTTATTTTAATAATTTTATTTATTATTATTTTGAGACAGGGTCTCTCTTTTGCCCAGACTGTAGTATAGTGGCAGGATCATAGCTCACTACAGCCTTGAACTGCTAGACTCAAGTGATCCTCTTGCCTCAGCCTTCTGAGTAGTTGGGGCAGCAGGCATGTGCCACTACACCTGGCTAACTTTTAAATTTTTTGTCAAGATAGCATCTTGCTATGTTGCCCAGTCTGGTCTTGAACTCCTGGACTCAAGTGATTCTTCCACCTTGGCCTCCTAAAGTGCTGGGATTACAGGTGCCAGCCACCATGCCTGGCTTTTCTGTGGTCTTAATTCAGCATTTCATATGATTTCATTTTCTCTTTGTTAGGATATCAGATATAATTCTTTTTGTCCCACTTTTTTTTAGTGGTTGCTCTAATTTGCAATATATATTTACAATTAATCCATACTCACTTTCAGATAGCATTGTACTATTTAATGGGTAGTTTGAGTACCTGATAATAACAAAATATTCGTAATTCCTCCCTCCCATTCCTTGTATCATTGCTATCATTCATTTCACTTACATGTAGGTACACATAAGCAGATGTGTGTGTCTCTATATAGACACCCCCCCCACATATATATATGCATATATACACACACATAAGCATACATCGTTGAATACATTTTTGCCACTATTTTTCTGAACAATGTGTTGTTAGACCAGTTAAAAATAAGGAAAATAGGGCACACACAGCAGCCTTTAGTACTTTGGGAGGCTGAATCCGGCGGATCACGAGTTCAAAACCAGCCTGATCAACACGGTGAAACCGCATCTCTACTAAAAACATGAAAAATTAGCCGGGTGTGGTGGCATGTACCTGTAGTCCCAGCTTCTCAGGAGGCTGAGGGAGGAGAAGCACTTGAAAACAGGAGGCAGAGGTTGCAGTGAGCCGAGACTGCGCCGCTACACTCCAGCCTGGATGACAGAGGTGAGACTCCATCTCAAAAAAAGAAAAAGAAAATTTTTGTTTTACCTTTACTTATTCTGTATTTGATGCTTTTCCTTTCTTTGTAGACATAGGATTCTGACCTATGTATTTTTCTTCTCTTAAAATAAGTTTTCAAAAAATTTCTTGCAAGGCAGGTCTACTGGCGACAAATACCGTCAATTTTTGCTCGTCTGAGAAAGTATTTCCCTTTCATGTTTGAAGGATAATTTCACAGGGTACAGAGTTAGAGATTGTTGGTTTCTTTCTTTCAACTCTTTAAAATACTTTACTTCACTTCTTGCTTTCATGGTTTCTGGGAAGATGTCAAATGTCGCTCTTTGTTTCTTTATATGTAAGGTTGTTTTTTTCCTTGCTGGCTTCTTTAGGATTTTTTTCTTTATCTTTGATTTTCTGTAGTTTGAAAATGATATGCTTAGGTGTAGTATTGGTTTTGGCTTTTATTTATTTTTTTTCAAGTACAGCCCTTTGTATTAGGCCTTTAACTTGTTTGGTGTTCTATGAGCTTCCCGGATATGTGGCTTGTTGTCTGAATTAATTTGGAGAAATTCTCCGTCATTATTGTTGCAAATGTTTTGTTGCTTTCTGTTTTCTTCACTTTTTGATGTCCCCTTATGCATGTTATACATTTTTTAGTTGTCCTGCAGTTCTTTTAGATTGTTTTTTTCATTCTTTGTTGTTTTTGCATTCAGTTTTGAAAGTTTCCATTGGCATATGCTCGAGCTCAGGGTATCTTTCCTGTGCTCTGTCCAGTCTACTAATGAGCCCAGCAAAGATATTCTTCACGTGTTGCCAGTTTTGACCCCTGGCATTTCTTTTTGATTCTTTCTGATAAGTTCCATTTCTCTGTTTACATTGCCACTCTGTTCCTGCATGTTGTCTGCTGTATCCATTAGAGCCCTTAGCATATTCATCATAATTGTTTTTGATATCTGGCCTGTGTATGCCAACATCACTGCCATATCTGGTTCTACTGGTTCTTATGATTGCCCTGTCTCTTCAAACTGTGTTTTTTGCCTTTTAGTATGCCTTTTAATTTTTTCTTGTTATCTGAACATGATGTGCCAAGTAAAAGAACTGCTGTAAATAGGCCTTTCATTACGTTGTGGTAAGGTATTGCGGAGGGGAAGCATTCCATAATTCTATTATTTAGTCTCAGTCTTTCAGTGAGCCTGTGCCTTTAGAATGTGCACTCCACAAGTGTTTGTTTTTTCCTCCCCTTAGGATGGACAGGGTAGCTTGAGGGAGCTAGAGTTGGGTACTTCCCTTTCCCTAGGCTGCTTAGGCTAAGATAAAACCCCAGCTGGTTAGGTTTTCCTGAGGGCAGACCTAAGAACAAAATGCCTTGTTATATTTCAAAATGACCCTTTTCTTCTCCCCATGCTGGAAGCCCACGGGGAGTTTTCTCCGTTATTTGCTATGAAAACTGGGTTCTGGCTGGGCACGGTGGCTCACGCCTGTAATCCCAACACTTTGAGGGGGCCGAGGCGGGTGGATCACTAGGTCAAGAGATCAAGACCATCCTGGTCAATATGGTGAAACCCCATCTCTACTAAAAATACAAAAAATTAGCTGGGCATGGTGGCGCGTGCCTGTAATCCCAGCTACTCGGGAGGCTGAGGCAGGAGAATTGCCTGAACCCAGGAGGCGGAGGTTGCGGTGAGCCAAGATCGCGCCATTGTACTCTAGCCTGGGTAACAAGAGCGAAACTCCGTCTAAAAAAGAAAACTGAGTTCTGTTCCTGGAGGTAAAACTCACAAAAGTATGGAGGCCCCCCATGACTGGATCCCCTGGAGTTTTTAACTCTCAGACTTTTCCATACCGAGCCTGCAGCAATTCATCAGTTACAGGTCAGATATTCCTTCTCTGCTGATTACTGTGGAGGTTTCTGCTTGAGAAGAGTGTATCCCCTGGTATGTTAGTATTCTCTGAATTTGCCTGTCTATCTCTCCAGTTTTAGAGGCAGCAGTTTATCCTGTTACCTGCTCTTATGGATCTAAGAATAGTTGTTGATTTGTTAGTTTGTTCATGTTTTTACTTGTCAGGATGGAGTGGCGACTTCCAAGCCGTTTACACACAGAACTGGAAACTAGAAGTTGTAAATGACCTTCCTTATTAAAGATTAAGTTGCTTGACGGAAGAAACCAATTTTCCACATTTTGTTTATTTTTAATCTTTGCAAGTGTTGTACATGAAAAGTAGTTATCTTGTTTTAAATGGCATTTGTCGTCTTTTTTTTCTGTTGGAGTATTTGTATTTTAACTTAATTTTGTAAGATTTTTGTTATGAAAATATATTGGTCTTTATGTATTTTAGGGTTTAGTGTGTGTGTGAGCTTCCTTGGTTGCCAGAGCAAATTACCACAGTCATGCTGGCCTAAAACAACAGAACTTTGTTTCCTCACAGGAGGCCAGAAGTCTGAAATCAAGATGCTGGCAGGGTGGTGCTCCCTCCAAAGGCTCTAGAGGAGAATCCTTCCTGGTTCTCCCAGCTTCTGCTGGCTTCTGGTATTCCTCGACTTGTACCAGCAGCAGTCAGCTCTCTGTCTCTGTATTTACTCAGCCTTGTTCTTTGTATCTTTGTCTAAAATTTTCTTATCTTTCCTCTGATACAGATATTGGTCATTGTGATTAGGGTCCCTAAATTCAGGATAGTCTTACCTCAAGATCCTTAATTACATCTGTGAAGACCTTGTTTCAGAATAATAGCATAATTTATAGTTACCAGGCTTAGGACTTGAATATATCTTTTTGAGGGGACACAGTTCAAGACATTAGAGTGTTAAACTTAGAAGACATTATCCACTAAAGGATATAAGACAATCCATCTGTATTTTTCCCTATACTTTTACATTTAAATCTTTAAGTCATCTGGAATTTATTTTGATGTTTCTTTTTGTATAGTAATGTTGGCAAAGCATCCAGTTAATAAATGGTTGGTTGGCACTAGGATTTGAACCTATGTCTTTTGTATTTCAAAGTCATCATCTTTTATTTAGAACAACCTTGTTTTAGTATTGTAACTTTCAGAAACTGTGCCTTATCAGATTGTTCTTATTGCTTGTCTTATTATAGCAGAAAGGACTGCTGTTAATAGGTTTCAATGGCATGCAATAACCATGGTGGCAGCCAGATATCCACAAACGGTATTGAAGACATTTGAGCCCCTTTTCAGCAGTTGTTACTTTAGGAAAGAATAACAGGTGCCACTTGGAAAAATATTTTGGAGAGCATAGTTTTAAGGCACTGAATTAATTTGCTCTGACTGATACAAATTTTATTGGACTGCTCAGGGGCATTTATAGTATAAACTGCTTTATGCCTATTAAAGATACTAGTATCTAGTATTAATATCAAGGGCTGTTTATTCATATTAACTTTATTAGGCTGGTCACATTAATAGGCTTACCACTCTTGTAGAGACTTTTATTGGTAATAATAAAAGTTGAGCTGACATTTCTATCATCCTGTAATGTAATGCACACATAGAGCTTACTTTTGGTGTGTGAATCTCTTGATATATTTCCCATGACCGCATCACAATGTCTGGTTTTAGTAAGTTGCTTATCATTGGTTCATATATTCATACATAGGCTAGAATACAGTGAATACTCTATGTACTATTCCTTCATATATTAAACATTTTATATCAACTATATAATTTTTCTCATGAATTTTTAGCATAAGTTATAAACAACAAAACTTACTGTTGCTGTGTTAAAAAATCTGATTTTTTTTTTAAAGGAAAGTACAAGAAAAGATGTTCTGGTGAAGACCCTCAGGGCTACTGATGTGAAACTTAACTCTGATAATTTTCATGATGCAAGTGCAGATGGTGGATTTGACCCAACTGACCCTGTAAAACAGGAGGCAGAGTGTCCTCATCAAAATAAGATAGTTTTGCACATGGATGGATGTTTAGACACTGAGACGCCTAAAGTGTCCATTCAAGAAAATGTGGATATAGCGTCTTTGAAACCTATTAGTGACAGTGGAATTAATTTCACTGATGCCGTTTGGTCACCAACTTCTGAAAGGCAAACATGTGAATGTCATGAGTCCATTGAAAAGAATAAAGACAGTAAGTGGGCTTTCAAAAACAATAGAGTGAAAGAAATAAATGTTTGTACGTTTTGAATAAGATGTATTTCTGTGTGAAATGTGCCAATCTTTCATGTTAAATATTTAAGTGTTTTGTAGTTTAAACAAAATTTTAAATCTAGTACAGGGAGAACTGCTCAGAAATGGTATCTTTAATCAGAGATCTAGTGAAAATGTGCCTTTCTAACTAAGTCTTAACATTCTTTTTCTTTATGCCTTATTCCCCATTATAGACTTTTTTTTTGTAATTGATGCTGGCTTATCTTCCATCAAAGAGATACTTTTCTTTTGGGGAAATGGGTTTTTCTTTTTCTAACTAGTTTTGCAAGACTTCAGTACTGTTGATAACTAAGGTAGTCATCTAAATTTTTTTATAAATTGAGAATGTTTTATCATTTTAGTTATTGCATGTATCATTGGATATTTTTGGAATTTTATTTTTTAGAAAGAGAACTCCCACAGAGTGTGGTCTATCAAAATGAAGAGGGTAGGTGGGTGACGGACCTTGCCTATTACACATCTTTTAATAGCAAACAAAATTTAAATATGTCTCTAAGTGATGAGATGAATGAAGACTTCAGATCTGGTTGTAAGTATACGGATAAACATTTATTATACCATTTTCACTGTTTCTGATCTTTATGAGATTACTCTATATATGTTGGTCAGGCACATCAGATCCCTTCTGGGCTATCACTGTATTCTGGAAGTGCCTCACTAGCTTATATAGGACCCACGGTTTTAGTTAGCCAGTCTTAATCATTGTAGAATGAGCCGAGCCATATCCTTAAGCAAAGGCAATGAGTGAGAATAGCATTCTTATATTTCTTTGTAGACCCCATAGTATTGCAGGACTGGAAGAGACTTTAGGCTTTGCTTGTCCCTTTAAAAATTCTGACCTGAGCAAAGGAAATGTCTTGATAAATCAGTAGTTACAAAAACCAGTCCATGAAAGCTAGGAAGTATGGTAGAAATGATGGAAGAAAAGTAACCAAAAAGATAACGAAATCTCAAGGGATAAAGTGTTAAAAGAAGCAGTTAGGTTGTTGATCAGCATCATCTCTGACAGTGAATATAGAAACTGGTTTAGCTCTGCACAATGCCAGGTCACAGCATTTTGAGCCTGAGTCTGTGAAGATGCTGTGCTGCAACCCTCAGGGCTGAGCTGTTCTGTAACTGCGAGGAGCCACGGTGCTCACGGGCCTGGCAGGCCTGGCCTTACTGCTAATAGGCTTGCGCCAGAGGAAGAAATTATTCCATCTACTGCTTGTACTAAGCTTCTTTCAAAAATGCCTCGTGTTGTGGAATACAGTGATAAATAAGGCAGCATGCCAGTCCTTAAGAAACTGTCCATCAGCCCAGAGGGATGAGACAAGAATACAATACACAGTCATTGGCATCATGAGAGACTCAACCCAGAATCATTGGAATTTAGAGGAGAAACAAATGTTGCGTGAGATGGTAGCAAAAGAATTTCATATAGGAAGCCACTTTTGAAGTAGACTTTTAACAGGTAATCCTTCGGGGATATGAGAAATTTCAAATGGTGGAAAAGCCTCATTGGAAGGGAATCGGATGGTGAAGTGTGGATGTGTTTGAGAAGGTGCATGGTTCACTGTCGCCAGCCTTTATGGCAGGGTGAAGGGAGAGCGGCGAGAGGCTAGGAGGTGAAGCTGGAGAGGTCAGGAGGGCCAGGGAGTGGTTTGAGGTTTAACCACCATGCCCAGGATTGAGGCTTGTCTGGAAAGTGGCAGGACTAGTTGCTGGTAGAACTTGATTGGTGAGTCTTCTCCTGGCAGTAAAGGTCATTTGGTAGCGTTTTTAGGATGTTGTAGAAATCTAGGTGTCCCAGTGAAAATGAAGAGAGTAGCTAATGAAAGACGTAGAGGTAATATGGTTAGGATTTGATGGCTGGACTTCAGGGGATAGTAGAAAGGCAGGAAGAGAGGAGGGTCTGTGGTCTGAGTTACTTGGGGCAATGGCAATACCATTACCTGAGTAAAGGAGTCAGAAGAAAGTGTAGATTCTGGGTGATTGTGATTTGAGGCAGAAGTAGTCATTAGTGGAAATAGGGATCAGAAGTGTGAAGCTGAGTTTCAGTTAGGACTTGCTCAGTGATGTCTTGAGCTAAGGAAAACGATGCAGACTGAACGGTGGATATTTATCACTTAAAAGATCATGGAATTCTCATGTGTTGCTGGTGGGAGTATAAATTGGTACAGCCACTTTGGAAACCTGTTTGGCAGTGTCTTGTGAAAGTGAACTTTATGACTTAATAATTCTACACCTGAGTACATACACAACAGATAGGGTGTACATATTCACCAAAAGACATACTAAAATGTTTATAGCAGCACTATTTGTGTCAGCCCCAGATTTTCAAATTCCCATTAGCAGTGGAAGTTTCTAAATCACTGCAGAACCACCCTGCCCTCCCACTGCCATAGAATGGATTATGCTTATTCATACCCTGGAATATTAGGTTGCAGTGAGAATGAATGATGTACAGCTACATGCAACAACGTGGCTCTATCTCAGGAACATGTGGAATGACATGAAGTCGACCAGGAACACACACTCTGTAGTTCTGTGTGTATACAGCTCAGCAGTGCACTCCTACAGAGCCAGCTGCAGGGCAGTGGTTACACGTGGATGGGCAGGTAGCAAGGGAAGCCAGGCTGGGGGGATTTGGGTATTGGCAGTGTTATGCTTCTTAATTTGTGCTGTTGGCTACGCAGATGTGTTCCGATTGTGAAAATTCCTTGAACTGTACACTTCACTTCTCTATCATAACATGTTTTTAAAAATTAGTGGTCAAACTGAGAATAAAAGATTTGCAATATATATTACAGGTTTAGAGTCCATTCTCCTAATAAATAAACAATTCTAATAAACAATAAGAAAAAGACCAACTACCGAAAAATTGGAAATGATTTATAGAAAAATAAAAATGGTTTTATTAAATGTACAACAAAAAATGTTCATTTTTATTCATGGAAAGGAATTCATTGTAAATCTGACTAATCATGTATTTTTCAGTATTTCCTTGATTGTGATCCAAAAATTTGGTAATAAAACTGTGTTGGCAAAGATATGAGGGTCACAGGTATGCTAGTCCATTCTTGGCACAGAGCTAGACATTGTCCAGCTATAATGACATTGCAATAACTAGCAAAGTTACGTATGTGCTATCCTGTAACTGAGCAGTTCTGCTTCTGGGAATTTATTCATCAGATACACTTGCACGAATGGTATATGATGTATGTGCAAGCTCATTACTTGCAGCATTGTCTGTAATAACAAGGTTGGATGCAATGTAGATGAACAAAATAGGGTATACATTAAGGTGCATCCATACAAAGAAGTACCCTGTGGCCATACAGAATAATAAAGGAGCTCTTTCCTTACTCAAATGGAATGGTCACTAAAATAAATTATGTAAAATCCACTTCAAAGCACATAAATTACTCTTAACATCTGTGTAGAAAGGTAGGAGAGGGGAGCGTGCACATACAGATATTTGGAAAGACATGCAATGGAAAGATAGATACTAACTGCAGGAATCTCAAAAATTCAGGTAGACATTTCAGGGATATTTTAACTATTGGTTGCTTCTGGGGTGTGGGAAACTAGGGTCAGGGATGGCGAGATAGTTTTCAGTATATACCCTTGTAAATCTTTGGTTAACTTTGAAAAGCTCTTTATTGTGGTATCATATATACACCTTTTAAATTTGAATTATTAGATATATTACTATTAAAGAAAAAATAAAATAGGAAATGATAATGGAAAGATTGAATGAAACCATCCTTGTCCTTAGGGAATGAATACTAGTCTGGTTGGAAAGGATGACTAGCATGGGTGGGGAAGAAAAGGAGATGGGGAGATGGAAAGCTGTTAAAAAGGTTGGTGTACAGGAAGAGTGGATGGGTGCTAGGAAGGATGAACTAGATCCAGGGAAATAGGGGTGGAGGTAGCATTAGTGAAATGGGAGCCTTTTTACTGGAAAGAAGAAAAGAACTTTAAAAATTTAATAGAAGGATGTATTCAGAAGAGGAAGGTTGGAAAAAAGAGTGCCATCTTGTTACATCCAAGTCATTTTAAATGAAAATTTGCCTACTTACAAACTTTATTCAGAACAGTTCCTAAGAGAGCCTGCCTCCTCCTCTTCCCCATACCTGGCTTCTTCCTCGCTGATAGCTCAGCTCCGTGTGTCCAAGTTGCTGCATTGCTACTACTTATGGCCTAAGAGTTTGACAGTGGGGAAACACAAATGGGGTACTTCCATGTATAACCTCAGAAGCATTCAGTATAAGAGGATTATTGTTTTAGGTATGCCAAAGAATAGGCATAGGTTCTCATAAAAAATGAAGTTCTGTTTCTTATTGGCTGTGATTGATTTCTGATGAGTAGACAAGATAACATAATATTAGTACAGATGTTTCTTTGAAGAGTCCTTTATAGTTCAGAGTAAAAGCACTTAGGGATATAAGACGATTTTGAGCTGTCTGGTCAGTTGTTTAAAAACCAGGTGATATTTAACTTCTTGAAGTAAGTTAAGTTTCTTTTGGGTTACCCTCTGTATTAGTTCATTTTCATGCTGCTGATAAAAGACATACCTGAAACTGGGAACAAAAAGAGGTTTAATTGGACTTAAAGTTCCATGTGGCTGGGGAAGCCTCAGAATCATGGCAGGAGGCAAAAGCCATTTCTTACATGTTGGTGGCAAGAGAAAAAATGAGGAAGAAGCAAAAGTGAAAACTCTTGATAAACCCATCAGATCTTGTGAGACTTACTATCTTGAGAATAACATGGGAAAGACTGACCCACATGTTTCAGTTACCTCCTCCTGGGTCCCTCCCACAACACGTGGGAATTCTGGGAGATAAAACTCAAGTCGAGATTTGAGTGGGGACACAGCCAAAACATATCACCCTCTTTTGGGCCAAGTTTCCTACTTCCCTTCTCTTGGCTATCAGATTTGGTTGGTTGGTCCTTTCATCCTTTAGGGCAGTGGTTTTTAACAGCTTGAGTCAAAGATCCCACAGTGACTCTTCATAGAAACATACAGAGTATATGATTTTGCATATAATTTTGGGGGCTTCATAGTTCTCCTGATCCTCATTCTTAAGTTCTGTGCTGTAGGTTAAGAATGTGTGTGTGGTTTTTTTTTTTTTTTTTTCAGGCTGAGCATTTTGGCTTAATGCCTGTAATGTCAGCCCTTTGGGAAGCCAAGGTGGGTGAATTGCTTGAGCCCAGGAATTCGAGACCAACCTGGGCAACATGGCAAAACCCCCATCTCTACCAAAAAAAAAAAAATACAAAAATTAGTTGGGGTTGGTGGCACATGCCTATAGCCCTAGCTATTGGGGAGGCTGAGCCAGAGGATTGCTTGAGTCCAGGAGGTAGAGGTTACTGTGAGCCAAGATTGTGCCACTGCACCCTAGCCTGTGCAATAGAGCAAGACATTGTCTCAAATAAGAGTCTCAAATAAGAGTTCTTCACACGGTGAAGAACTAGCATTGTTTCCGACAGGTAGGGAGCGTTAGTGGTCTTTGGTGCTCTGCTTTTCCTGAACAGATATATTCTGTGTCTCTTTTGTCTCTCAGGTTATGAATGTGGGACACTGTCTAGGATTACAAAGGAGCAATGTGGATCTGATTGGTCCTTGATGGATACAATCAGGGATAGTGGGGAGCCTCCCTCATGTTTGGGCCTTGAGTGGACTGTCCCCTCTGGGTAGCCCTTCAGTTTTCTCCTTTCTGTTCCAACCTTGCAGTTTCAGACAGAGAAGCCCAGAGTGCCATAGCCAGGCAGTCTGGCATGTGGCTGGCAGACCTTTCTCATTTCACCAACGTATTTAAAGTTCGTTGGCAATTCTGATGCCTCAAGCAGGGTCTTGGGCCTCTTAGAATCCACCCCACTCCCAGTTGTGTTTCCTTGCCCTGGCCCTCTTTGCCCATTTGCCCCATGCCTCTGCGGGCATTTTAGTTGTGGCCTTTGGCCTGGGGTTGAGAGTGTGCTTAGACTGGCGTTCCTTTTCCCAGGGGGAGCCAAGGTGCTCTGCAGGAGCCTCGAGGGCAGACATGAGGGGACTCCCAGTCCTTGTTTGTTCAGACTGGGGTTTCCTGGGATGGGGGGCAAATGGGTCATGGGACACTTTTGCAGCCCTCTTCATGACAGGCTTATAGAGGGCTTATCAGTCTGATGATTCCTGATGAAATTCCAGCAGCATTCATGGCAAGTGCCTCAATTCAAGAGTGCCAAGCTCTCCACAGCTAAAATTAATTTTAGAAAGAAACAGATTCCATTGTAAAGCCCCTGAGTAAATTGGGGTAAGTCAGTGATAAAGTCAGCTACAGCAAGGTGTTCTTTAGCAAAAGTTTGACAACCACAGACTTAAGCATTTAATACAGATGCCTCAGTCATGAGTGCAAGCTTTTACATATTTGTTACAGCTTTATTTCTTTAGTATTTTATTTTACTAACTTGTGTATGTGTGCTAGTGTTTGTTTAGGCATTATTGTTAATGTATTTATATAAATGTATTCTTTTTTAAGCTGAAGCATATGATTTGATTGCACAAGATGAAGAAGAATTTAATAAAGAGCATCAATTTATGCAGGTTTGTAATTATTTGCTTTATCCAAAATTTAAAATTTTTCCTGCATTAATGTAAATTCAGGCAAAATGTTCTTTCTTTCTGAATATATATACAGTTAGTATATAATTATTTTATATTTTTCTCATGAAAATATGAGACAACTAGACATTTTCTAGACAGCTAGACAACTTCTGTTTTTTCCCTCATACTCTAAATTATTAATTGAAGATCATTGACATACTGAAATATATCTTTAATTCACTGAAAATTGCTTTAATGCCCTTAATGGATATTTCCGTAGTTTATTTTTATTGTTCTTTTTTGAGACAGGGGCTTGCTCTGTCACTCAGGCTGGAGTGCAGTGATTATTTTTTGTAGAGATGGAGTCTTGCTATGTTGCCTAGACTGGTCTCGAACTCCTGGGCTCAAGCAATCCTTCTGTCTTGGCCTCCAAAAGTGCTGAGATTCGGTGTGAGCCACTGTACTGGGTTATATTTCTATAGTTTTAAAAATGTTTTAAAGTGAGGCAATCCTGTTTGTTTTTTGTGAAGATTCTTATTTATGACAATCTAATTTCAATCTTATTTTGAAGATTCAAAATTTATGACTGGTTTGATGAAGCAACATATTCTTCTTGTAAAATAATAATAATAAGCAACATTCTTATTATTTTTCAGATGGGGTTTTGCCATGTTGCTCAGGCTGGGCTTGAACTCCTGAGCTCACATGATTCTCCCATCTTGTCCTCCTAGGTAGCTGAGATTGCAGGAAAGCACTGTCGTGAGCAACTCGTGATCGTGCGTATTATAATTCAGGTGTTCAAAAATACTAATTTTCCTTCTCTGGACTTCATTATGCTTCAGAGTCCAATTTTTTTTTGGTCTAGTGTTAAAAAAATTTTTTTTAAATTTTCTTGGTAAGATTTTTAAAATTATTGTATATTAGAACAACAGAAAGGTGACTTTCTGGGGGAAAGAAATGAAACAATAACTTTCTTCCTAGGAAGAAAACATAGATGCTCATAACACTTCGGTTGCACTGGGTGATACGTCCTGGGGAGCTACAATTAATTACAGTCTGTTGAGGAAATCACATAGCACATCAGATTTGGATAAAGATGATGCCAGTTATTTACGTCTATCTTTAGGAGAGTTCTTTGCTCAAAGATCTGAAGCTCTTGGTTGCCTTGGTGGTGGTAACAATGTAAAAAGAGTAAGTATGGAATCTGTTGGAAGTGCTCACAGTCACCAGATTTTAGATTTTGAGTATTACGATGGCATAGTAACTTTAAAATGGAGACAGAATAAGGGTGGGACAGAAGAGTAAAAAACTTAGATTTTATTGTCAGACCCTTATTCCAGTCCTAGGTCTGTCTTTTAGCTAGTTTCAGAACATTGAGCAATTTAAATCCTCTGTGCCTTAATTTCCCTTTTCTTTTTTTTTTTTGAGCTGGAGTCTCAAATTGTTGCCTGAGCTGGAGTGCAGTGGCACGATCTTTGCTCACTGCAACCTCTGTGTCCCAGGTTCAAGTGATTCTCTTTGCCTCAGCCTCTCAAGTAGCTGGGATTACAGGCACTCACCACCAGGCCTGGCTAATTTTTTTGGTATTTTTAGTAGAGATGGGGTTTCACAATGTTGACTAGGGGGTCTTGAACTCCTGACCTCGCGATCCTCCAGCCTCGGCCTCCCAAATTCTGGGATTACAGGCGTGAGCCACCACGCTTGGCCTAATTTCCTATTTCTTAATAGCACACTGTTTTATAGGGCTTTGTAACATTTAAATGTGATGGTCCATGTAAAACATTTAGCACTAAGCCAACATGTAGTAAGTATTTAATAGTTGTTCATTGCTTCTGTTATTGTTGGTTACTGTGAAGAATTCTAAAAATGATTTTTAAAAACTATTATCTAAAGAGATGTTTTGAAATATGGAAGTGTTTTCATTTAATTAAATGTAGTGCATGTACAAATAAAAAGACAAGTTGTTCGGGTAGTGTTAAGTGCTGTAAAGCATGAGTGAGTAGAAGGAGCTACTTTAGCTGTGCTGGTCAGGTTGACATTTGGGGGAGGACATTGAGTTGGCATCTCAGTGATGAAAAGGGGGCAGCATGCCAGGCACAGTGGCTCATGCCTATAATCTCAGCACTTTGGGAGGCTGAGGTGGGCAGATCACCTGAAGTCAGGAGTTTGAGACCAGCCTGGCCAACATGGTAAAACCCTGTCTCTACCAAAAATAGACAAAATTAGCCAGGTGTAGTGGCGCGTACCTGTACTCCCAGCTACTTGGGAGGCTGAGGTAGGAGAATCGTTTGAACCTGGGAGGCAGAGGGTTGCAGTTAGGTGAGATCACTCTACTTCACTCCAGCCTGGGCAACAGAGTGAGACTCCATCTCAAAAAAAAAAAAGGAGGCAGCAGAGGGAGACATTAAAAAAAAGATTGTGTTTCTTTTGTAAGAAGAAATAAGACTTCTCCCTCCATCAGTGACCTGGCCTTTGTCTGTGTGCAGATCTGGAGATAGGAACCAGGGTTTCCTGTTGGAGGAATGGAAATCAGGCATGAGGCGCAGGGTGGGCGTGTATGAAGGGAGAATGGCAGATGATTCTGAGGACCAGATCATGAGGGCTTCCAGTAGAGGGAGGTTTTATCTCATATGAGCAAGGGAGGAAGTGCTTAGAGGCACAGAGCAACTTTGTTGTGGTGCTGGCCCATCTCCAGGTACAGCAGGCTGCTGCCATATGTCAGGTGCCCAGGTAGAGAAAGTCAGCAAAAGACAGAAGGTGGAAAGAAGCAGGTAGAGGCTTAGGAAATGGGAGAGACGTGATGAAGGATGACCTAGTAGAAGCAGAGAAAAGGGCAAGAATTCAAGATTTATTCTCTAGAGTCAAGGAATTTGTTGATAAATTCCACAAAGGAAATTAGGGTTATTTGAGGGAGTTTTTATCACAACTGGATTTCATTAAGAATATGATTGTGAAATAATAGTTGTAGTGTAGAAGTTACAGTTGATTCATAGAACTTTTAAGTTGAACTGTGGTCTTGTTCAGTGCAGTAAATTGAAAAATGAAAATATTTTAGAAAGGTGGATTTTTCTGCTTAGATTGATTGTGACTTTGAGATTATGACAGAAGTTGAAGATTAACTGAATTCCTCAATGGAATTATAATAAGGAAAGATAAGATGGACAAAGCACTGGAAAAATTGATCTATTATTTGGATTTTTTGTTTTGGTATAAGTTATGAAGTTTTGTTTGCATTCAAGTTACTGAATCAAGGGGAGAAATAAGTGAAGACCAGTAAAAAAATTGAGTGCATTTAATGAGTTCACATTTCAGCTCTGTCATGTGACTCCTATATAAGAATGACAAGTGGAAATTGCCCATCCTTTAGCAAGCTCCTTAAATGCAAACCTTCCAGAAACTTATACGCAAGTTGGTAGAAGGGTCCCTAATTTTAATACAGATTTTTCACAGATGTGTTTATTCCATAAAATAAAGTACCTTTATATTGTGATTTCCAGGAAGCAGGAGTTTTTATCTTTTTTTTATTTTTATTTTTTATATATTTTTTGAGATGGAGTTTCTCTCTTGTTACCCAGGCTGGAGTGCAATGGCACGATCTCGGCTCACCGCAGCCTCCGCCTCCTGGGTTCAAGCAATTCTCCTGCCTGAGCCTCCCGAGTAGCTTGGACTACAGGCGCGTGCCACCATGCCCAGCTGATTTTTGTATTTTTAGTAGAGACAGGGTTTCACCATGTTGACCAGGATGGTCTCGATCTCTTGACCTCGTGATCCACCCGCCTCGGCCTCCCAAAGTGCTGGGATTATAGGCGTGAGCCACCGCGCCCGGCCTGTTTTTTCTAATTAATATGTCACTGATGATTAAACAGTGTCTAACACATAATAGATGTTCAATAATAATTATCGAAGGGATAAAGTATTTCTGTGTTGGTTTTTTTGAGACAGAGTCTGCTCTGTTGCCTAGGCTAGAATGCAGTGGCATGATCTTGACTCATCTTATCCTCTGGTGCCTCAGCCTCCTGAGTAGCTAGGACTACAGGTGTTCACCACCACCCCTGGCCAATTTTTATGTTTTTAATAGAGATAGAGTTTTGCCAGGTTGGCCAGGCTGGTCTTGAACTTGTGGCCTCTCAAAGTGCTAGTATTACAGGTGTGAGCCACTGCGCTCGGCCTCATTTCTGTGTTTTAATTTGAATTTCTTAGTAAGGGCAATTTATTTGACAATATGAGTTCAACGATTAAAAGGTAGCTAGTATTAAGGAAATGAGAGGTCCTATTTGGACCTTTGAAAGTCATCTCTAGTAATTGAGGTTAAGTGGGAAGAACAGTTCTTTGATGTTATTTAGCTGTGTTACTAGTATTAGATAAAATAGTCTAGAATTTCTCAAAGCAGTTGAAAATCAAAGAAATAATTTACATTTAATTATTTTGTAGCCATCATTTGGCTATTTTATTAGATCACCAGAGAAGAGAGAACCTGTTGCCTTAATAAGAAAGTCTGATGTATCGAGAAGTAATTCAGAAAAAGAAATTGCTCATCTTAACCATGATATGTATTCAGGTAATGGATTAAATAAAGGGGCTTTTCAGAATCTTTTTTTTCTTTCTTAAAAGTGTAACTTAGGTGTTGTGTGATCATGTTCTTTATGAGTGAAAATGTGTATGACACTTAGTATTTTTTCAGTGTTGGTTATAGATTTGATTTATTTGTAACTCTGCATATTCTTTTCAGTCTAAAGTGGAAACAAGTCAGTCAAAATCTACCTAAGTTTGCAAAAACCACAGTAAATGAAATAATTTCAAATGGGCTAGTTAATGTTGGCTGTTGAATTATTGAGTTAATTAATCATAGGTATATTTATTATTTAGGTAGACTTTTAAAGATCTTTTGAGATTTAAACTATGATAGTCTAAATATCAGTTTTTATGATAAATATCTATAATATTTTAAATCAAATGTGCTTGCTCAACTTAGAGTTATCAAGCAGCTGCTTTTTGTTAGTACAATGCCTTTTGCTACATATCATGTAAAGTTGTATAAGATATGCTCCATTCCTTAAGGAGCCTGTATTCCAGTAGGGGAGTTGGAACAAAGGGTCCGTGTATAGAAAGTCAGCTCATTTTCCATTTCTCTAAAGATGCACTCACTTACTTCTTTAAAGCTTCTGTCTTTTATTTTTTCTTTTCTTTCTTTACTTTTCTTTCTCTCTCTCCCTTTCTCCTCCCTCCCTCCCCTTCTCCCTCCCTCCCCTTCTCCCTCCCTCCCTCCCTCCCTCCCTCCCTCCCTCCCTCCCTCCCTCCCTCCCTCCTTCCTTCCTTCCTTCCTTCCTTCCTTCCTTCCTTCCTTCCTTCCTTCCTTCCCTCCCTCCCTCCCTCCCTCCTTCCCTCCTTCCCTTGCTTCCCTTCCTTCCCTTCCTTCCCTTCTTTCCCTTCCTTCCCTTCCTTTCCTTCTTGTCTTTGCTTCTTTTCCTTCCTTTCATTCTTGAGGGTCTCACTCTGTTGCCCAGGCTGGAGTGCAGTGGTGTGATCTTGGCTCACTGCAACCTCCACCTCCCAGGTTCAAGCAATTCTCCCACCTCAGCCTTTCGAGTAGTTGGATCACAGGTGTGCACCACCACAGCCAGCTAATTTTTTTTTTGTATTTTTGGTAGAGCTGGGGTTGTAGCATGTTGGCCAGGCTGGTCTCAAACTCCTGACCTTCAGTGATCCCTACCTCAGCCTCCCATAGTGCTGGGATCACAGGCGTGAGCCATTGCACCCAACCAAGAAGTATTAACTTTGGAATTCAACTTATTGTATGTTTGTGAAATGGTTAAATGAGTTTATACGTGTATTTGCAAGGGAGAGATTAAAATCCACAACCCTCCTTTAAAGTTGGGACCTTGTAACGTTGAGCCAAATTAATTATGTAGTTGTTCTCTGTCTGAGTGACTATGCATTTAAACCGTTTTAGTGAAGGCAACTGACATTTGGGGTACAAAGATACCTTCCTTGGTGATTAATCATTTTGCCTGGTCCTTATTCCACAGATTGTGTTTGCCAAATAGTGAATACTTATAAATTAAATGTTATATATTTCCTGCAGTAGATTTAAATGAACAGTCCGAGGCACGGCTAAGTGAAGGATCAATTACACTTCAGGTTGAAGCTGTGGAGAGTACTTCACAAGTGGATGAGAAGGATGTGACATTAACAGCTGATAAAGGCGAGACAGAGGTAGCTTAAGCCTTTCAAAAGGAAATCTAAGATTATCTTGTTGTAGTTGTTATATAGGATTAAGACGAGATCACCTGTGAAAAATATATGCAGTTTAACATGTTTTCTTTCCTGGCTTCAAATTTCTTGCAAGTGTCCTTTATATATTTCTTTAAGTTTTTATCACTATATAACATATACACAAAAGAGATTATAAAACAGATTTGTAGTCATTGAACGAATTATCACAACTCATACACTTGTGTACACCTCAGATCAAGAAAGAGAACATTGCCAACAACCTAGAAACAAGTTTTTTTGCCACCTCCAGTGACCTTTTAACCCTGTATTAATTTCATCCGATTTTGAACTTCACATAAAAGAAACCATGTAGCATGTATTCCTTTTCTTTGGCATTTTTCATCTCAGCATACCATGGTCAGATGAGTATAATAGAAACTTATTTTTATTACTGTATTGTATTCTGTTCTATGAATATTCTGTTGCTTTTATATCCGTTTGTATTGTTGATGAACATTTGGGATATTTCCACTGCTGGACAATTATAAAACAATGCTCCATGAACAGCCTAGTACCTGGGACGTGTGCACACATTCATGTGAGGTATATATGTATGTTGTGGAGTTTGCACACCTTCAGTGGTTTTCACAGTTCTCCAGAGTGGTTGTACTGTGTAGATTTGTTCAAGATGGTGTGCTGCCTGTCACTGCACTTCCTCGCCAGCACCTGGTATCACTCGTTATTCTCGTGGGTGCTCAGTGGGGACTTCTTGTCTTCATGTGTGTTTCCCTGATTACTAATGAAGCTGGTTCTTGCTCATGTTTGCTGGTCATTTGGAGGCTTATTTTGTGAAGTGCCTGTTGAAGTCTGTTGCTCTAATGGATAGTTTGTTTTATTTGATTTATAGGTGTTCTTTACGTTGGATAGGAGCCTTTTGTCAGTTGCATCCCATGCATTGTTTTCTTTTATCTCCTGTGTTTTGATACGTCATATTTTCATTATCATTCAGTTCAATATATTGTCTAATTTCATTGGTACATGAGCTTTTTTTTTTGAGACGGAGTTTTGCTCTTTTTAGCCAGGCTGAAGTGCAATGGCGCGATCTCGGCTCACCGCAGTCTCCGCCTCCTGGGTTCAGTCAATTCTCCTGCCTCAGCCTCCTGAGTAGCTGGAATTACAGGCATGCACCACCATGCCCAGCTAATTTTTTGTATTTTTTTTAGTAGAGACGGGGTTTCACCATGTTGACCAGGATGGTCTCGATTTGTTGACCTTGTGATCCACCTGCTTGGGCCTCCCAGAGTGCTGGGATTACAGGCTTGAGCCACTGCACCCGGCCCGTGAGCTTTTTAAAAAAGTGTATTGCTTAGTTTCCAAATATGTAGGAGATTTACTAATTTTTGAAATAACTGATTTTAGGCCAAATGTACTATAGTCAGAGAATTTTTAGTTTTAAGCCTTTGAAATTTTTTTGAATACAATATATAGCTCAGCATTTATTCAGGTTTTGAAAGTATTTTCTGTACACTTGTAGGGAATGTCTGTTATGTGACTTAATGTCTGTTTCACTTAGGTGAGATTAATTTAAATTGGGATGTTCAAGCTACCTGCATTCTTAAAATTATTGTGTTATTCTTTTTTTTTTTTTTTAACATCTCAGTTGTTTATTTTTATTTATTTTTAATTGCATTTTAGGTTTTGGGGTACATGTGAAGATCATGCAAGATTGTTGGATAGGTACACACATGGCAGTGTGATTTGCTGCCTTCCTCCCCATCACCTATATCTGGCATTTCTCCCCATGCTATCTCTCCCCAACTCCCCACCCCCTGCTGTCCCTCCCCTTTTTCCCCCCGACAAACCCCAGTGTGTGATGCTCTTCTCCCTGTGTCCATGTGTTCTCACTGTTCAACACCCACCTATGAGTGAGAACATGTGGTGTTTGATTTTCTGTTCTTATATCAGTTTGCTGAGAATGATGGTTTCCAGGTTCATCCATGTCCCTACAAAGGACACGAACTCATCGTTTTTTATGGCTGCATAGTATTCCATGGTGTATATGTGCCACATTTTCCCTGTCCAGTCTATCATCAGTGGGCATTTGGGTTGCTTCTAGGTCTTTGCTATTGTAAACAGTGCTGCAGTGAACATTTGTGTGCATGTGTCCTTGCAGTAGAATGATTTATAATCCTTTGGATATATTCCCAGTAATGAGATTGCTGGGTCAAATGGAATTTCTATTTCTGGGTCCTTGAGGAATCGCCACACTGTCTTCCACAGTGGTTGAACTAATTTACACTCCCACCAACAGTGTAAAAGTGTTCCTATTTCTTCACATCCTCTCCAGCATCTGTTGTCTCCAACTTTTTTAATGATCACCGTTCTAACTGGTGGGAGATGGCATCTGAATGTAGTTTTGATTTGCTTTTCTCTGATGACCAGTGATGATGAGCATTTTTTCATATGTTTGTTGGCCTCATGTATGTCTTATTTTGTAAAGTGTCTGTTCATATCCTTCATCCACTTTAGAATGGGCTTGTTTGTTTTTTTCTTGTAAATCTGTTTTAGTTCTTTGTAGATTCTGGATATAAGCCCTTTGTCAGATGGGTAGATGGCAAAAATTTTTTCCCATTCTGTTGGTTGCCGATTCACTCTAATGACTTTTTTTTTCTGTGCAGAAGCCGTGGAGTTTGATTAGGTCCCATTTGTCTCTTTTGGCTTTTGTTGCCAATGCTTTTGGTGTTTTAGTCATGAAGTCCTTGCCTAAACCTATGTCCTGAATGGTTTTGCCTAGGTTTTCTTCTATGGTTTTTATGGTGTTAGGTCTTATGTTTAAGTGTTTAATCCATCTGGAGTTAATTTTAGTGTAAGGCGTCAGGAAGGGGTCCAGTTTCTGCTTTCTGCACATGGCTAGCCAGTTTTCCCAACACCATTTATTAAACAGGGACTCCTTTCCCCATTGCTTGTTTTTGTCAGGTTTGTCAAAGATCGGATGGTTGTAGATGTGTGGTGTTGCCTCCGAGACCTCTATTCTGTTCCATTGGTCTATATCTCTGTTTTGGTACCAGTACCATGCCATTTTGATTACTGTAGCCTGTAGTTTGAAGTCCGGTAGTGTGATGCCTCCTTCTTTGTCTTTTTTGCTTAGAATTGACTTGGCTATGTGGGCTCTCTTTTGGTTTCATATGCAGTTTAAGGTGGCTTCATCCAGTTCTATGAAGAAGGTCATTGGTAGCTTGATGGGGTTAGCATTGAATCTGTAAATTACTTTGGGCAGTATGGCCATTTTCATGATACTGATTCTTCCTAACCATGAACAGGGAATGTTTCTCCGTCTGTTTGTGTCCTCTTATTTCGTTGAGCAGTGGTTTGTAGTTCTCCTTGAAGAGGTCCTTTACATCCTTTGTTAGTTATATTCCCAGGTATTTTATTCTCTTCATAGCTAATGTGAATGGCAGTTCGTTCTTGATGTGGCTCTCTTTAAGTCTGTTATTGGTGTATAGGAATGCTTGTGATTTTTGCACATTTATTTTGTATCCTGAGACTTTGCTGAAGTTGCTTATCAGTTTCAGGAGATTTTGGGCTGAGATGATGGGGTCTTCTAGATGTAGAAAAATGTCGTCTGCAAATAGAGACAATTTGATTTTCTCCTTTCCTAATTGAACACCCTATATTTCTTTTTCTTGCCTGATTGCTCTGGCTAGAACTTCCAATACTGTATTGAATAGGAGTGGTGAGAGAGGGCATTCTTCCTTAGTGCCAGATTTCAAAGGGAATGCTTCCAGTTTTTGCCCATTCAGTGTGATATTGGCTGTTGGTTTGCCGTAAATAGCTTTTATTATTTTGAGATATGCTCCATCAATACCTAGTTTATTGAGGGGTTTCAGCATAAAGGGCTGTTGAATTTTGTCAGAGGCCTTCTCTGCATCAGTTGAGAAAATCATATGGTTTTTGTCTTTGGTTCTGTTCATGTGGTGAAATACTTGCATAAGTTGGACTAGCCTTGCATCCCCATGATGAACCCTACTTGATCATGGTGGACAAGCTTTTTAATGTGCTTTTGGAATCGGTTTTCCAGTATTTTATTGAAGATTTTTGCATCTGTGTTCATCATGGATATTGGCCTGAAGTTTTCTTTTCTTGCTCAGTCTCTGCGAGGTTTTGGTATCAGGATGATGTTTGTCTCATGAAATGATTTGGGAAGGATTCCCTCTTTTTGGATTGCTTGGAATAGTTTCAGAAGGAATGGTACCAGCGCCTCTTTGTCTGGTAGAATTCAGCTGTGAACCCTTACGGACCTGGGCTTTTTTTATGTGGTGGGTTCTTAATTGCTGCCGCAACTTCTGTCCTTGTTATTGGTCTATTCAGTGTTTCAACTTCTTCCTGGTTTAGGCTGGGGAGGATGCAAGTGTCCAGGAATTTATCCATTTCTTCCGGGTTTACTAGTTTATGTGCATATAGTTTTTTGTAATACTTTCTGATGATGGTTTGTATTTTTGTGGAATCTGTGCTGATATCCCCTTTATCATTTTTTTATTGTATCTATTTGATTATTCTCTCTTTTCTTTTTTATTAATCTGGCTAGTGGTCTATTTTGTTGATCTTTTTGAAAAACCAGCTGTTGGATTTGTTGATTTTTTTGAAAGGTTTTTTGTGTTTCTGTCTCCTTCAGTTCTTCTCTGATCTTAGTTATTTCTTGTCTTCTGCTAGGTTTTGAGTTTTTTTATCTTGCTCCTCTAGCTGTTTCAATTTTGACGATAGGGTGTCGATTTTAGATCTTTCCTTGCTTCTCATGTGGACATTTATTGGTATGTGTTTTCCTCTGGAGACTGCTTTAAATGTGTCCCAGAGATTCTGGTATCTTGTGTCTTCATTCTCATTGGTTTCAAAGAACATCTTTATTTCTACCTTCATTTAATTGTTTATCCAGTCAACATTCAAGAGCCAGTTTTTCAGTTTCTCTGAAGCTGTGCAGTTCTGAGTTAGTTTCTGAATTCTGAGTTCTAATTTGATTGCACCGTGGTCTGAGAGTCTGTTTGGTAGGATTTCCGTTCTTTTGCATTTGCTGAGGAGTAATTTACTTCCACTTATGTGGTCAGTTTTAGAGTAGGTGTGCTGTGGTGCTGAGAAGAATATATATTCTGTGGATTTGGGGTGTGGAGTTTGTAAATGTCTATTAGGTTTGCTTACTCCAGGTCTGAGTTCAAGTCCTGGATATCCTTGTTAATTTTCTGTGTCATTATCTGTCTAATATTGACAATGGGGTGTTAAAGTCTCCTCCTATTATTGTGTGGGAGTCTAAATCTCTTTGTAAGTCATTAAGAACTTGTTTTATGTATCTTGGTGCTCCTGTGTTGGGTGTGTATATATTTAGGAACATTAGCTCTTCTTGTTGCATTGATCCTTTTACCATTATGTAATGTCCTTCTTTGTCTCTTTTGATCTTTGTTGCTTTAAAATCTAATCAGAGACAAGAATTGCAACTGTTGCTTATTTTTGCTCACCTTTTGCTTGGTAAATCTTCTTCCATCCCTTTATTTTGAGCCTTTGTGTATCCTTGCATGTGAGATGGGTTTCCTGGATACAGCACACCGATGGGTTTTGGCTTTTTATCCAGTTTGCCAGACTGTGTCTTTTGATTGGGGCATTCAGTCCATTTACATTTAGGGTTAATATTGTTATGTGTGAATTTGATCCTGCCATTTTGATGCTAGCTGGCTGTTTTGCCCATTAGTTGATGCAGTTTCTTCATTGTGTTGATGCTCTTTACCATTTGGAATGTTTTTGGAGTGGCCGGTACTGGTTGTTCCTTTCTATGTTTAGTGCCTCTTTCAGGAGCTCTGGTAAAGCCGGCCTAGTGGTGATGAAATCTCTGAGTATTTGCTTGTTCACAAAGGATTTTATTTTTCCTTCCCTTATGAAGCTTAGTTTGGCTGGATATGAAATTCTGGGTTGAAAGTTCTTTTCTTTTCTTTTTTTTTTTTTTTTTTTTTGAGACGGAGTTTCGCTCTTGTTTCCCAGGCTGGAGTGCAATGGTGCGATCTCGGCTCACCGCAACCTCCGCCTCCTGGATTCAGGCAATTCTCCTGCCTCAGCCTCCTGAGTAGCTGGGATTACAGGCACATGCCACCATGCCCAGCTAATTTTTTGTATTTTTTTTTAGTAGAGACGGGGTTTCACCATGTTGACCAGAATGGTCTCGATCTCTTGACCTCGTGATCCACCCACCTCGGCCTCCCAAAGTGCTGTGATTACAGGCTTGAGCCACCACGCCTGGCCGAAAGTTCTTTTCTTTAAGGATGTTGAATATTGGTCCCCCACTCTCTTCTGGCCTGTAGGGTTTCTGCTGAGATATCTGCTGTGAGTCTGATGGGCTTCCCTTTGTGGGTAACTCGACCTTTCTCTCTGGCTGCCCTTAGCATTTTCTCCTTCATTTCAACCCTGGTGAATCTGACGATTATGTGCCTTGTGGTTGCTCTTCTTGCGGAATATCTTTGTGGTGTTCTCTGTATTTCCTGGACATGAATATTGGCCTGCCTTGCTAGGTTGAGGATGTTTTCCTGGATAATATCTTGAAGAGTATTTTCCAGGTTGGATTGATTCTGTCCGTCACATTCAGGTACACCTGTGAAACGTAGATTAGGTCTTTTCACATAGTCCCATATTTCTTGTAGACTTTGTTCATTCCTTTTTACCCTTTTTTCTTGAATCTTGCCTTCGTTTCATTTTGTTGAGTTTATCTTCTATCTCTGATATCCTTTCTTCTGCTTGGTCAATTCAGCTGTTGAAACTCGTGTATGCTTCATGAGGTCTTTGTGTTGTGCTTTTCAGCTCCATCAATTCACTTGTATCCTCTCTCAGCTGTTTATTCTCGTTAGCATTTTGTCAAACCTTTTTTCAAGGTTCTTCGTTTCTTTTCATTGGGTTAGAACATGTTATTTTAGCTCAGAGAAGTTTCTTATTACCCACCTTCTGAAGCCTTATTCTGTCAATTAATCACACTCATTCTCCATACAGCCCTGTTACCTTGCTGGTGAGGAGTTGTGATCCCTTTGAGGAGGAGTGGTGTTCTGTTTTTGGGCGTTTTTATCCTTTTTGCTTTAGTTTCTTCCCATCTTTGTGTATTTATCCATCTGTCATCTTTGGAGTTGTTGACTTTCAGATTGGATCTCTGAGTGGACATCCAGTTTGTTGATGTTGAAGTTATTTCTGTATTTTTTCTTAGTTTTCCTTCTACCGGTCAGGCCCCTCTGCTGTAGGACTGCTGAGGTCCACTCCAGGCCCTGCTTGCCTGGGGATCACCTGCAGCGGCTGCAGAACAGTAAGGGTTGTGGCTGGTTTCTTTTTCTGCTATCTTTGTCCCAGAAGGTTACCTGCCAGATGTCAGTCTGAACTCTCCTTTATGAGGTGACACTTTGGATATACGGGGGTCAGGGAGCTGCTTGAGGAGACAGTCTGTCCTTTATAGAAGCTCAAGTGCTGAGCTGTGAGCTCTGTTGTTCAATCAGAACTGCTGGGCAGGTATGTTTAAGTATGCTGCAGCAGAACTCATAAATGCCTTTTTTTTCCCCCCAGGTGCTCTGTCCCAGGGAGTTAGGGCTTTATTTATAAGTTTTTGTCATGCTGCTGGCTTTTTTCAGGGCTGCCCTGCCCAGCTAGGAGGCAGCCTAGTCACAGTCTTATGTGCAGAGGCTTTGCTGAGCTGCTGTGGGCTCCACCCAGCTGCCCTGTGAACTTCCCTGCAGTACCTCCAAGCTTTCGCTGGGAGCTGCTCCTAATCGGCCATCTTGGATCCATCTCCTATGCTATTCTTTTAGTTACATAGATTTAAAAATCTCCCACCATGATTGTGGATTTGTTCATTAATCATTATAGGTATATTGACATTTGTTTTAGACATTTGAAGCTATAGTTTTAGGTGTATACAAATGTGCATAAAACTTGTTGCATTAAATTCTTCATAAAATTGTTTTGGTGCATAAAAATTGTTCCTGCTGACAACAAATCAAATCGTTTTTTGAGCATGTCTTCCTCAGTCTGTAGTAATGATTTTTTCCTAAATCTAGTCTGATATTAACAATGTCAATACCAGTTTTCTTTGGTTAGTGTTAGCACATTATATTCTGACCATTATTTTAGTTTTAATCTTTCTATATCCTTGTATTTTAGATGTTATAGGGACATGGTGTTGGATTTTGCTTTTCAACTAGTCTGGCCGTGTTATTAGGCTGTTTCTTGCATTGCTATAAAGAAATACCTGAAACCGTATAATTTATAAAGAAAAGAGGTTTAATTGGCTCACAGCTCTGTCGGCTATACAGGAAGTGTAGTGTGGGCATCTGCTTGGCTTTTGGGGAGGCCTCAGTTAGCTTGCAATCATGGCAGAAGGTGAAGCGGGACCAGGCATTTTACATGGCTGAAGCAAGGATGGGGAAGGAGCCACACACTTACAGCCAGATTTTTAGAAAGCTCACTCACTACCACAGGGTAACACCAGGCCATGAGGGGTCCACCCCTATGACCCAAACACTTCCCCCTAGCCCCTCCTCCAGCACTAGGGATTACATCTCAACGTGAGATTTGGAGGGGACATCCAAACTATATCACAGTCTTTCTACTTACACTTAATGGAATTCCCAACACATGGGGTTTTGAATCTGCTTACTTTATTTGCTTTTTATTTTTTTTCACCTAGATTTTGTTCTTTTTCTTTTGGCATTCATATGATTCCAATTTTCTCTATTGATTTGTTAATTATATATATTATTTTAATGATTACCCAAATAATTATAACCTGTCTTTTGGCTTACCAATGTTTAGTAAAAATTTTTCATTTTCTTTGTCTTATTTGGCATCCCAAGGATCACAAAATACTCAATTTACTCCAGACTTAAAAGCTTTTCTAGTTTTATCTCTGTATTTAAACCTTATAAGACATGATGATGATTTATAAATAACCAATATATATTTCTGATCTTTCATTTGAGATTAGTTTTCTTTTTAAAGAATACCTTTTTTTTTTTTTTTAAGTAAGGGACTGATGATAATGAATTTTCTGTTTGTTGTCCCTCTAAAATGTTTTTATCTCCCTGTTATTCTTGGTGTGTCTTGATGTGTATTTTTGCTCACTACAGAATTGTTAGGAGTAACTTTTAGCACTTTGAATATATTTTTTTCATGTCATTTCATTTTAAAAGTTGGCTGTCAGTCTTTTGTTATTTTCTCTTTGGTTTTTATCCATTTTACTGTGATGTGCTTGGGTAGCTTTTATTTTACCCTACAGCTTAGAGGAAAAATCATTGAAATAATTGGAGGCTAAGGGAGATGATATATTCCAGACTAGATTTATGTCTTCTTCTGATTGGGAGCATGGTCCACTAGCAATTGCAGATCACTTTAATTCTTACATTGGAATTGAGCTGATTGGAGCTGAGCCTCATCCTTATGAGAACCAGTCAGATGTTGGTTTACCTTTACTGCTGGGTGTATCCCTTTGTGGTCTCATCCCAAAGCATGAATATTTTTTACTTTTATGTCTCTCTCTCTCTGTCTGTCTGTCTGTCTCTCTCTTTTACACACACACACACACACACACACACACACACACAGATGCTGAACCCCCCCCCCCCAATGCCAGTCGTTCATTGGCAGATTCAGTTTTTATACCTGTATTCCCACAAGAATAGCTTTGCTTAGCCTTTTCTTGAAGCAGCAGGTACCCTTAGGGAACACCATCCCCAATGTTGGGCCTACCTCTCCGGGTTACTTTCTTCTCTTAAATTTTGGCCCCCTAAATTTGCACTGCTTTTTTATTATTTTATTTCTCTTTTTATTTTTTATTTTATTTACACTGCTTTTTAAGCTTGCTAGTGCTTTCAAAGAGATTTTTTTGAATACGCTGTTCAGTTCTAATTGTTCTTAGCAAGAGGTTGGTTTGCATTACCTTGTCTGCTGTTACTAGAGACAGAAGTCTTAACATGTGTTTTTTTGTTGTTGTTAAATAGTTTTATGTTTTTTAACTGTTATGCTCATTTCATTTTTTTTACTCATGATTCCTATTTGTGTCTTGCTTAATTCTAACAGTTGAATGAAATTACTAGGAATTATACTTGTTATCACAATAACATAAAAATATCAGTTTTTCAACCTCAGTATCTTAAATTTTGGTTTAAAATTATCTGATTTAGTTTTACCATGTAATTCCTGATGATTTTTTAAAATAAACAATAATCCATTTTATAAATAACCTGGTACTATATAATTAAAGTTGATAGCAGCTGTCTTTTTCATTAGGATATTTAACTGGTATACCCTTAATTTTTTTGTTGCTGTTAAATCCTACATCATGCTTATAAAGATCAAATGAATACAGTAGCCCCCTCTTTTCCACAGTTTGCTTTCTGCAGGTTTAGTTACCTATGGTCAACTATGGTACAAAAATATTCAATGAAAAATTCCAGAAATAGTTTATAAGTTTTAAATTATATGTCATTTTTAGTAGCATGATGGAATCTTCCCACCACCTTGCTCCATCATGGTGGAATGTGAGTCTTTCTTTTGTCCAACTTCTCTACCCGTATTCACTTGTTGCCCATTAGTCATTGAGTAATGTTTGGTGATGAGATCAACTCCAGTGATACCGCAGTGCTTGTGTTCAAGTCACTCTTATTTTGTAATGGCCCCAAAGTGCAAGAGTAGTGTTGCTGGCAATTTGGATACACCAAAGCACTATTAAGTGCTTCCTTCTAGAGAAAAGGTAAAAGTTCTCGACTTAATAAGGATAGAAAAAAAAAATATGCTGAAGTTGCTGAGGTCTGTGGTAAAATGAATCTTCTTCATATGAAATTACAAAGAAGGACAGAGAAATTCATGCTTCACACTCCAAATTGCAAAAGTTCTAGCCACAGTGAGTGATAAGTGCTTAGTTAAGATGGAAGAGGCATTACATTTTTGGGTAGAAGATAGGAACAGAAACATGCCCTGATTGACGACAGTCAGATTTGGTGCTATCTGAGGTTTCAGGTATCCACTTGGGGGTCTTGAAATACATTTCCCAGAGATAATGGGGGACTACTGAATGTTCATGAAACTGGGGTAAATTTATCTGATGTTTAATTTTCCTCACATCTAGGACACTTCCTTCATGAGCAACAAACCCCAAAGATACAAAGACAAGCTACCAGATAGTGATTCTATGCTTAGGATCAGCACTATTGCTTCAGCCATCGCAGAGGCATCAGTTAATACTGATCCTTCCCAACTTGTTGCTATGATCAAGGCACTTTCAAATAAAACCAGAGACAAGACTTTTCAGGAACATGAGAAACAAAAGGATGGTTCTCATGTGTGTCACTTCTTACTTAATGATTTAGAAAAAAGTAATGGATCCAGTGCATTTGATATGGAGAAATACCTTAGAAAAACAGAAATTAGTAGATATGAAAGTGGATTGGAAAACTTTTCAAGGGCTGGTATATCTGATGTTTGGGATTTATCTTTGCCCAAAGAACAAACTGCTCAAGATATTCATACAGTGGACGTAAGTGCTACTAGTATAAGTGTGAGGGAACCAGAAGAAAACACAGCAGCTATTGTTCATGTTGAAAATGGGGAGAGTGAGAATCAAGAGTCATTTAAAACTATAAACTCTTCAAATTCACTTACAAATATGAGAGAGAATGGCAATGCAATACTTGATGTGAAGACATGTTCCATTGACAACAAATTAGCAGATGTTGGTAACAGTGAAAAAGCCACCTCAATTTCTACTCCATCTGATAGTTATTCATCAGTGAAGAACCCCAGGATAACATCCCTTTGTCTGTTAAAAGACTGTGAAGAAATAGGAGATAATAGAGAAAATCAGAGGCAGAATGAGTGTGTCAGTGAAACAAGCAACAGTGAAAAGCATGTGACTTTTGAAAACCATTGCATAGTCTCACCTAAAAATAATGGTAAGTGTATGAGTTATTGGTCATGTTCATAAAATTGCAAAGTTTATTTCCTCTTCTCACTGGAAAATACTCCTGTCTGATAGATTTGAAAAAGACCTCTCCTGAGCATGGTGGACGTGGCTCAGCGGATGAGCAGGAGAGCTTCAGACCTTCCACATCACCACTGAGTCATTCTTCTCCTAGTGAAATATCCGGAACAAGTTCATCAGGGTAAGTGTGTACCTTTTTTAAAAAATTAAAAATACATGCTAAGTATAGGAAATTGGAAAAAAGTGTAAAGAAGAAAAATTACTCATCTGTGCGCTCATCTCTCAAAGGTAACTCTTGTAAGCTGTGAATTTCTTTCCAGCTATTTTTATGCAAATTTTTGTACACTGCTTTTTTTTCATTCATTATAACAATTATTCAACGAATTTAAAAGAAAACTAGTAATGTTACAGACTGCCTAATATATCTGTCATGGTTCATTTGATACTTCTGGTGAGTACTTTGTATCTTAACTGTTTTGCTATCTACATGATATTGGGATGAATAACTTTGTTCATAAAATTTGAATTTTATGAATGTCTTTTTGTGGCTTTATAAGAAATCTTTTATATGTTTATTGAAAGATTCTAATAAATGGAAAATTTTGCCTAACCAGTGAAATTAACAAAAATGTTAAATGTAGTTTTGATTTCTTTCAAAATACTGGATTTCAAAGATCTATTAACTATTTCCCAAGCTGCCATTAAAGTTTTTCATATTCATCTGAATCAACATGGTATGGTGCTAAATATCAGTGGAGAGCTTACATCTTTCTCTGACTCCTTATGGATGTCTCAGTTTCATTTTCATATACAACGTCACTTATTTAATAGTTAATCGCATTTTATTTTTTATTTTTTGAGAGGGAGTCTCGCTTGTGGCCCAGGCTGAGGAGTGCAGTGGCGCGGTTTCAACTCACTACAGCCTCTGCCTCATTGGTTCAAGTGATTCTCCAACCTCAGTCTCCCAAGTAGCTGGGACCACAGGTACATGACACCATGCCTGGCTAATTTTTGTATTTTTAGTAGAGATGGGGTTTCACTCTGTTGACCAGGGTGGTCTCAAACTCCTGACTTCAGGTGATCCACCTGCCTTGACCTCCCAAAGTGCTGGGATTACAGGCATGAGCTACTACACCCAGCCTGCATATTTTAACAGATATATTACTAGTCACCCAGCCCAAAGCAAATTTGAAGATTGTATGGCTGTGACATGGCATAGTATGTTTAAAGTCTTTGGCTTATACATTCTTCTCTTATGTTTCTTATATTGTATTGCTTTGCTGTCCCTATGGAAGACTAGAGGGATATCTGAGACTAGACTGATTCTTTTTGCCTTTGAATTGACTTGATCTTTTTGCAAGTTTTTGCCCAAATTCTTTATTTTTCAAGTCTAATAATTTTATTAGGCTATATCTCTGCGTTGATTCTTCATTATTACTTTGGTGTATCATACAGTATGCCCCCCTTTTATTTTGCATGTGTTTTTGCAGTTCACTTTTCATTATTTGAGGAAATTTTACCTAAACGCACTTGTTCTTGTTAACCAAAGGAGTCAAACCAATACAGCACATCATCCAGTGACTCAGAACATTTTCCGTGCTATATCATGCTGTGTGTGTGTGTGTGTGTGTGTGTGTGTATGCATGTGCATTCATGTATGCATGTGCATACAGAAACCCATGTAGATACATGTCATGCAGAAGCTAAAGAAGGCCTGAAGCAATTTGGTTAGTAATACTTTGTCACCATTGGTTGGAAAATTACTAAATGGTATTTTGACAACACCATCTTGATTTGGGACTTTTTAAAAGTTCAGAATTCAAATTTGAATTATCTGTGTATGTCCGTTGCCTAGCTAAGTATTCTGAACCTTGTACAGAAAAGAAAGATGGTGGAATCCAGTCAAGTGAAGGGCTGAATTGAAGCTAACTGGCAGAGTGTAGGTGTGTAGACTGTTTCCAAAGGTAGCTTGACACTTACTTCCTATCCCTTGTGCTCTTTTGCACTGTGACTTTGCAGCTTCCCCTCAAGAGGTACAGTCTCTTTTCTGCTCCTTGCCTCTCAGCTGGCAGCTCTATGAAAGGTGCTAATGAACAGAATAATGAGGAAATAACCCTGGTGTATGTTTAGATTGGGGTGGGACTCACTATTTGTCGCTCTCTGATCTTTTCATTTTACGTTTTATGGTAGGGACATGTGTCTGAGCCAAGGCTAGAACAACATCCTTTTGAATGGCTGCATAATGTTGTACTGCATGTCTGTCCTCTGATTTTTGTAGTTCAGTTCCTTCTGTGTGATTTAAGATTTCCCACTTATTATCCACAGTGAAGTGATGACATGTCCTTTTTGTGAAGTCTTGATACTTATCATTAACTTTTTTTCCTCAGGATAAATTCCTAGATGTAGAATGTCTGAGTCAAGAGACCTTTGATATGTATTGCTTAATTGCTCAACCGAAAGTTGTACCACTTGATAGTCTCATAGTGGTGTGTGACTATTTCCATTTCTTTGCACTTATCTGTGTGATTTTTTTTCCTCTTTGCTCTTTGAGGGTGGGAATTCTTGAATGCTTCTGTTCATTTTCCTATATCGGATACTTACCAGATTTTTATACAATGAATAGCTAACATTGCTATGTTTCTTTATATGGTATTTATTAATGAAAATGCCACAATACATTTTACAGTAGCTTAACAGATGCTTCATTCAGTGGGAATATCCTTTACAACTTTAGATAATTAATTTTAAACATTGAATTTGTGATTGAGTTATTTGCAAGATTATAGGCACATAGGAATGATTTTTTGCTAATGTAGATAGTTGAAGGACTGGAGAATTCCTGATGTGAGCTACTCTTCTTTTGCAGGTGCGCGTTAGAGTCCTTTGGTTCAGCAGCTCAGCAGCAGCAGCCTCCCTGTGAGCGGGAATTGTCTCTCTTGGCGTGCTCGCCTGCTGGGGTGAGCAGGCTGACGTATGTGTCTGAACCAGAGAGCTCCTATCCTACCACAACCACAGATGGTGGCCTGGAGGACTGCAAGGTGGGCAGCCACTTGGATTATTTATTACTAAGGCTGTCAACTCTCTATAGTTCAAGCCTATAAAACTTCTGTGTTTCTCTTTTACCTTTAAAATGATTATTGTATGTGTACAAATACTAAATACGTACTCATGCTGGTAGTCACAGAGGTATAGATATTTTAGGATCTGCCCTCGAAGAGCTCTGTCTGGCAAGGCATATTGTGTAATGAAGTGCACCATGCTGCTCACATACTATGGGGACTCAGAAGGTGGGGGGTTGGAAGTCTGACTGCCTGGGGGGTGCTTCAGCAAAGGTTTCTGGCAGGAATAAATACACTGAAGCCATACTTTGCAGGACTGCTAGGAGTTAGGCAGGGAGGAAGCAGAGTTAATTCTTGGGGAGGTGGGGAGTTGTAAGATACATACTGCATCTGAGGTACTCCAGGAAGTTTAGAATAGCCACAGTGACTCATGTCAGTGGGGAGAAGTAGATGAGGCTAGAAGAAGGGTGGCCAAACTGTGAACGGTGCTGGGTTTAAAATATCAGAGTTAGAAGGCTTTTAAGCAGGTCACTGTCATCTGTTTTGATTTTGTTTTTTGTATTTTTTAGAAATGGTCTTATTCTGTCACCCAGGCTGGATTACGGTGACACAATTACAGCTCACTACAGCCTGGGACTCCTGGTCTCAGATGATCCTCCTGCCTCAGCCTCCCAAGTAGCTGGGATTACAGGTGTGCACTAATCACATCTGGCTAAATTTTAAATTTTAAATTTTTTATAGAGACAGAGTCTTGTTATGTTCCTTAGGCTGATCTTGTACTCCTGGGCTCAGGTGTTCCTTCTGCCTTGGCCTCTCAAGTAGCTGGGACTATAGGTGCCCACCACCACACCTGGCTAATTAAAAAATTTTTTTTTGTTAGAGACAGGGTCTTGCTATGTTGCCAGGGCTGTTCTTGAACTCCTGGCCTCAAGTGATCTTCCTGCCTTGGCCTCCCAAAGTGGTGGGATTACAGGCATGAGCCACCAAGCTGAGGCTAGTTTGATGTTTTAAAAGCTCACTCCAACAGCAATGAAGAAGGAGGGACCAGGAGGAGCAAAATTAAAATCGGAGATTTGACATGAGGCTACTGTAGTGGTTCAGGCAAGATACAGTGCACACTTAGGCCAAGGCAGTAGCAGTGGGGATAGAATAGAAGATCAGAGAGATTTATTTGGGAGTAGCTAGTGTTAACCTGTTTTTGTGTGTGTATGTTGTAGATGTGAAAGTGTTCAATTTTTTAATGAGCTAACTATGACTGCTGTGGGTATGCTGCATAGTCCTTTTCCACCAAGCTATTGAAGTTACTGAATACAAAGCATAGTGTTAGAGCATTATACTCTTTTCTTTGATAGCTGTCTTTTTCACGTTGTTGTTGATAGTGAGTCTACATATTCTTATCGTAGCAGTTGAGAGCTGGGTTATGGTGTCAGATAACTTATCTTCTGCTGCCTTCTCAGACAGATTACTAAACTTCCCTCAAAACCTGTTTCTTCATCTGTAAGGAGGAATAGTATGTGAGGGCAGTGCTTGTCACCTAGTAAGTCACCACTGGATATATATTATTATTAATTGGCAAATAATACAGTCTTTGTGTCTTAGTGTCTTTATTTCTGAAGCTTTGGCCAGGAGAAATTTATAAACCAAGTACCAAAGCAGTCAGTGAAGGTTACATCTGTCTAGTCTCTAAATTTCAGCCAGTCCATCCCACAGAGCTGTAGGTGTTACTCCTCAGGTTATGTATTATGTACAAAGAAATGAGTGTGGACATTTACTGGGATTGTTAATTTCATGCTTCATAGAACCATACAAGTTTAGAAATGGGAGAGGGCTTAGAACACATAAAAGTTAACGTCTTTGGCCGGTGGCTCACACCTGTACTCCCAGCACTTCGGGAGGCTGAGGTGGGTGGATCACCTGAGGTCAAGAGTTCAAGACCATCCTGGCCAACATGGTGAAACCCTGTCTCTTCTAAAATACAAGAAATTAGGAGGGCGTGGTGGCAGGTGCCTGTAATCTCAGCTACTTGGGAGGCTGAGGCAGGAGAATGGCTTGAACCTGGGAGGTGGTTGCAGTGAGCCGAGATTGCGCCATTGCACTCCAGCCTGGGCAATAAGAGCAAGACTCCATCTCAAAAAATCAAAACAAAATTAGTTAACATCTTCGAATCTTCAGGCTTAGGCAGCAGCATGGACAGATGCTGGGGCGGGGCCCTGCTCGTCTACTGAGCCAATGCCTGACCTCAAGCTTGTTATTTCAAACTTGCTCGGCCCCCCCCACTCATTCATTACTAATTTATTGAGTTTTTTATTGTAAAGTTTACACAAATCCCTTAAATCTTAAAAAACTTATTAGACCTGGTCCTTTGTGCAAAATTTTCAGATGTACTTAGTGCATATCTCCTATTTATTATTATAATTCTTTTTACAAAACAACGAACACAAATTTTCTAATGTAAGTCTGCAAGACTTACATTTCACATTTCACAACTGCAAGACTACTCTTTTTGGGTAAATGAATTTTTTTTCAAAGAGAAACTTCATGGACATCTCTTTGTTATTTGAGCTTATACCAGCATAGTTTCAAATTGTTAAGTTTATCTGTGGATTATTAAAAATAAATTTTGTTGCACTCAGAGTGATATCACCAGCAAGTTGAGCACCACAATTATTCAAGCCAGTCCAGCCCCACTGGAGGAACGGGATATGGAAAAATTCAGAGAAAATGTTCCATTTCAGAATAGAGTTGTTATCCAGAGCAACTCTAATACTAGAAAAGCAACTGAAACTACTTCTCTGAGTAGCAAGCCTGAATATGTGAAACCTGACTTTAGATGGAGTAAAGATCCTTCCTCCAAAAGTGGAAATCTGTTGGAAACCAGTGAGGTAGATTTGACATCAAACCCTGAGGAATTGGACCCCATCAGGCTGGCTCTCGTGGGCAAGTCAGGTCTGAGCTGTCAGGTGGGGTCATCCACATCGCACCCTGTGTCCTGTCAGGAGCCTGTAGATGATGATCGAAGAATAATTTCTAAAGATATGTCAACTGCTGGCCATGAGTTCAGTGGCCAGGTTTCTCATCAGACCACCTCTGAAAACCAGTGCACTCCTATTCCCAGAAGCACAGTTCATGGCTCTGTGACTGACATGCAGAACATGCCTGCTACTCTGCACGCACTCTTGACGCAACCCTCTCTCAGCACAGCTCCCTTCGCTCAGCAGTATTTGGCAACACTCCCTTCAGCTGGAAGCGCCACCTTGCCTCAGTGCCATGCTGGCAGTGCCACAGTCTGTGGCTTCTCAGGAGGCGTTCCCTATCCAGCTGTTGCAGGAGAGCCTGTGCAGAACTCTGTGGCTATGGGAATTTGTCTGGGACCAAATATCGGCTCTGGATGGATGGGTACCTCTTCCCTCTGTAACCCATATTCTAAAGCCTTAAATCAGAACCTGCTAAGCACAGCAAAACCTTTCCCTGTGCCATCTGTTGGTACAAACTGTGGAACTGAACCATGGGATTCAGGAAGGACATCAGGATTGGGTAAGATGCTTTTTCTCTGTTATTGCTGCTTGCTATTATTTTCTCAAATGGCACCGCAAAGCTAGTTTGTTTCAAGGAGTTACTGGTGGTTAGCATTAATTCCTTGTAAGTTTTGTGCTTCTTCCTAAACTGAGAACACCATAATATATTTCTGTGCAAGGATCCCTGAAGTTGGCTTAGAAAAAAACGCTACACTATGCAGGTGACAGGCTGCATATGGCTTTGTCTTCTTTGTCTCTCTTTTGTTCTGTCATTGCAGTTTTATGGTTATTTCACATAGGAAATATGCAGTTAAGAGTTGAATGCCAGAATGAGTGAATGCTTCCACCTGTGAGTCTCTGGGTGGCTGTTGTGGTGGAGAGGCAGCACTCATGTGCGTCCATGGGGCAGCTTGTCTCTTGCTGACCGTCACTCTGCCTGCAGAGCTGGTAGCTGTGCTTTTCCTGACATGGTACACACCGCTACTGGGGTGCTGTCTTCTCTGCCCTCTGGAGCACCTATGTGAAGATGTTGGAAGATAGGTGGTATTGTTAAAATCTGATAGGTGTCCACTCTGGAGAGAGTCTCTGGAGTTTGTTTGTTTTTAGCATAAGCAGTGACATGATTTATGAAAGAAAAGGAAGAAATTACTTACAGGCACTAAGATCAAAGAATTGATTAGCTATAATTTTGAGCCTGATCCAATTTCAATTTTCTTTTCCTGAGCTGGGTGGAAGCAGGACAAAGTTGTTGGCAGGCCTCTGAGGCTCATGCAGTGTCAAGGACTCCATCTGGAGTGCATTGACTCTAGCTCTGAAGCATACAGGCCATCTTATAAACTCATTGCTATTTAGCAGATTTGGCTTATAATCAGGGGTTTGCTGTAACTTGCATTTTTGACTGTGTTTTATTTTCACCCAGGGAGTGTCCGAGTGCCTGAGGAGTTGAAGCTTCCTCATGCCTGCTGTGTCGGGATCGCTTCCCAGACCCTCCTCAGTGTGCTCAACCCAACGGATCGCTGGCTGCAAGTCAGCATTGGGGTCCTCAGTGTTTGTGTTAATGGTGAAAAGGTAGCTTTCCGTGTCTTTCTCATTTAACTTAACAGTTGCATTGTGATTAGGTGCTTGATTTCCCCTGACACAGTCATTGCCATGGCATCTTTTTCTCAGGCCCCTTTTGTTGTAGTGCTTATAGAGTGTAGAGTGAAACAGTGTGTTTTGCATTTTCCATCATTTATTAGTATTTATATTTTATTGTTATTTATTTGTAAAATCCTATAAATTTGCTTTTAGTGTTATTATTTAAATCATTAAAAGCGCTGAGTTTTTGGTTGCTACTTGTTAGTTTTGTTAAAGGTAATTGAATATAAGGTAACTATGATTTATTTAAAAAAAAAAAAGGAAAGCAGTTACTCTTGGAGCTTATGGCTTCATTTGGCAAGGGGAATCTTTTTGACTAATTTATCTGATGATTTTCTTACATGAGCTTTTGAAATACCTGGAAATGCAGTTTTAATGTGAATTCTTGTGACAGAGGTCTCTTACATAATCAACTACAGCTGCTGTAATTCTTGACCCTAAATCTTCTCTCCTGGTTACAGTGACCATTTAAATGTCGATGAGTAGGGAGGGGGTATATATGGTCAGCCGCTGTTTTGAAATATCCCAGTTTTATGACTGTTGCTTGCGAACCAGCCTTAGTGAATGTGTTTCCTCTTCCCTCGTGCCTCGTAGTGGCCATTGTTTGCCTGGTAAAGTAAGATTGCCTCCCCACAATCTTGGCTTTTCCCCTCTACTTCAAGTCCTCAGGTTAGATGAAAAGTGGGTGATTGAAGGAGAGGGTTGAGGGTGGAAGGTGGCCTGTGAAGACTCTTCTAGGGGCATTTTAGAGTCTGTGAATGAAACAGTGTTATCTTTGGAAATGGGGAGTAGAAAAGAAGATCCCCATTGACAGTGAGGAGGGAGGACAGCTGGAGTTGTCACTGCAGTCTAGGTGGGGTCAGGGCTGTGCGACCTCAGTGATTAGCCTGACTCTTCCCCCCGACCCCCCGTTCAGCTTTGTGTGTCCTAGAGAGATTTACAGGGCTATGAAAGAGTGACCCTTGTCAGTGCAGACAACTGAGGGTTCAGGTCAATGTGTTTGCTTGGAGGTGGACTGGGGAGACAGCCTTGGTGCAGCAAGAACATTCAGTTCATGAAGCATTTGACTCATTGTACTTTAGAGACCATGAGTGACAAGGTTTTGACATTTTTGAGGAGATAATAAATGTCTGAATTTGGCAGTTTGAGTGATAAGGAAAAAGGAATCTTAAACTAGGTAATTCTACTTGATTTTTAGTGTGAAGCCATTAACAACAAACTTTGTGGCTCTTGTTTGAAGGTGGATCTTTCAACACATCGTTGTTTAGTTTTCAAGAATAAAGTCATCATAAGACCTCATGCCACAGAAGAGATAAAAGTGCTTTTTATACCATCTGGTCCTGGGGTTTTCAGATGCACATTCAGTGTTGCTTCTTGGCCATGTTCAACAGATGCGGAGACCATTGTACAGGCGGAAGCTTTGGCCAGCACCGTCACTCTCACTGCCATTGCCGAGAGTCCTGTTATCGAGGTATCTGTTTGTAAATGAGTCATTGTCATACCTGGCATTTTAAAGAAGACTGTTTAACCTTAGAAGTAAAATTTGGGGAAAAGAAATTTGTGAACAGAAGTGCTACAAAAGTAGTTTCAAGCTAAACTTTGGTTCTCAATGTCTTTTTATTCCAAAATTTAAAATTATTTTTAGTTTTGCAGAAGCACAAGTATACTTGCTAAGATGTCTATAAAGCAGAGTATAAAGTTAAACACTGTTTTCCAACTGATTTCCATTGTATAATTAGATGTGCACTTAGGAACATGCCAGTGGTTCATATTCTTTTTATATTTCTGCACCCGGAGATTATTTGCTGGCTAGAAAAGTTTCCCTTCTCCAGTCTCCTATTTTCTGGAAGCCAAAGAAATTAGGTCTAGCCAAGTTGGGATAAAAGTGATCATTAGATTGTATGCTCATTTAGGATGATGGCTCTCAACCCTGGCTGCACATTGGAATAACACTGGGGGCTTGTAAATGTAACCCAATACCTGAGTCCCACATAGACTGACTAAATCAGAGTGAGGGAGGGGGTGGCTGCCTCTCGGTAATTTTTAAATCTTCCCAGATGATTACAAATTATAGCCTTAGTTAACAACCACTGCTTTACAAGAGCTATCTCCTCTTAGTTGATAGTGAAATCAGAACTAACATACTGAATGAAATTAAGGAATGTGGGAGGAAGAGATGGGAGGGTGCAGAACAGAGGAAAAGCAGAACAGGTCTTGATACAGTCATGGGTTGCTTAACAACAGGGATATACCCTGAGAAATGTGTCCTTAGGCGATTTTGTCATTGTGTGAATATCACAGAGTATACGTACACCAACCTAGATGGCACAGCCTTCTACACACCTAGACTATGGGAAAGTCCATTGTTCCCATACAGCTTGTTACTGTACTTAATACTGTCGGCAGCTGTAATACAATGGTAAGTATTTCTATATCTAAACATAGAAACGGTACAGAAAAAATACATTATAAAAGATTTTAAAATGGTACATCTTATAGGGCGCTTACCAGAGGACTAGAAGTTGCTCTCGGTAAGTCAGTGATGAGTGAATGTAAAGGCCTAGGACATTACTGTACACTCTTCTAGAATTATAAACACTGTACATTTAGTCTACACCAAATTCATAAAAATATAATTATACTATGATGTTATGATGGCTATGATATCACTAGGTTTTAGGAATTTTCCATCTCCATTATAATTTTATGGGACCACTGTCTTATATACAGTCCATTATTGACCAAAACATTATGTAGGATGTGACTTCAATTAAAATTTAGTTGATTTCAGCTGGGCACTGGCACACATCTGTCAAGGTGGGTGGATTGCTTGAGCCTAGTAGTTCGAGACCAGCCTGGGCAACATAGTGAGACTCTGTCTCTACACAAAATTTTTAAAATTAGCTGGGTGTAGTGGTGCATGCTTATGATGCCAACTCCTCAAGAAGCTAAGGTGGGATGATCACTTGAACTCAGGAGTTTGAGGCTATAGTAAGCTGTAATCACACCACTGCACTCCAGCCTGGGCAACAGAGCAAGACCCAGTCTCAAAGAAAAAAAAATTAGTTGATTTCCTAATATGGGAATTGAATTTAACATATTTAGCTAACCACACTTAACAGGCATACTGATGTCCTCCTAAAGTTAGTTAGTTGTTTCAAGCCAGGTGCAGTGACTCATGCCTGTAATCCCAAGCACTTTAGGAGGCCAAGGTGGGTGGATCACCTGAGTGAGGTTAGGAGTTTGAGACCAGCCTGACAACATAGCAAAACCCTGTCTTTGCTAAAAATACAAAACTTAGTCGGGCTTGGTAGTGCATGCCTGTAATCCCAGCTACTCAGGAGGCTGAGGCAGGAGAATTGCTTGAACCCGAGAGGCAGAGATTACAGTGAGCTGAGATCATGCTATTGCACTCTAGCCTGGATGACAGAGCAAGACTCTGTCTCAAAAAAAATAAAGTTAATTAGTTGTTTTATTCCACAAAGCTGTAACTGTGACTTGCAATTTAGAGGTGGGTGTTCGGGATGAAGGACAGGGCAGCTACTCTGGGAGACTGGTGAGAATCACAGGGTTTTCCTCATAGTACATGTTCTTCAGGGGAATGCTTAGTAACCTAACTCAACAACTTTATTTGCTCATGGGCGTGGAGGAGGAAATCAATTGTAAATCTTCTCATAAACTTTTTTCACGTTTTGATGTTCCTGTACCCTTATGTTGTTAATCTGCACATATTATAAACTTTTAGTGATCTTTTACTTTTTGCGTAAGTGCCATTTTATATACTTTTCAGTCAGCTCTGCTCAGCTTGCCCTTCCGTAGGTCAGGGTTTTTCAGCATTAACACTATTGGTATTTTGGGCTAGAAAATTCTTTGAGGGTGGGGAGGGCTGTCTCGTGCAGTGTAGGATGTTTAGCAGTGTCCCTGGACTCTACTCACTGGATGTCAGTAATACCCCTTGCCCCACTGGGATAACCATAATGTCTCCAGACATGGTCAAGCCACCCTGGTAGGAAGCACTGAGAACCGGTGCTATTAACTTCCTGCATTTCAATACATTCTACTATACTAGGCTGTTCAGCCTTAAAGCTGCTTACCTTTTTGTAGCAGACATGATAAATCACCTCTGTGCAATATTTGGCATTGCTGTGTCTCAAGCGGCTCACATATATCAATGGTATTTGTTAGTGGAAGGCAGTGGTTCCCTACTGGTATGCTTGTTGGAATCACCTGATTAATTTCAAACACTACTGACGTATGTGTCTGAGCTTTGAGTCCAATAAACAGACAAATTTGGGAACCACTGGTGTAGGGAATAGTTCAGTGTTACTCAGGCCAGTTAAAGCTGCCTTCTTAGAGGAGTGGAACTAGAGGAATTAGGCCCTGATGGCTCAGCAGGAATTGATTATGGAACAACATTCCATATGAGAGAGTGTTCAGGAATTATACAGAGGCCGTATGCATAGAAACTGTTAAATTACTTTCTCAACGTGAGAAAGGGTCTCCCAGGGACCTCATGCAAATGTTACAGTTTAAAGTATATATACGTTTATTTTGGCTAGATATTGCCAATTTGCTCTCTAACATACATTTGCAGAAGAAATGTATGCAATACTGTTATTGCTAATGTTTGGTATTGTTAGATTTTTTAAAAAAATCATTCTGGAGTGGTATGGAATTTTTTAAATTCTTCATTTTTCTTTAAAATATTTTTGTAGGTACCTAAATAGGTGTATATACTTATGGGGTACATGAGATGTTTTGATGCAGACATGCAGTGTGATATAAGTACATCATGAAGAATATTATCCCCTCAAGTATTTATCCTTTGAGTTACAAATCATCCAGTGACATTCTTTAAGTTATTTTAGAATATACAATTATTATTGGCTATAGTCATCCTATTGTGCTATCAAATAGTAGGTCTTGATTCATTCTTTCTATTTGTTTTGAACTCATTAACCATCCCCACCTCACTGCTAACCCGTACCCTTCTGAACCTTTGGTAATCATCTTTCTGTTCTCTGTGTCCATAAGTTGAATTGATTTGATTTTTAGAACCCATAAATAAATGAGAACATGTGATGTTTGTCTTTCTGTGCCTAGCTTATTTAACTTAATATAATGATCTCTACTTCCATTCATGTTGTTGCAAATGACTGGATCTCATTCTTCTTATGGGTGACTCGTACTCTGTTGTATATATGCACTGTATTTTCTTTGTCCATTCATCTGTTGATGAGCATTTAGATTGCTTCCAAATCTTAGGTATTGTAAACAGTGCTGCAACAAACATAGAAGTGCAGATACTTCTGATATACCGATTTCCTTCTGGGTGTATACCCAGCAGTGGAATAGCTGGATCACATAGTAGCTCAGTTTTTAGTTTCTTAAGGAACCTCCAACTGTTCTCCATAGTGGTTGTACTAATTCACTTTCTCACTAACAGTGTTTGAGGATTCCCTTTTCTCCACATCCTCACCAGCATTTGTTACTGCCCATCTTTTGGATATAAGCCATTTTAACTGGGGTAAGACGGTATTTCTATTGTAGTTTTGATTCGCGTTTCTCTGATGATCAGTGATATTGAGACCTTTTCATATGCCCATGTGCCATTTGTATGTCTTCCTTTGGGAAATGTCTATTCAAATCTTTGCACAGTTTTTGATTGGATTATTAGATTTTTTTCCTATAGAATTGTTTGAGCCACTCATATATTCTGGTTATTAATCTCTTGTCAGATGGGTAGTTGCAAATATTTTTTCCCATTCTGTGGCTTGTCTCTTTACTTTGTTGATTGCATCCTTTGCTGTGTAAGAAGCTTAACTTGATGTGATCCCATTTGTCTCTGTTTGCTTTGGTTGCCTTTGCTTGTGGGGTATTGCTTAAGAAGTCTTTGCCCATACCAATGTCCTGGAGATTTTCCCTAACGTTTTCTTTTTTAATTTTAATTTTTAAAAATTTATTTATCTTTATTTCTCCCAATGTTTTCTTATAGTCATTTCTTACAGTAGTTTGAGCGCTTGGGTTTAAGTTTTTAATCCATTTTGACTTGATTTTTGTATATGGCAAGAGACAGGAGTCTAGGTTCACTCTTCTGCATATGGATATCCAGTTTTCACAGCACCATTTATTGAAGAGATAGTCTTTTCCCCAGTGTATGTTCTTGGCACCTTTGTAAAAAATGAGTTCACTGTAGGTGTGTGGATTTGTTTCTGGGTTCTCTATTCTACACCTTTGGTCTGTGTGTCTGTTTTATGCCAGTACAATGCTGTTTTGGTTACTAGGGCTCTGTAGTATAATTTGAAGTTAGGTAATGTGATTCCTCCAGTTTTATTATTTTTGCTTGGGATAACTGGGCTATTTCAGATCTTTTTTCCATATACATTTTAGGATATTTTTTTTCATGTTTCTGTGAAGTACATTTTTTTTTATTGCATTTTAGGTTTTGGGGTACATGTGAAGAACATGCAAGATTGTTGCATAGGTACACACATGGCAGTGTGATGTGCTACCTTCCTCCCCATCACCTATATCTGGTATTTCTCCCATACTGTCTCTCCCCAATTCCCCACTACCCGGCTATCCCTCCCCTATTTCCCTCCAACACACCCCAGTGTGTGATGCTCTCCTCCCTGTGTCCATGTGTTCTCATTGTTCAACACCCACCTATGAGTGAGAATGTGTAGTGTTTGATTTTCTGTTTTTGTGTCAGTTGGCTGAGAATGATGGTTTCAGGTTCATCCCTGTCCCTACAAAGGACACGAACTCATCATTTTTTTATGGCTGCATAGTATTCCACGGTGTATATGTGCCACATTTTCCCTGTCCAATCTATCATCAATGGGCATTTGGGTTGGTTCCAGGTCTTTGCTATTGTAAACAGTGCTGCAGTGAACATTTGTGTGTATGTGTCCTTACAGTAGAATGATTTATAATCCTTTGGATATATACCCAGTAATGGGATTGCTGGGTCAAATGGAATTTCTATTTCTGGGTCCTTGAGGAATCGCCACACTGTCTTCCACAGTGGTTGAACTAATTTACACTCCCACCAACAGTATAAAAGTGTTCCTATTTCTTCACATCCTCTCCAGCATCTGTTGTCTCCAACATCCACCATCTCCAGATTTTTTAATGATCGCCATTCTAACTGGCATGAGGTAGTATCTCAATGTAGTTTTGATTCGCATTTCTCTAACGACCAGTGATGATGAGCATTTTTTCATGTTTTTTGGCCTCATGTATGTCTTATTTTGTAAAGTGTCTGTTTCTTTGCCCACTTTTGAATGGGTGTGTTTGTTTTTTTCTTGCAAATCTGTTTTAGTTCTTTGTAGATTCTGGATATAAGCCCTTTGTCAGATGGGTAGATGGCAAAAATTTTTCCCATTCTGTTGGTTGCCGATTCACTCTAATGACTTTTTTTTTCTGTGCAGAAGCCGTGGAGTTTGATTAGGTCCCATTTGTCTATTTTGGCTTTTGTTGCCAATGCTTTTGGTGTTTTAGTCATGAAGTCCTTGCCTAAACCTATGTCCTGAATGGTTTTGCCTAGGTTTTCTTCTATGGTTTTTATGGTGTTAGGTCTTATGTTTAAGTGTTTAATCCATCTGGAGTTAATTTTAGTGTAAGGCGTCAGGAAGGGGTCCAGTTTCTGCTTTCTGCACATGGCTAGCCAGTTTTCCCAACACCATTTATTAAACAGAGACTCCTTTCCCCATTGCTTGTTTTTGTCAGGTTTGTCAAAGATCGGATGGTTGTAGATGTGTGGTGTTGCCTCCGAGACCTCTATTCTGTTCCATTGGTCTATATCTCTGTTTTGGTACCAGTACCATGCCATTTTGATTACTGTAGCCTTGTAGTATTGTTTGAAGTCCGGTAGTGTGATGCCTCCTTCTTTGTCTTTTTTGCTTAGAATTGACTTGGCTATGTGGGCTCCCTTTTGGTTTCATATGAAGTTTAAGGTGGCTTTATCCAGTTCTGTGAAGAAGGTCATTGGTAGCTTGATGGGGATAGCATTGAATCTGTAAATTACTTTGGGCAGTATGGCCATTTTCATGATACTGATTCTTCCTAACCATGAACATGGAATGTTTCTCCATCTGTTTGTGTCCTCTCTTATTTCGTTGAGCAGTGGTTTGTAGTTCTCCTTGAAGAGGTCCTTTACATTCTTTGTTAGTTGTATTCCCAGGTATTTTATTCTCTTTGCAGCAATTGTGAATGGCAGTTCATTCTTGATTTGGCTCTCTTTAAGTCTGTTATTGGTGTATAGGAATGCTTGTGATTTTTGCACATTGATTTTGTATCCTGAGACTTTGCTGAAGTTGCTTATCAGTTTCAGGAGATTTTGGGCTGAGACGATGAGGTCTAATAGGTATACAAACATGTTGTCTGCAAATAGAGACAATTTGACTTCCTCCTTTCCTAATTGAACACCCTTTATTTCTTTTTCTTGCCTGATTGCTCTGGCTAGAACTGCCAATACTGTATTGAATAGGAGTGGTGAGAGAGGGCATCCTTGTCTAGTGCCAGAATTCAAAGGGAATGCTTCCAGTTTTTGCCCATTCAGTATGATGTTGGCTGTGGTTTGTCATAAATAGGTTTTATTATTTTGTGATACATTCCATCAATACCTAGTTTATTGACGGTTTTCAGCATAAAGCCCTGTTGAATTTTGTCAAAGGCCTTCTCTGCATCAGTTGAGAAAATCATGTGGTTTTTGTCTTTGGTTCTGTTTATATGGTGAATTACATGTATAGGTTTGTGTATGTTGAACCAGCCTTGCATCCCCATGATGAACGCTACTTGATCATGGTGGATAAGCTTTTTGATGTGCTGTTGCAACTGGTTTGCCAGTATTTTATTGAAGATTTTTGCATCTATGTTCTTCATGGATATTGGCCTGAAGTTTTCTTTTCTTGCTGAGTCTCTGTGGGGTTTTGGTGTCAGGATGATGTTGGTCTCATGAAATGATTTGGGAAGGATCCCTCTTTTTGGATTGCTTGGAATAGTTTCAGAAGGAATGGTACTAGCTTCTTTGTATGTCTGGTAGAATTTGGCTGTGAACCCGTCTGGACCTGGGCTTTTTTTTATGTGGTAGGCTCTTAATTGCTGCCTCAACTGCAGACCTTGTTTTTGGTCTATTCAGGGTTTCGGCTTCTTCCTGGTTTAGGCTTGGGAGGATGCAAGTGTCCAGGAATTTATCCATTTCTTCCAGGTTTACTAGTTTATATGCATAGAGATGTTTATAATGATCTCTGATGATGGTTTGTATTTCTGTCGAATCTGTGCTGATATCCCCTTTATCGTTTTCTATTGCATCTATTTGATTATTCTCTCGTTTCTTTTTTATTAATCTGGCTATTGGTCTATTTTGTTGATCTTTTCGAAAAACCAGCCCCTAGATTAATTGATTTTTTGAAGGGTTTTTTTGTGTCTCTATCTCCTTCAGTTCTGCTCTGATCTTAGTTTTTTCTTGTCTTCTGCTAGCTTTTGAGTTTTTTTTTTTTTTTAATCTTCCTCCTCTAGCTCTTTCAATTTTGATGATAGGGTGTCGATTTTAGATCTTGCTTCTCATGTGGGCATTTATTGCTGTATATTTTCCTCTAGAGACTGCTTTAAATGTTTCCCAGAGATTCTGGTATGTTGTGTCTTCATTCTCGTTGGTTTTGAAGAACATCTTTATTTCTGCCTTCATTTCATTGTTTTTCCAGTCAACATTCAAGAGCCAGTTGTTCAGTTTCCATGAAGCTGTGCGGTTTTGAGTTAGTTTCTGAATTCGAAGTTCTAAGTTGATTGCACCGTGGTCTGAGAGTCTGTTATGATTTCTGTTCTTTTGCATTTTCTGAGGAGTACTTTACTTCCAATTATGTGGTCAATTTTAGAGTAGGTGTGCTGTGGTGCTGAGAAGAATGTATATTCTGTGGATTTGGGGTGGAGAGTTCTGTAAATGTCTATTAGGTTTGCTTGTTCCAGGTCTGAGTTCAAGTCCTGGATATTCTTGTTAATTTTCTGTCTTGTTGATCTGTCTAATACGGACAATGGGGTGTTAAAGTCTCCCACTATTATTGTGTGGGAGTCTAAGTCTCTTTGTAAGTCATTAAGAACTTGCTTTATGTATCTGGGTGCTCCTGTGTTGGGTGTGTATATATTTAGGATTGTTAGCTCTTCTTGTTGCATTGATCTTTTTACCATTGTGTAATGTCCTTCTTTGTCTCTTTTGATCTTTGTTGTTTAAAGTCTATTTTATCAGAGACGAGAATTGCAACTCCTACTTTTTTTTGCTCTCCATTTGCTTGGTAAATCTTCCTCCATCCCTTTATTTTGAGCCTTTGTGTATCCTTGCATGTGAGATGGGTCTCCTAGATACAGCACACCGATGGGTTTTGGCTTTTTATCCAGTTTGCCAGTCTGTCTTTCGATTGGGGTATTCAGTCCATTTACATTTAGGGTTAATATTGTTATGTGTGAATTTGATCCTGCCATTTGATGCTAGCTGGCTGTTTTGCCCATTAGTTGATGCAGTTTCTTCATTGTGTTGATGCTCTTTAGCATTTGGAATGTTTTTGGAGTGGTTGGTACTGGTTGTTCCTTTCTATGTTTAGTGCCTCTTTCAGGAGCTCTGGTAAAGCAGGCCTAGTGGTGATGAAATCTCTGAATACTTGCTTGTTCACAAAGGATTTTATTTTTCCTTCCCTTATGAAGCTTAGTTTGGCTGGATATGAAATTCTGGGTTGAAAGTTCTTTTCTTTAAGGATGTTGAATATTGGCCTCCACTCTCTTCTGGCCTGTAGGGTTTCTCCTGAGATATCTGTAACATCCAAAACATGAGATTTTGCAACAAACAGGGAGTACTTCAGGGTTGACCTCCTATCTTCTTTAGAACGAATCTTATCACACAGTTTAAGAAGGTGGACATTTCAACACCATTAAGTGCATTTAGGTGGCATGTTTCTTTTATGTTAACTTGACTTCCTTGAATGGCCCAGTTAGTAAACTAGTCACTAGTAATTCAGTCACCAGGCACATCAAGCCTGCAAGAAAGGAAGCCAGTATTCAAAATGCCATGTTACCATCCGAACCCCCTCAAATAGCTCATTTTCAACATTAATATGTATAACTTCGATAATGAAATGTCTAAAGCAAACTCTTCCAACAAGATGAAAACAGCGTTTCATTTAGATGCTCATCTTTTCCTTCCATGTTACCTTTGACTAATGTTTTAGTTCTAAACAGCTTTTACAGTCCCAACATTAACATTGTTAACAGATTTATCAAGCTGTTTATATATCATTTTCCTCACAATTGCTTCATGAATCTCTTGCTTTTCCCTCTGTTAGGGACTCTGTTATCTACATTTAAAGTGAGCTTATTTCATAGTTTATTTCATGTTTCTAGTTCTTGGGTTACTAATGCATCTACTAGTTACTTTTTCTGAGTCTTCCTGATTATCTTCTAGTAGATTATAATTTTTTAATATTTAAAAATTTTTAATGTGTGTTCACATTCATTGAGGCTGCCTTTTACTTTAGGAATTTCATGACATGTCGTAGTCTTTGGAAGTGTCCCTGGAGAGTACTTTTGCAGAAATGTTGGAGATGTTGAAAGCCTTTGTGATTTTTTTTTTTAGCTTGGGGCTCTCATGTCCAGTGTGACCTAGGCCTAGGCTTTCATGTTCTTGCAAATAATCTTCTATGCTACTCATCTCTGGACAGGTTCCTTGTTGACTCCATAGACATGTGAACAATTTTTTTCAGTTCCCTTTTCATTTTTATTTTTTTGAGTTTCTGGGCTTTATGCACAGATTTCAAATTCCATTCCAGCCTCACCCTGCTCACAACAAGCTTGAAATCACATGTTTTCTTCTTGGTTCTCTGGATTGTATTAAAGCTCTACCACCTTGAAGGCAAATCTGGAACCCAGACCTTCCTGGGGCACCATGGACGTCAGCTCCCACTTGCTGGTCTGCCTTTGTTCTCTACTTATTTTGTCTTTGGCTAGAGCAAAACAAAATACGTGTGTGTGTGTGTGTGTGTGTGTGTGTGTGTGTGTGTGTGTGTGTAAAATATAGTTAGCCCTCTGTATCTGTGGGTTCTGCATTCTTGTGTTCTACCAATCTTGGGTCAAAATAATTCAGAATAAAAAAAGGGTAGTTGCATCTGTATTGAACATGTACATGCATTTTTTTCTTGTCATTGTTCTCTAACAATAAAGTATAACAGCTATTTACATAGCATTTACATTGTATTAGGTACCATAAGTAATCTAGAGATGATTTGAAATATATAGGAGGATGTGCCTAGGTTATATGCAAATACTATGACATTTCATATCAGGGACATCCATGGATTTTGATATCTTGCAGGGGTTCCTGTACTGTCAAACATTTTCACATGTGGGTTTGTGAGGGGTCTGAGTTAGGTTGGCTTCCCACATTTAGGGAAATGAGTCTGTCGTGATCGTAGGCACTTGTTTTAAATTTTTGATATGTCTGTTTGATATCATTTTAACATTTGCAGATTAAATCTGAAAATGCCAGGATATTCATGATATTTTAGAAGGATATTGAGAACTCATTATTCTAATAATAGAACTCATTGCAAAGGAGTCTATAATTTTATAAAATTACCAGTTCCTCTTAAGATAAAGTGTTTACGAAGTAACAGCAGCCTAATTCTATAGTATATTTGGGTACGTAGACTACCTCAAAAGAAGAAGTTAACATTTGTTTTTGCAGAAAATAAGTAATTGTTAAATAGCCTGGGAAAATGTAGGTAAGTTTTACTTAATGCTGACTTGTAATTTGTGGCTAGAAATGGCAGTGTTATGAACATACATGTTGTGCTATTTATTCATATATTGCTTTTCATAAATCCCTTTTTTCGTTAATTAGGTAGAAACAGAAAAGAAAGATGTTATTGATTTTGGTGACTTGACTTACGGAGGCTGGAAAGCCCTCCCACTAAAATTAATAAACCGGACGCATGCCACTGTGCCAGTTAGACTGATTATTAATGCTGTAAGTATGACATATAGTAAGGAACTCTTTCCAGAATGCACTGATCTTACGAAGGTACATTTTTTTTAAAGGATTTTGTTAACAAAGTTAGCATTACACTGTTGGCTTTACTGAACTGATTCTTGTATTTCTAAACAGAATGCCATAGCCTGGCGCTGTTTCACGTTTTCCAAGGAACCTGTCCGAGTGCCTGCAGAGGTTGCTTCCTTCGCTGATATGGTTACTCGGCTAGCAGGCCCTTCTGTGGTCAACTACATGATGCCTGCTAGTTATGATGGACAGGTAGGAGAGAACTGGCTTAGAATTAAGAGGAAATTAAGCTTCTAAACTGCTTTTCTTTCATTAAGATTTTAATCTTAATACCAATTTACATTAAGACAGATTTTTCTTTTAATTTTATAGGATCCAGAATTTCTGATGATTTGGGTTCTTTTTCATACTCCAAAGAAACAGATCAGCTCTACAGGTATCATGTTTACATTTTGTAGGAATTGCTTTAATCTGTAGCTAAATAAACTACAAAGTTGGGACTTATTTCCTTTGTCAATAAATATCAATACTTTGAAATTTGTCAAGTACTGTAGGCTGTTTTGAAAAGGAAGCAGATGGCATACTATTTTGGGACAATCCTGTGTAAGTGTGGGTAACTCCTGCAGGCAGCACTGAAAACCTTTTGGAATATTTTATGTTAATTTGTCTTATCACATTTACCAGGTGGATGTTTTCTTTCTTTTTCCACCTTTCTCTTCATTCATTTCTATTCTTTTAACTCTTTAAAAATAATTCTTGCCTAAATTTTCTTACTGCCCCTAAGGGCACTGTGTGGGACTGCTGATGGCGTTTAGAATTAAATAACTGTTCTCTGAGCTAAAAGAATGAACTTTTTTAGAGATTCTGGACTCAGCAGAAGAATTCTCAGCAAAAGTTGATATAGAAGTTGACAGCCCAAACCCTACACCAGTTCTTAGAAGTGTGAGTCTCCGAGCAAGAGCAGGAATAGCTAGGATCCATGCCCCCAGGGATTTGCAGGTAGTCTCATTCCTCCTCTCTGCCATTTGCTTTCCTTCATGCTGATTCACTTTATGACAGTTTGTTGAAATGTCTGTCTTGCCCCGTCCTCCAGACGATGCATTTTTTGGCCAAAGTGGCTTCCTCAACAAAGCAGCACTTACCTTTGAAAAATGCTGGGAACATTGAAGTTCATTTGGATATCAAGGTATGCACTTCTGTCAGAGTGCTATAAGATAGTCTTTCCTCAGACTGTGAGAGCTCCTTGCCTTCTATAGGCTGCGTGCTCCGCTTGGCCTGTCAGAATGCCCTGAGCATCAGATGAAAGAATTACTGAGAGCTTTTAAAAACTGTAAAATATATACTGTGGTGTTTTTAAGTTTAGAGTCCAGTGTCTTAAATATGAGAACCACGTTCTTAGATTAGTTACTGACAAACATGCATGTCACCCTTTGGTTGGAATTGGTGAAGAGTGATCCACACACATTGACGTCATTTCTGAGACCTGAGGATGAGTGAGAGGGAGTTAGTGATCTGAAATTGGGGGTGAGGTATAAGATAAGGTTGTTATAGAAGAGAAAGAAATATTCTTTCCAAGAGAATAGGACAAGTTGAGGCTGTGACAGATGAGGAGGGGACAAACAACCTGTCCTAGTAAATGAGAAAGGCACATAAGGCAGGAGTGACTGAGTGAAAGCCACATTGTTGTAAGTTGACATTCAGTTATGATTCTGTCACTATGTTTAGGTCCCAGAACAAGGAAGTCACTTTTCAGTGGATCCTAAGAATATATTCCTTAAACCTGGAGAAGAACATGAGGTTATTGTTTCATTTACTCCAAAGGATCCTGAAGCCTGTGAGGAAAGGTAATATAAAAATGTTATATTGGGCTGGGCATAGTGACTCATGCCTGTAATCGCAGCACTTTGGGAGGCCGAGGTAAGTGGATTTACCTGAAGTCAGGAGTTTGAAACCAGGTTAGCCAACATGACGAAACCCCATCTCTACTAAAGATACGAAAATTAGACTGGTGTAGTGGTATGCACCTGTAGTCCCAGCTACTTGGGAGGGTGAGGTGGGAAAATGGCTTGAACTCAGGAGGCAGAGGTTTCAGTGAGCTGAGATTATGCCACTGCACTCCAGCCTGGGCGACAGAACGAGACTCCGTCTCAAAAAAAAAAGTTATAATGACAGAGTTTTACTCGTCTCTCAAAACAGCCACTTACTTAGATGTGCTTCAAAATTCCACAGCCTGAATGACAAAGTCCATATATTTCCTCCCTAATAGATGGTATGACTCTGTTTAATTTCCTTTTATTTAGCTTCAGATTGTCTTCTTTTTTTTAACTAAAAATCTTTTAAACCAGTTGAATAGAAATGAATAAATTATTATTTTCAAGTATATTCTGACAAAAGTAAATAATAAGAGATGTTTCTCATTCACTTTTTCTTCTGAAACTGTTCGTTGACCTTGTCAGCTGTTAAGATACCTTTCCCCATTTTTTTCTCCAGGCCCATGACTTCTTAGCACCTAAATCATAAGTGAATATCAAATTAGAGTCAGAGCACCACTGTCATGAGTACTGAGCTTGCTTGCGTAACTCTAGCTTAAAGTATACTCTCCTGAGACACATGTGGCTTATCCCCCTGCCTGGGTTATAGAACACTTTATCATGTGCTTAGTCTGCTCTTGTGACCTTACAGAAGAGGAGTCTTGCCTGCAGCAGTGTGAATGCCTGTGCCTGGAATGCTTGCCCTCAACTTCCCTGGGCTGGCTCCTTCTGGGAGGCTTTCCTCCACTCTTCCCAAATGTCTCATAAATAGCGTTCCTAAAGCTCCGTGGCTTCTCACACCCCATGTACAGGTGCCATTGAGATTGTCTCTCTCCTTGTCTTTATTCTCTGCAGCACAAGCTCTAAGGGTGGGAATTTCACCATATCCTCAACACCTAGCTCGCTCTTGTGGACAACGCAAACATGTAGGAAACAGTTGCAAAAAGAAATCAAAATAGGACCTTCAACTCAGATTTCTTTCTTTCTTAGGATCTTGAAAATATTTGTGCAGCCATTTGGACCTCAGTATGAAGTAGTGTTAAAAGGTGAAGTCGTTTCTTCAGAAAGTAAACCTCTGCCGCTTGGACATTGCTTAGATATTCCATCAATTTTGTCCAACAAACAATTTCTGGCGTGGGGAGGAGTCCCTCTTGGTAGAACACAGTAAGTGTCAAAGATTGACACATGGTCAGTCCACTATACATATTTTGGAGCAGACCACAAATTAATGTTTGCAGGAAAATTTTGTCATAATAGATACTCTTCAGGCTCAATTGTGCAGAACTGAAAAAGCCTCCTAGATGGGCATGTGTCCTGATTCAGCTTTTCTTTAGCATATATTCCAGTCCTGCAAAGAGCACCTGACACATGACCAACAATATAATTGCTGCTGAAGACTGAGTATCTGCTTAAACTTACTGCCACTCCGTATTTTTTAAAAGCCAGCTGAGAGAGAGGTTTATGGAGAACTGCATAAAGAATATGCAGTATATCCATTCTTCTAAATGATCTAAATTTCCCAGTCAGCAACCACATGATTTTAGCAAAACCCATGGAAGTGCTTTTGATGCACCAGACTTGAGTGTCATACTTCCTGACCACAGCGAATGAAGCACCTAAGGGAGAGGGGCACCTTAGGAAATGGGAGGTAGTATTTACTGTAAAATTGTTTGGTGGTTTTGTTTTGTTTTTTGAGACTCCCTGTATTGTACAGGTTTATCTTTAAAAGGGTCTCTGAAAGAAACATCTCTCAGAAGCCTATGGCAGAAACAGTTAAACTTCTCTCAAGCAGTAACTGGCTTGTTCTTGACTTCTGAACACGTTTAACTGATGACATGACTCCATGGAAACGAAACCTAGTTTCTCCCATCCCACCTGATAACTCTGTACTTGAAAATGATAACCACAGTGCTTTACAAGAGCTTTATAAGAGATGTTTCTCATTCACTATTTTTATAAAATAAATAAAAGAAAATGAAAACTAAACAAAATAATCTTTCTTTTGGGTAATTCTTCCCCAGTCATTGTACCTGTGGAAGGCTTTTCCTGGAGGTGCCAATAGCCAAAGTTGTCTGCGTTTTCTCTTAACACAAGGTAGATGAGACGCAGACCTCAGCTACTGATTTATTAGCTGCTAATCTTCCCCAAATTTAAGTAAAATAGAGATTTACTCATGTATTCTGTTCTCCAGTGAAGACAGGATTCATATAATTTCAACAAATGTAGTGTTTTTATCAGTCAGTTCCTATTATATGTCCATTCTTGTGCATTGCAGCTTCTTTAAAAGTAGAGTTAATTCAATATACTGTTTAAAACACTACTTTGTGCAGATGAGCCTCTTAGCCTAGGACCCCTTATTTCCCTGAAAGCTCACTTGGGTGAACTAGGTATTCAAGGTCGGTGTGGCATTGACTTAATGACTTGATGAATTTCTTCACCTGGATTTTCATTGATTAATGTTTTATGTGACAGATATTTATACACATAGTATAAATAATAAGGTTAGGTGCAGAGTGGAGATTAAACCAAAAAGCCTCTATGGTGAGTCTTGAGCCTACATTTTCAGCAATATAGAATCTAGAGACAATAGTATTCTAGGCTGCTGAGATGGCTCATGTCAGTCCATCTCTAGACGTTGTGGTTGGTTTTATTTGGCTTAGTTTTTATGATAATAGTAATATCCCTGGAGGAAAACCATATTTAAAATGTGTAATTGTTTTTAGGCTTCTGAAACTAGCTTTAAGAAATAATTCTGCATCTACAATTCAACATTTACGACTGCTTATTAAAGGACAAGATCAGGACTGCTTTCAGGTTCGTAGAGTACATGGACTCTTATTATGTTGTCTGTTTTATCAGGGTCTGGAACACTTACATATGTAGAGCCTTTTCTGTTATTTATCTCTTAAGAATTTGTATTAATGATATTTTATTGGTGCTACTGCTTTGTTTTATGAAGTGACTGTCTTTTAAATTTTAGCTTCAGAACACTTTTGGTTCAGAACAGCAATTGACCAGTAACTATGAGATCAGAATTCACCCAAAGGAAGACATTTTCATCTCTGTGTTATTTGCACCTACTCGATTATCTTGCATGTTGGCTAGACTGGAAATCAAACAACTTGGAAATCGATCACAACCAGGCGTTAAGTTCACAGTAAGATCATTTTATTCATTTTCTCTTCCCCTCAAGTTTATGCCATGTTATAACTGGTCGAATGTTGTAAATTATATACTCTGCTTTTTATAAGTGAAAATATGTAATTATCTAGACTTACAAGATAGGAAGTAATTTATATGCCTTGCAGAATTGGACAGTTACAATAGCAGCCAGTATACCAGTCTTTCTAATGCTTTTAAGTTTCATTTTAATTTGGAAATTTTGAAATGTACCTAGCTTTTTAGGAACATATCTTTGAGTAAATCCAGGTGGAGCTGTTTAAGATACTAACTTTCCCATTAAGTTTTATTTTTTCAATTCAACAAAAATACTGTCTTAGTCTCTTCAGTCTGCTATAACTAAATACCACTGGGTAATTTATAATAAACAACAGAAATTTACTGCTCACAGTTCTGGAAGTTGGGAAGCCCAAGATCAGGGTGCCAGCAGATGTGGTGTCTGGTGATGGTTGCCCTCTGCCTTTTTGTGCCCACACATGGTGGGAAGTGTATTAAGTCTCCATTCTCTTTTATAAGGGTATTAAGCCCATTCACTGGGCTGGAGCCCTCATGGCTTAATCACTTCCCCAGAGGCCACACCTCTTAGTACTGTCACATTGGGGACTAGGTTTCAACATGTGAATTTGGGGGACGACATCACCATTTAGACCATACCAAATATCCATTGACTAAATTTCCTAGCCCCTGTTCCAGATGCTGGAGATACAAAGATGAGAGTTTTTATGCTTTTTCATTGTCAGCATAATAGGTAAAAAGGATTTAAAGCCATTTGTGTAGACACATTCAGAGCAATTAGAGATGAAAGTGGTAAGTTGTAGAGGAAAGGAAGCAATGCAAGGCAGTTGGCGGAAACTCCAGCTACATGGATGTGTCCAAGTGTTTGGCAGTGGGGTTAGGGCTCAAATTTTGGTTCTATATCCTATTGTTAAAGAGGGAATGTGATAAATTACAAGATTAACAATATCTAAAAGTTTTTAAAGTTAGATATGTATTACAGCTTTATTTGGCACTGGAGCTTGACCTCTGTTTCCTGTGGAGTCACTTGACTGGCCCCATGAGCTGCAGTGGACAGGAGTACCCAGGGAGCCAGCCTGTCTCTGTTACTTACACTCACCTTGGATTAGGCATTTCCTCTCTCATCTCGTCAGCAGCTACTTGCTGTCCCAACTTGCTAATTTGGTTGTGAGGAACAAATGAAATGATCTGTGTCTCGAATACCATAAAGCATGATGGGACTGCAATAAAAATGTATTGATTATTTGTTGCATGTTGATTGTATTGCGGGCACTACCCTCAATCACTATGTGGATGCTGTGATTGAATGTGTTTCCCAGATTTCTGTATTAGAAACTTACTCTGCAATACAACAGTGTAGGGAGATGGATCCTTTGGGAGGTGTTGCCCTCGGGAATGGATTAATGCTGTTATGAAAAGGTTTGAGGAAAGGAGTTTGGCCTTTTTGCCCTTGTACCTTCTGCCATGCAAGGACACAGCATTTCTCCTCTCTGGAACATGCATGATTCAAGGTGAGATCTTAGAAACAGAGCAGCCCTCACCAGAAACTGGCACCTGAGCTTGGACTTCCAGCCCAGAACTGTAAAAAATGGATTTCTGTTCTTTATAAATTACCCAATCTGTTGTATTCTGTTGTAGCAACACAAATAGACTAAGATGGTGGATTGTCACATTTTTATCTTGAAAACAACTGTCTAGGATAATACTACTCTTGCCATTCTTCACATGTATAAACTGAGGCTGCAAGAGATGTGTGGCTGTGATCGTGCATCTTACTTGCTGGTCAGTGATAGAGACAAGGTTCAAATTCAGGCTGGCTGAATGCGGAGCCCATGTTTGTTTATTGTGTAGTCTCTAGGGTACTAATAACAGCTTTATGTATTGGAGCAGTGGTTCTCAACCAGAGCTTGTGTTACTGCCAAGGGACATTGGCAGAATCTGGAGTTATTTTTGGTTTGTCATAACTGGGGACAGGACAAGAATGCTACTGGCACCAAGTGGATAGAGGTGAATATCCGAGAAAGCCCAGGACAGTTCCAACCACAAATAATGATACAGCTCAACATTTCAATAGTACTGAGGTTAGGAACAATAATTTCTCTTGTTTAATCAGGATTTACTGGTATGAGTCAGATTTATTTCATTTAATCATTGTTTTTTTCTTTACTTTTTTCTTTTTTGAGACAGAGTCTTGCTCCATTGCCAGGGTGGAGTGCAGTGGTGCAACCTCAGCTCACTGCAACCTCCGCCTCCCAGGTTGAAGCAGTTATCCTGCCTCAGCCTTCCGAGTAGCTGGGACTACAAGCACACGCCATCATGCCCAGCTAGTTTTCCTATTTTTAGTAGAGACAGGATTTCACCATGTTGGCCAGGATGGTCTCCATATGTTGACCTCATGATCACCCACCTCAGCTTCCCAAAATGCTGGGATTACAGGCATGAGTCACAAGGCCAGCCAATCATTTTTTTTTTCTTAATCTTGTTAGTCAGTAGTAATTTTGTGATTTCTTAGGCTTTAAAAACACAGGCAAAATACTTACAATGAGTGTTTTCAAAGGTACCTTTTCACCTGTTACTTGCTATTTGGTTTTATAGATAAAATTTACTTGTAAGTTTCTATGGAAAAGGAAAAATTAGAAACATTTTTGCCGTTGAAACTACCAGAGGTCACTTTGAGTGAGGGAGGATTTGTAGGAGCTTCCAATCTGAAACCCTTCGAAATGCTTTTTATTTATTTATTTTGAGACATGGTCTCATTCTGTTGCCCAGCCCGGAGTTCAGTGGCATGATTTCAGTACACTGCAACCTCCACCTCCCGGATTCAAGCAATTCTCCTGCCTCAGCCTCTCAAGTAGCTAGGATTACAGGCACCCATCACCATGCCCGGATAATTTTTGCATTTTTAGTAGAGACGGGATTTCACCATGTTGGCTAAGCTTGTCTTGAACTCCTGACCTCACATGATCCGCCCCTTTCGGCCTCCCTGTGTTGGAATTACAGGCATGAGCCACTGTGCTGAACCTGAAATGCCATTTATTTCTACTAAAAGTCAAGACAGTGCACATTGATGAGGTATCTGAAATTACTTTTTCAAAATGTTATTTTGATTGAGTACATAACACAACTCAGAATAAGTTATGATGGCTTCAAGTTTGCAAGGGATTCTTTGCAACCTATTTTAGTACAGATAGAGTATCCCTAATCTGAAAATTCTAAATCACAATGCTCCAAAATCAGAAACGTTTTGAATGCCAACATGATGCTCGAAGGAAATGCTTTTTGGAGCATTTTGGATTTTTGAATTAGGGATGTTCAACCAGTGTAACGTAAATTTTCCCAAATCTGGAACACTTCTGGTCCCAAGCACTTCGAATAAGAGATACTCAACCTGTAATTCAGAATGAAAGATAGTTGTTAAAGATGTGTGCATTTCAAAGAGTATGGAAAGTTTCCAGCAGGGTGTTTTCCTTACATTTGTTTTTATGAGGTGTATTCTGTGAAACCTTGCTTCCTGCAAGGGGTGAGCCCTGTGGAAGCAGCAGCGGATGGATTTCCAAGCCTGATTCTAGTGTGCTGCTTCCCCAGTTGACAGTGCGTCTGTCCTTCAAAAGTTGTTAAGAGTTCTTGTCTTTAGCTTAGTCCCTTTTGCATGCTTCACTCTGACACTGGCTGGACCGCACACTAAGAAAATTATAAATAGAGTTTTCCCCAAAAATATTTTATTATGAAAAGTTTCAGAATTATTGAGAAATTGAAAGGCTTATACACTAAACACTCATATACACTATCACTTAGATTCTATAGTTAACATTTTGCTATATTTTGTCTCCCACATATCTAGCCATCCATCAGTTAATCTTTTTTTTTTGAAAAATTTTTAAAATTATACTTTAAGTTCTGGGATACATGTGTAGATTTGTTACATAGGTATACACATGCCATGGTGGTTTGCTGCACCCATCAACCCATCATCAGTGTTCTCCCTGTGTCCATGTGTTCTCATTGTTCACCTTCCACTTACGAGTGAGAACATACGGTCTTTGGTTTTCTGTTCCTGTGTTAGTTTGCTGAGGATGATATTTCCAGCTTCATCCATGTCCCTGCAAAGGACATGAACCCCATCCCTTTTTATGGCTGCATAGTAGTCCATGGTGTATATGTGCCACATTTTCTTTATCCATTCTATCATTGATGGGGCATTTGCACTGGTTCCAAGTCTTTGCTACTGTGAATAGTGCTGCAATAAACATGTATGCATGTGCCTTTATAGTAGAATTATTTATAATCTTTTGCATATATACCCAGTAATGGGATTGCTGGGTCAAATGGTATTTCTGGTTCTAGATCGCCACACTGTTTTCCAAATGGTCGAACTAATTTACACTCCCACCAACAGTGTAAAAGTGTTCCTATTTCTCCACGTCCTCTTCAGCATCTGTTGTTTCCTGACTTTTTAATGATCGCCATTCTAACTGGCGTGAGATGATACCGCATTGTGGTTTTGATTTCTCTGATGACCAGTGATGAAGAGCTTTTTTTCATATGTTTGTTGGCCACATAAATGTCTTCTTTTGAGAAGTGTCTGTTCGTATCTCCCAGTTCCTCTGTCCCAGGGAGATGGAAGTTTTATCTATAAGCCCCTGACTGGGGCTGCTATCTTTTTTCAGAGATGCCCTGCCCAGAGAGGAGGAACCTAGAGAGGCAGTCTGGCTACAGAGGCTTTGCCATGCTGCGGTAGGCTCCCTCCAGTTCAAACTTCCCAGCAGCTTTGCTTACACTGTGAGGGGAAAACCGCCTACTTAAGCCTCAGCAATGGCAGACGCCCTTCCCTCACCAAGCTCGAGCATCCCAGGACGACTTCAGACTGCTGTGCTGGCAACGAGAATTTCAAGCCAGGGGGTCTTAGTTTGCTGGGCTCCGTGGGGGTGGGATCCACTGATCTTGACTTTGACTCCCTGGCTTCATCTCCCTTTCCAGGGGAGTGAATGGTTCTGTTGCGCTCGCGTTCCAGGCACCACTGGAATCCAGGGAGCCAGCCCAAATGGCTGCCCAGTTTTGTGCTTGAAACCCAGGACCCTGGTGGCACAGACACCAGAGGGACTCTCCTGGTGTACGTGTTGTGAAGATCATGGGAAAAGCATAGTATCTGAGCCAGAGTGCACTGTTTCTCACAGCACAGTCCCTCACGGTATCCCTTGGCTAGAGGAGGGAGTTCCCTGACCCCTTGTACTTCCCAGGTAAGGCGACGGCTCACTCTGCTTCAGGTCACCCTCCGTGGGCTGGTAGCCACTGTCTAACTAGTCCCAGTGAGATGAGCTGGTACCTCACTTGGAAATGCAGAAATCATCTGCCTTCTGCATTGATCTTCTTGGGAGCTACAGACCAGAGCTGTTTGTATTTGGTCATCTTGCCAGCCACCAGTTCATCTTTTTAATGCATTTCAAAGTAAATTGCAAGTATTAGTATATTAGTATATAAACTTCTTAAGCATACATGTCTGTACTAATCTTTGTATTATTCCTCTGTCATTTAAGTTTGGCTTTTGAAATAGTTTATTCTTAGCATATCAGAAATCAAATACTTTTGCAGCTCTTTGGTTTGTTTTTTTCCTTCAGATAAAGTCTTTCACATACTGCTGGACTGGAAATGGGTAACTATTACCCAAAGTATACAAACATTAGAATTTTTAACTGTATTAAATCTTTCTGAATTTTCTGACTGTAATTCAGTGTTCTTCTTTCTGCTTACATTAAATAATTTTGGATGTGTATATTCTTTTAGATACCTTTGTCTGGATATGGAGGAACAAGTAATCTTATTTTGGAAGGCGTTAAAAAATTATCTGACAGTTACATGGTAACAGTGAATGGCTTAGTACCTGGCAAAGAAAGTAAAATCGTTTTTTCTGTCCGCAACACTGGCTCCCGAGCAGCTTTTGTTAAAGCAGTAGGTTTTAAGGATTCTCAGAAAAAAGTTTTCCTGGATCCTAAAATATTGAGGATTTTTCCAGATAAATTTGTACTCAAGGAAAGAACACAAGAAGTAAGTATAAAAATTTCTGTGCTAAAAACATCAACTTATTTTAAAATTAAGTTAATAATTATGTATTTTAAGGCCAAAAGCTAAAATAATATTTGAAAATAATGTACAAGTGGAAGTACTTATATGTTCTTGGAAATGCCATGCATATGCACTTGTGTCTATATCGAATTTTTAGGCTCGTAAGATTGTTGAATCAGAGTGAAATGACTTAAGAAAGATATCTAATATTTACTCCTGTATTTTTTTCTTGGCCTCAGGATGTTACTTTAATATATAATCCATCAGACAGAGAAATCAATAATAAAACTGCAACAGAACTATCAACTGTATACTTATTTGGTGGAGATGAAATTTCAAGACAGCAATATCGAAGGTAAATTACTTATCTTACACAATGTTAGGAACCATTCAGTAGAAATGATGAAAGCTTCAGTGGCTAGGAATTTGGAATTTTTAGAACATACCACTATTTATTAGTGAACTGGTAGATTCTATCAAGATGAAAGATCTTGATAGAATTCATGTGGCTAATGAGCTGCCACAATGTGAGGAAAAAATACCTGTAGGAAACTCATCTCCTATATTTTCTTCGAATGTCCCTTCTTTTCCGGACGTACCTATTGTGCCACTCTTCCCTTACTCAGTAGGTGCATCATACTTCATAATAGGACTGTTTTCATAATGTACTCTTGATGATATGTCCAGAGACAGTGTGTCAGTTTTATAAAAGATTTAAGAACTAGTGAATGATTATATGGTATAAACACAGGGGACTAGTTTATAATATTTCTGGGAATGCTGTGAATTATTTGAAAGGATCAAGTTGAATTTTTGAAATGTGTAAGATGTTTAACTTGTAGCTACTTAAAAAGTGTGAACTATACAATCTGATGTATCTAATTTAAATATAGGGCGGGCTAACTGGCCTATGACCAGCACTTTGGGAGGCTGAGGTGGAAGGTTTGCTAGAGGCCAGGAGTTCAAGACCAGCCTGGGCAAAATAATGAGACCCTGTCTCTACAAAAGAAATAGAAAATTTAGTTGGGTGTGGTGGTGTGCACCACAAAGTAGTCCTTTGCTACTTTGTAGGCTGAGATAGGAAGATCACAGTCCCAGAAGCTCAAGGTTGCAGTGAGCTATGATTGCACCACTGCACTCCAACCTGGGCGACAGAGCCCAGACCTCTCAAATAAATAAACAAGCAAGCAAATAAACAAATGCAACAGAGCCAGACCTCGCTCATAAATAAATTAATTAATTAAACATAGTTTGATATACTGGGCTGTTGGAAAATTTAGGGTATTGATTAAGGTTTAGGACTGATTTAAACATGAATTATCATATTGTAAAGTGTAGCTTCCTAGTTTAGAGGACCTAAACATAGGATGAGTGCGGCTCATGGTGCGTCATCTGCTAATAAAAAATTATTAGAAAGAGGATGTGAAGGAATACGCCTGTCTCCTTCTGACCCTTTATGCTTGGCTGTGTTTTATTCTGATACAGAATTTGGGAAATTGTTTTGTTTTTAATTTGTTGAGGGTCATTGGACTGTTTACAAGAAGGAATTTAATGGTGACTTGCTACATAATGTTAGAACAGACCAAATGAAAAGCTTGCCTTTGAACCTAGTTTTGTGTCTTAATTATTTTGGAAATAGAAACTGACATTTGGAGAAATCACATTATGAGGTATTCTGATGTTTTTCTTTCTCTCCATTGGGATATAGAAATCAGCGTATTGTTTTCAGACTCCTCTTTGCCGTAAAGTTTATAGTAATGACATTTTCTTTGTGGACATCTGAGTATTATAAAGAAATTTAAATTTCAATTTTCTCATCTCAAAGATTTTCTGGAAGGAATCAGATAAATGTAGTTATATGATAATTTAAATATTCCCCTTCAAATCTTTCCATTTTTACCAAGTTCTTTTGTGTTCTGAGACAAATTACTAGCTATGACTAAATTATCACAAACAATGAAAATGTAAGACCTGAAAATAATCTAATTTAACTCTTCTTGCTACTGTTCTTTTAGGGAGTTCTTATTTGATGTTAATATTTAACTGAAACTGATAATTTAACTACCAAGTGTAATTTTTGAGGAAACTTCCAAAACAGATTTTCTTTAAAGTATAAGCTATGTACTAATGTATCAATATAAGTGGGATTTGCCAAATGCATTAGTGAAAATTCAATTAAAGTCATTTTATATATAATGTCACTTTTGAATAAAAAAAAAAATCTCTCATGGCAGGGCCCTGTTACATAAGCCAGAGATTATAAAACAGATACTTCCAGAACACAATGTGCTTCAAAACATTAATTTTGCTGAAGCATTTCAAGATGAGCTATTAATAACTGAAGGTAAGAATTTCAACATGTCTTGATGTATTAAACCTTTTGGGTCATTTATAGTATTGTCTAGGTCCAGTGATGTGATACAAGAAGGAAGTGTAAGTTTAGATACAGTGTTAGGCAGAGTTTGAGCCATAGCTCTGCTATATGAGTTTGAACAAATTACATCATAGAATGTCAGTTTTTTTATCTTGTACATGGGAAGAAAGGCAACATCTAGCTTTTCTTTTTTTTTTTTTTTTTTTTTTTTTTTGCCAATCAGTTTGAGCTTATGAGGTTGCTCAGGTTAGCCTTGAACTGATGACCTCGCCTTTGCGAGCGCCATGACCTGCGGGAGCCACTTTGGACCCCAAGCTTTTCATCCATACGGAGTTATTATAAGGATTTGATGAAAGAGCTTTGCTGCTGTATAAATGTTACATGTTACTAATACTTTCTGCACTTATTCTCTAGGCAGGCTTATAAACAGGAAGAGGAAAATAGTCATTATTAAATCAAATTAATTGCTACTTAGATTTGATTGCAAACCCCCACTCATTTTGAGGTTACTGTGCTATAGGGCCTTTTGGAAGATTAATGGAAGATGTAGTGGTGGCAAAAAAAAAATCAAAATAGACAGCAATGAGGTGATACTAACCTAGATGGTTAGCCCTGTTTACACTAAACATTTCAAATATTTAACAATATTTATTATTCATCAAAATATAAATATATTGAGACATAACCAACTGTAAAATATATATACAGATTTTCACTATAGTATTGTTTATAATAGCAAGAAGTTAGAAGTAACCTTAATGCCCAAGACTCGGGAGTCATTTAATTATGCAGTAGAATATTTTGAAGCCATTAGAACAATGATATGAATCTGTACTGAATGACATAAAAAGCTCTTCATTTATTACAAAAACTTTTTGAAGTTTGCAAAATAAGATCTCATTTTGGTAAAAATTATTACATTATATATTTACATGAGTAAAATCACATGCATATATACACCAAAATAATAAGTGGCTAGTTTTCTTGGTAAATTTCAGGTGGTAGCTTTTTCCTACTTTTATTTTCTAGTTTTTTAATGATGGACTATGTTTTGCTTCTGAAATACGAAGTGATGGAAAGATATATATGCCTTGGTAGGGATAATGTTGCGTAGTCTGTGAACTTTTCAGTAAGGTGGGTATTTAGATCATCTCCTCAAAGGGAAGGCAGGGATGAGGTGATTAAAAATGACAAAAAGACGTGGAATGGATTTCTCAGGAGTGTGCTAAAGGAATAGAGCAAAGGAAAGGAACTTTGGATTTGGAGTTGAAACCCAAGACCCATCTGTCCCACTGCAGAACCACCTCTTCCTCATAGGAAGGATCAAAATACAAGATAAGCTATGAAGACTGTAATTTAAGTAGGGAACAATGGTTGAGAAGCTGGCATAGTTCCATCATACGGCAACAGTCCTCTCACTGAACGGTGGATGCATCCTGAGAGGACAAGTTGCCAGTCGGTTTGTGGACAGTGGATGTAGAGGTACCAGATGCAGTTCTTGTCCATGAGGGGCTTACAGACTCAGGGGAAGACAGATGACTCAGGTGCGATATGAAAAGTGCTGTGATAGAGAGAGCTGTGTTTAGGAATCTGGGAGGGTACCTTACTTAGAGATGATTCTTGAGGTTTACTTGAAGAAAGAGGAGGAGTTGGTGAGGTGGAAAAGATGGGACCACAGTGAGGAAGAGTGCTCCAGGTAGAGCTGCATGTCCAAAATAAGTACACATGTTGTACTAAGAGTTGTGTTGACGCAGCCAACCAAGAGCTCAAGTAGCCTGTCAAAATCACCCATCTAAGATGGGGTTGAGTTGGGACTTAGGCCAAGTCTTTGGGACACCAGAATTTCGCCTCAAGGAATACTGTATTCCTTGTGATTGTGGGTTTATTGTCCAGATGAATGGAGGAAACAGTTTCGCTTTTTTGCATTGGTTAGTACCATAGATCACCTGTGAAAACACTGCAGTTGAAGCTTTTATGGGATGAATTTCAGTAACACTTGCTTGAGCATGTTACTATTCCAAGGATTTGTAACAATCTTGCTTTTATAAAATGTATAATTTGTGGCACATGTTTTTGTAGTCGATTTAAACTTTTTCAGTCATGAGACTTGGTTAAGTTATAAATTTATGGTTACTGTGTTATTTTAAAATTACCATGTCAAAATATCAATACTTAAAGACTATCTAATTTATATATAAAATGCCAAGTGTATTTTATAACATTTCTTATAAATACATATTTGGGTGGCCTAATCTAGAGATGTTCATCTTGAGCACTATTTCTAGATTTACTTTAAATTGAATACCTGTGAGACTGCCACTTAAAAATCGTGGACCCTTAACCTCTGTGCTTCCAATTCCTCCTGTTTGCAGTGAGATAATAGTACCTATTTCACATAATTGTTCTGAAAATTAATTATATTAATATATGTAAAGGGATTAGAACAAAGCCCACATTAAGCTTTATATAAATGTTGCCATATATATCTACGAAAGCATTCTTACTTGAATGCTCACAATCCCTGATATAGATCGTTATCTATGTTATAGTTGAAATTAAACTTCAGAGAGGTTAAGTAACTTGCCAAAGGTCACAGAGTGAATGAGTGGCAAAGATAGTTCAAATTTAGGTTCCAAACCTGAGCTGTCAGCCACTGGTGCTGAACTGCCTGCCTGTAATTTTGTGCCAGACTTTGTACTACTAATCCAAATATCACCTCCCCTAACCCAGGCAACTAATCTATAATTATAAATATATGCATATATCTGTTACTTTGTGGTGTGCTTGTGTGAATGTACTTCAAACATTATTTTCTATTTCAGTATATGATCTTCCCCAGCGGCCTAATGATGTTCAGCTTTTTTATGGAAGCATGTGTAAAATTATACTTTCAGTAATTGGAGAATTCAGGGATTGCATTTCTAGCAGAGAATTCCTTCAGTCTTCTTCCAAAGCTAGCTTGGAATCTGCAAGGTAAAAGAAATGAGCAGAAATATTTTACCAGATTTCAGGATGATTCGATTCATAGCAGAGCTGATCTTTTTTCCTGTACTTTACTATTATTATTATTATTATTATGTCTCAAAATTTTTATTTCACCTTTATTTTAAATTTATGTTGAAAATAATCTCGAACTTTCAGGAAAGTTTAAAAATAATGCAGAGAATTCCCATATAATCTGCACTCAAACCTCACCCTTGTTAACAGTTTACCACCTTTACTTTATCCTCTATTTGTATAGAACTTTTTTGTGTAGAACTTTCTTTCAGAATAGAGTTTCTCAGCCTTTCCTTATCTTTCCTGACAGATAATACAGAAGGTTGGATTATTGTATCAGATCCACAGAATCAAAGACTTCATCCAGAATTAAGCTTACTGGTAATTTTAGATGAAGCCTGGAGAAGTCTGGGACTGGTAGTGGCACTTTCTAGGTCCTTTTTGCAGCATTCATAGTTGAGCTCTTGTTCAAATTTGACACAGGGTCTCTAAATTGTGCATGTGCTACATGGCTTACCAGAAACAGGGAGTAATATTGAGCATGAAAGGTTTTTTTTGTACTTTGATAATTATATAACTTCTGTGGTAATGTTTCAAATAACTATCTCATAAGAGCAGAAGCTTCAGGTTTCTTTACCACCAGTAATTCTAGAAAGAGCAGATATATCTTGCAAAAAAGCATTCCATAGATAAGGACATTAGTGTGTTTGTTAGGAGATATGTCATTAGCAGGATCACCAGGAGACTTCACCAAATCACCTTTCTTTTTTCTAGAGCATTCCTTGGTAAAAAGGAAAAAATAGGTTGCAGGCCAGCTGCTAATCCTTTCTTACCAATGACCTTGATGTTTTTATGGAGTCCAGGCCAGTTACTTTGTAAAACATTCCTCAATTTCAGTTTGCAGATTCAAGTTTCACACTTCTGGCAGGAATGACGCTGTTTGTTTTCTCGTTGCATCTTTTCAGGCAGTGTACAATGCTGATTTGTCCTGTCACTAATACTGTTTTTTATAACTTAGTTAAAAATGGTCCCGCCAGATTTCTCCACTGTAAAGTTAATGAATATCTTAGAGGGAGTTTCTTAAAGATCATGATTATCTTGTTCCTCATTAAATTTGTGAGCATCCATCAATGCTTGTTGCCTGAATTATTTTCGCCATGGCTACCAAAGGACGATTTCTAATTCCATCTTTCTACATTTATTAGTTGGCTTTTTACTATGAGGAAGATATTTGGTTTTGGCCCTTTTATGTAATTCTTCACTGATACTGGAGTGGACTCATGGGTGCAGTGTTGATCCTTCACTGTCATTATTTGGTCTTGCATTGCATTCTGACTTCTGATGCTTTTGATGGGTCCCCCATCCTTCATTCTGAGCACTTTCTTACTCATTGGCACAGCAGGATGTTGAGGCTCATCATATACTTTCCCTGCCCCACCCGGGAATAACCATTTCTCTCAGAAGCTGAGAGTAGAGAATGGTGTTAGAAACCAGGGCGTGGGCGCTAGGTTTCTAACCTGTGGACACAGCCAGGAAATGTGGACTAATATACAAATCCTTACACTTCTATATTTACTTCTGTTTATAAATATGTTAAATGAGCTTACTTTGAAGCCTCCAATTCTAATCTAACACTGCAGTGCCTTTCCACATTTATACCCTTTTCTCCAGTACTGGGAACCTTGGCCCCATTCATTATCCTCAATATATTTACATTTTTACTTAATCCCCCTATTTTTAACTAACCTTCTCATTGCATGCTGCTAACCCAGACTGTCTGAGTGTTCCGTACAAGTCCCCATGCCACCACCCACCCCTTGTCACCCCTATACTTTATGTATATTTTTAAGAGACAGGGTTTTGCTTTGTAGCCCTGGTTGGACTCTTGGCCTCAAATAATCCTCCTGCCTCAGTCTTCCTGGTAGCTGGGACTACAGGTGCTTGCCACCGTTCCCACCTACTTTTGCTTTTTTCTTTTTCTAGAGGTGATGTCTTGCTGTGTTGTCCAGGCTGTTTTCGAACTCCTCACCTCAAGCAGTCCTCTTTCCTTGACATCCCAAAGAGCTGAGCAACCATGCCCAGCCTATATACATTTTAAACTCTATACAATATGAATACTTTTTATTCATTGAAAAATACCTCATATATAATGCACTTTTAGCTTTGTCTTAATGTTTTTAAATTTATGAAGAATTATATAAAAATATGTGTTACAATCTGGCTTTTTATCATTTTTATTTTATTATTATTTTTTTGAGATGGAGTCTCTCTCTGTCACCCAGGCTGGAGTGCAGTGGCATCATCTCAGCTCACTGCAACCTCCACCTCTGTGGTTCAAGCAATTCCCCTGCCTTAGCCTCCTGAGAAGCTGGGATTACAGGCACGTACCACTACACCTGGCTAATTTTTTTTTTTTGCATTTTTAGTAGAGATGGAGTTTTTTTCACCATGTTGGTCAGGCTGGTCTCAATCTGCTGACCTGGTGATCTGCCCACCTCAGCCTCCCAAAGTGCTGGGATTATAGGTGTGAGCCACCGTGCCTGGCCCTTTTATCGTTTTTAACTTTTCTCTCTGTCTCTTTCTTCTTGTCTAACTTTTTCATTTTTTAAATGACTTTTTTAGCGACTTGGGAGCTTCTCGGAAACATGGTGGCAACATCTCTTTGGATGTTTTACCAGTCAGAGGTCCTCAAGGTTCTCCTCTTCTCTCACAGGCGGCTCGCCCGCCTCCGAATCAGCTGGCCTCTGAAGAGCCGTGGACTGTCCTCCCCGAGCACCTGATTCTGGTAGCTCCTTCTCCTTGTGAGTATGTCAACTGTGACACCTCAGAAGTGTGTTCTGGAGTCCAGGCCTGCCCTGTCTTTGTACCCACGACTCATCCAGGACATACATGGGATCCTTGCCCAGGCTCTGCTTCCATTGTTGGAGACCCCACTCAGACTTGCCTAGAGCAGAGTTCTTGTCCCAGGGTCATGCTCTTCAATGAGGCTCCCATTTCCCCAGTGGCAGAGCCACACCCCTGCCCAGAGATACAGCATTGGTTCAGAGTAGAGCAAATCTGCTATGTAGGTGTGTGCTCAAGTTAAGATGAAGCAGTGACGATTTCCAGGTTTCCTTTTTCTTCTTTGATACCAAGGATTGGAAATTTCTTTAATTGAGTCTTTTGAGAAAGCAGTAGCATACTCACATATCTTATTTAGGGTTCCGGTTTATTAGTTGTTAACATTTGTCTTTTTCAGTGTTGTTAAATGTAAGTAACATTTTATTTATCTGACAAAATAGGTGACATGGCAAAAACTGGACGTTTCCAGATTGCGAATAACTCTGTGAGGTTATTGAAATTTGAGCTGTGCTGGCCAGCGCATTGCCTCACAGTCACACCACAGCATGGATGTGTTGCACCAGAGTAAGTCTGACTTCTGTGTCAGATGCTGGGATGGTCACTTTCTAAGGATCAAATAATATGTCATTGTAGTTTATCCAGTTAAATTTTGGACTGTGCGACTGCACAAAGCACATGCATGGTTCTGTAGGACAGCTGTAAGCTCAAGTGGTAGGAGGTCTAGTAGAGCAGAGATCTGCACATGGCTGGTTATGCTTTCACCCAGGAGGGTAAAGGGACATACACATTTGAGATGGAACAGAGTCCCTGGTGTGGAAGACTTCAGAGCATTTCATTCTTGGACTGCCCATGAAATTACAAAGCAAGGAATGCAACTGGACATGGGATGTGGGGTCACGATGTGTCTTAACCCCAAACACTCTGCCATTCCTTACCTTGGTTTGGGTCGTGTGTTCTGCTGGCTTTTTCTGAATGATGTTTTTCAGACAAAGCTTCCTCACTTTTAGTATGTATGAACTATAACCTTGCTTACTGATGCTGTAGAATATTCTAGGACAAAAGGAAGTCTTTTGGGGCCAGCCGTTTCTACACAGCTGCCTGTCCTCTGTCCACAGCCTGGCTGTTAACAGGTGGGAAAGCCAATGCTCTGCAGCTTTTCAGGACTTCATCTGGTCAGTGCGTGACTCCCACATCTGCACATTCCTTTATATCTGGGATTAACAACTTTGCAGAAAGACAAAATGAGGTTTATTTACTTTTTGCAAAATGATGTGCTAAAAATTTAGGAGAGTTTACTTGACAGAGACTTTGAGCTGAGGCATCGTCAGGAACACTCCAAAGAGATGTTGCTGGGACCAGAGCAGTCAATTTGGCATGCAGCAACTGTTTCTCATGTGCCACACACCATTTCAGCTAATGGTAGAACAAGTTCCTCACTGATCACTTTTTCCGTAACCCCATGTTTAACAGGGGAAGACAATCTTACCCTGTCGTTTTTGACCTGTGTACTGAAATAGCTTTTCAATCTGGTGATTTTTTAAAATCACAAATCTGATCCCATTGTCTATCCCATTTTCTACTTTTAAACTCTTCTCTAGCACCCCCTGGCTCTTGAAGAGAATATTAAGCCCGGAAAATATTAGCAGCTGGGTCATAAAAAAAAATGTATTTTTCTTCATTTCTTCTCCATCTCCCTCACCCTTTTTTCTAGTTTTCTCTGAAGCTCCTGCATTCTCTCCATGCTGCACCTACATTCTTCTTTATTCTCACGTGGCTCAGAGCGTTTGTAGTCTTGGTCTTTTGCTCTAAAAATTTTTACCATGAGTTGCTTTTAACATGGTATTCCTAAGGCATGGTTTGTTTTCACATGAGTTTTGCCCTTGCGTCATGAGTGCTGGTGAGTTTCTTGTTAGCCATTGAGTCTGGTGGAGATGGGATGAGCATGTGGGAGTGACCTCTGTTCTCTGCTCTTCCTGAGCAGTGAGGAAATGGTCATCGGCTGGCAGAGCAGTATTTATAACTTGTGTGATTACTGCTGTTAAAATGTAGGCTATTTTTAATTTTCTTATTAAATTTTTTTAAAGGAGTAAACTACAAATTCTTGTGAGTCCTAATTCCTCCTTATCCACAAAACAATCAGTGTTCCCGTGGAGTGGTTCGATCTATATACACTGTGATGATGGACAGAAGGTACTTTTAAAAGTGGTTTGGGGTTTTTTGTTTGTTTGTTTGTTTGTTTTGGAGTGACATTTCTGTTACTTTGTAGCTTCAGTTTCATAATCCTTATTAGTGCTTACATGTCAAAAATCAAATGAAGGTATACTTGGCCCTTCATATCTGTGGGTTCCACATCCAAGGATTCAACCAACTACAGATTGAAAATATTTGGGGAAAATATAATACAAATAAATACAGTATAACAACTATTTGCACAGCATTTACACTGTGTTAGGTATTATAAGTACCCTAGAGATGATCTAAAGTGTACAGGGCAATGTATGTAGGTTATGTGTGTGCCACTTTATATACAGAACTTGAGCATCAAGGATTTTAGCATCCTCAGGGGGTCCTGGAACTAATCCCCCACGGATACTGAGGCATGATTATTTGTATTCTGAGTGCAACTAGGTTTATTTAATTAGAGCATTGGGATAGAGTTTTTCCATAGTGATCAGAACAATTCTCTTGGGAAATGGGTGTGGAGAGTGGGGCCTAGAAGAAATTACTAATTTTCTAAATTTGCTTAAAAAAAAAAAAAAAGGTAGTGGCAGAAAGGAGATAGAGTCACAGATTTACCTTGAGATCTAAATAAACTTTAATTCCTAAATGTATTGATGTCTCATTTGTTTGGCATTTCTTTTCTCTACCATGATTTAAAAATGGAATTGTTTATTTTAAAATGATAGCTACGTTTGTATCTTATCTCTTTATTTGGCTCATTTCAGAAAATTGTAAAAGTTCAAATTCGAGAAGATTTAACTCAAGTAGAACTTTTAACTCGTTTGACCTCCAAACCATTTGGAATTCTTTCTCCAGTATCTGAGCCTTCAATTAGTCATTTGGTCAAACCAATGACAAAACCACCTTCCACAAAAGTTGAAATAAGAAACAAGAGTATTACTTTTCCTACAACAGAACCTGGTAAAACTTCAGGTATTGTGCCACAAAATTATGTAATTCCAGTGTCTGCTGATATATTGATTCTGATGCTTTATTCTCAGCCGTAAGTTGGTGATAAATACAAATTTCCTCCAACTTGAGGAGAAAAATCAAGTGGTTATTAGCAATCATTTCAATGATGGGCTGGATTTGGGATCAGAACAGTCTTAAAATGTGAAGCCTTGGCATTTACTATGTTTGTGTATTCCAGGAATCCTAGGTTTTATTTGATGATCAGAATCTTTACTGTGTAACTCTCACCAGATCCATGACCAGAATTGTTGATAAGTTAGCAAATGAAGAAGACAGGACGGTGGGTGGAGAGCCTGGCTTCATCACTTACTCATATGACATTGAGGCTCCAGACAGGTTCAGTAGACCTGCTTGGTTTCCACATTTGTAAAATAAGCTTTGGAATTAACTGCTTCCACAGAAGGACTTCAAGGATAAATTTAGTATTTCCTGTTTGGGCAGACCATGACTTATGGTGGCTTGATTTACCATTTTTTTTGACCTGGTGATGGTGTGAAAGCCATGTATATTCAGTGAAAATTGTACTTTGATTTTTGACCTTGCCCTGGGTAGCAACACACGGTGCTGCACCCTCTTGTGATTCTGGGTGGCAGCAGCCCCAAGCCACAGCTTCTAGTCATCTCTGTGATCACAAGGGTGAACAGCTGATACTGCCCTGCAGTGCACTCAGTAGGTGACATGAGACTGTGGTCTTCAGCAAATGACATGAGATATTCAACCCCTTATTATAAAATGAGCTTTGTGTTAGAGGATTTGCTTAACTATAGCCTAAGGTAAGTGTTCTCAGCAGGTTTAAGGCAGGCTCAGCTAAGCTATGATGCGCTGGGTAGGTTAGGTAGATTATATGCATTTTCCACTTAGGATAATTTCAGCTTAGAATGGGTTTATTGGGACATGACGAGCATTCATGTTCAGAAATAGTGATATATGTACAGCAGTTAGAATGGTGTTTGTTGTCTGTTAGGCGCTCTGTATTGCTAATATTCCTCAAGAGTCCTGAGATTATTTATTTTTGTCCCTGTCTATCTCTCTCACTGCTGGCTCAAGCTAAATGAGCAGTGTTGTCGGTGGGACCTCTTAGAAAGGATATGGGTGCATCTCTTGCCTGGCCCTCTAACTCCTTGCCTCTCCATTGATTTTTTTTTCTACCCCTGGTCTTGCCCTCCTGATTCCTTCCCCTCCTGGAACTTGTCATTCAACCCTGAAGTTCTCTGATCTGAGCCTGGTACTTGCTGACTGTCGCCTATCTCTTCAGCTCACTCACCCAGGGCTCACAGCAGTTCTTTGGCCTCCCTAAGACCCCCAGCCTGCTGGCCCTCTCTGTTTTGTGATCTCGCCCAGCCTGCCATGCCCTTTTCCTCTTGTCACTTCCTGGACCCTGAGTCTGTCCTTAGAGTTGCTGCTTCAAAGGCTTCTGTGACTGCCGTGTGCTCCTCTCCCTCTCTGTTCCTGCCTGGCAAGATCTCAATCCTGGCTTGCCCCAGGGGCGTAGCTCCTCCTGCCTCCACCCCAGCAGCGAAGCCATGCTGGAGGGAACCACTCTGCCCCGCTGGGGGTTCCAGGTGCCCTCCACACAAAGCTTTGCTGCCTCTGGTGCTCCGTGTGTGTCCTGCAGCCCCCGCTGACCCCTGTGGCTGGGGGCCCTTCTTTCCTCTAAGAGCTCCTGCCCCCTCCCTGCTCTTGCTGTCACGCTTCTTAACCATTGACTTTGCCTCACACGTGAAGAATAGGCCCTGAGACCCAGTGAAAGGCTCTGTTTCCATCGCAGGCAAACCCTCTGCCTGGAGCTCGGTTTGTCCATTTTCACCTCTCAGGGGCTTCCTGTGTTCCCCTCTCTCTCCAGGGCCATCAGCTTCTCCCTCCTTTTTGATACGCCTCCACCAGCACCCAGTACGCTCCACCATCAATGGGTTAAGAAGCATCTTTCTTGGCTCCCATACCCTTTCCTTGCAGCTGCCCCCTCTTAGCAGCCCCCGCTCTCACTTCTTTAGGCCTTGGCTGCAGTTACCTCATGCCCGTACTGTGGAGGTCACTGAAGAGCTCCATGTGCCAAATCCAGGGTCGGTTTTGCGTCTCAGTTGACTTGAACTCCCAGCACTGTTGACCACTCCTCCACTTTGGAGCACTCCTCTGTGCAGCTGCCATGCCCCAGTGCTCAAATTTTCCTGCTTTACCTACTCCTGCTCGGATCCCTTGCTGACTCTTCTCCCTGACTTCTGAAGACTGGCAGGGTCCCGGCCTGGCCTGCTTGTGCCTTTCCTTCTCTGTGTTCTCCTGCTCAGTGATGGCCTGTGGCCTATGACTCTCATGACTTCTCATATGCTTGGGCCCAGGCATCACACCCTGGTGCCTGCTTGGCTCACATGTGGGCATCTCATAGGCGCATCAGGTGTAATAAGCCCAAGAGAGACCCTACACCTCCTCCAGGTTCACCCATGTCAGTAAGTGGCACCACTATCTGTCCATTGGTTGTTATTTCTGATTTCTGATTTCTTCCTCCCTCCTCCCACTCAGTCCATCAGCAAGTCCTTTGAAGCCTGTCTTCAAAGTAGAGGCCACACATGTCCACGTCTTTTTCTCCCTTTTGCCATTGTCCACGCTGGAGGCAGTCACCGTGTGCATCATCTCAGAGCCAAACTGCTGCAGCTATAACTTACCTGGGCTTCCTTGTCCACTTGAGTGCCTTGCAGTGTCTTTTCTACAGAGCAGTCTGTAACACTTTAAAACTGTCAATCATCTTATTGCTCTCCAGCATGAGCCCTTCAGTATCTTTGCATTGTACTTGTAATAAAACCTAAAACAATATCTGACATACCTGATTTTTTAAAGAAAATACTGTGGTTCCTGTTGAACTCCTTTAGGAATCTAATGATTGGGTTTTTCTAACCCCAGTTTGAGGTAGTAAAGTCTGTCACAGTCATCTGCTTGTTCTCCAGTCTGTCTGAGTTTGAGTTATGATACATGTGTTCCTTTTAGAGAGCTGTCTGGAACTCCAGAATCATGGCACCGTAGACGTCAAATGGCATCTGTCATCTTTAGCTCCGCCTTATGTGAAGGTCAGTCACGACTGCCTCAGATATAATCACTTTAATGTTTAAACTTTATTCAGGATGTTTTTAAAACTGACTACAAGCATTGGTTGATATTGCTGGTTATTTGCTTGTTTGTTTTCTGAGACAAAAGTCTTGCTCTGTCACCTAGGCTGGAGTGCAGTGGTGTGAACACTGCTCACTGCACCCTCAACCTCCCAGTCTCAAGTGATCCTCCTGCTTCAGCCTCTCATGTAGCTGGGACCACAGGTATGCACCACCACAACCAACTAACTTTTTGGTTTCTGTAGACATGGAGCCTCACTTCATTGCCCAGACTGGTCTTGAACTCCTGACCTCAAGCGATCCTCCTGCCTCAGCCTCCCAAAGTGCTGGGATTACAGGTGTAAGCTAAAGTCAATGGGTTTGACATTGGTGGTGTTTAGAACACTGTGGTCTCTCTGCCATATATTTTGTGTGATGGCAATGGTTTTGAGTCATAATACTAACAAAATGTGTATAAAAAACAGTTTCTGGACCTACAGAAAAAATTAAAAACTACTTGGGAGGCTGAGGTAGGAGGATCACTTGAGCCCAGGAGGTCAAGGCTGCAGTGAGCCATGATTGCACCACTGCACTCCAGCCTAGGCAACAGAGCCAGACCCTATCTTAAAAAAATAAAAGTAGAAATAAAAAACTGGCATTGCATAGTTATTAAAAAGCACATTCAACAGAGTCTTTGAGGAAAAGATTGTTGTTTGACATTATGAGCTTCACCATAAAGATCACTATAGCTAGGAAAGTGATAAAAGTCACCTTGTGTGACCTCACATTTGGTGACATAAGTCAGTGTGATGGCCTTGTGCAGAACTCAGTGAGGTAGCACTCCCGTTTTGGGAATACCTTGCACTCTCCTTGTTCCCTGCTAAGTGTGTTGGTGTGTTCTTAACAGCCATAGAGGTAATAGTGTCTCTGTGGGATTGATCCATTGGCTTCATGGTTTTTAATTTGTTTAAATGATTGTTTTGCAGGGAGTTGATGAAAGTGGAGATGTTTTTAGAGCCACCTATGCAGCATTCAGATGTTCCCCTATTTCTGGTCTACTGGAAAGCCATGGGATACAAAAAGTAGGTTTTGATATTTTTTTCCTTAGGCGGTTAGTAAGAGCATCATGTAAATCGTCCAGAAGTGCCTTATTTGATTCTACCCATTTTAGCTTATAGCCTAGAGCAGTGCTACTCACAGAGCCAGTGTGCACATGAGAGAAGAGCCTGCCTCACTTGCAATGTGCTGCAGCAGATAGTCTTACTATGGAAAAAATGATCAGCTAAATGAACGGCACCCTTAACAGTAAAGACCACAGACTGCCAGTGCTTACGGTTATACTTCACTGATGGAGACAAGAGTTTTGTCTACCAGCTGTAGCCAGAAAAACCTGCCATTACTCAAAAATAGCTTGGTATTCATGGCATAGTCAACAGTATATCTTCATGGGTGATAGATCCCTCCAGCTACTATGACCCTCTTAAATGTTTTCATTTCTAGACCTGACATGTTCCCTTCAAATGTCTCTTAATAACACTAGTCACCCACTTGGTCTCAGCAATATATTTTTTATTCTAGTTAATAAAAAAATTTACTGGCTCATTTATTCAGACATTCAGACTTACAGTAAGTTTTAGAATGTAGCTGTGAACTCAGAACTGATTGTAAAAGAATCTTGAAGCAGCTATAGCAGTTGTTGCAAACTGCACTTTACCAGGTCTGTATAACAGGCTTTCAGACAGTTTCTCACTTTTTTTGGAAAGACATACAGTTCTACAAGTGTAGTTTAGTTCATTTCCCAAATGACAACAGAAGCAAAGCAGTAGAACAGGGGATAGACACATTGCTCAAATAAAGTTCACATATGAGAAAGGATTGTAAAAAGAAAGACATCCTGTATCAGTGGATCAGAAGACGTAACCTTTTTAAGACAGCAGTACTCCCTAAATTGATCTATATATTCAGCACAGTCCCAATCAAAACCCCCGCTGGGCCCAAAGCAGTCTGTAGTCAATGCTGTTCCTATCAAACTACCAACGTCATTTTTCCGAAAACCGGAAATAACTATGCTAAAATTCATATGAAGCCCAAAAACAGCCTGAATTGCAAAAGCAATCCTAAGCAAAAAGAACAAATCTGGAGGCATCGTGCTACCTGACTTAAAACTATGCTGTAAGGCTATAGTAACCAAAACAGCATGGTAGCAAAACAAGAACAGACGTATAAACCAATGGAACAGAATACAGAACCCAGAAATAAAGCCACACACCTATAGCCATCTGCTCTTCAACAAAGTCGACAAACATAAGCAGTGGGGAGAGGAGTCCCTATTCAATAAATAGTGCTGGAATAGCTGGCTAACCATATGCAGAGGAATGAAACTGGACCCCTGCCTTTCACTGTGTACAAGAATGAACTCAAGATGGTTTAAATATTTGAACATAAGACTTCAAACTATAAGAATCCTAGAAGAAAACTTAGGAAACACCATTCTGGACACTGGTCTTGGGAAATAATTTATGACTAAGTTCTCAGAAGCATTTGTAACAAAAACAAAAATTGACATATGAGACCTAATTAAACTAAAGAGCTTCTGCACAGCAAAAGAAACTATCAACAGGGTAAACAGACAACCTACAGAAGAGGAGAAAACATTCACAAACTATACATCTGACAAAAGTCTAATATCGAGGATCTATAAGGAACTTAAACAGTTGAACAACCCAAAAACAAATCAACCTATTAAAAAATGAGCAAAATACATGAACAGACACTTCTCAGAAGAGGACATACAGCCAAGAAACATGAAAAAAATATTCCACATCACTAATCATCAAGAAATGCAAATCAAAACTGCAATGGGATACCATCTCGCAGCAGTCAGAATGACTGTTATTAAAAGTCAGCAGCCTGGGCAACATGTCAAAACTCTATAAAAAATACAGAAATTAGCTGGGCATAGTGGCATGTACCTGTAGTCCTAGCTACTTGAGATGCTGAAGTGGGAGGATGACTTGAACCCAGGAGGCAGAGGTTGTGGTGACCCAAGATTGTGCCACTGCACTCCAGCTTGGATGACAGGGTAAGACCCTGTCTCCAAAAAAGTAAATAAAATAAAAAGTCAAAAAACAATAGATGCTGGTGAGGCTGCAGAGGAAAGGGAATGCTTATACACTTAGTGTGAATGTAAATTAGTTCAGCCACTGTGGAGAACAGTTTAGAGATTTCTCAAAGAACTTGGAACTACCATTCAACCCAGCAATCCCACTATTGAATATATACCAAAAAGAAAGCTAATTGTTCTACTAAAAAGATACTTGCACATTCATTGCAGCACTATTCACAATATCAGATACATGGATCAATCCACCATTGATCACCATGCTCATCAACAGGTGGATTGGATAAAGAAATGGTAGAATGGTAAATATATATCATGAAATACTGTGCAACCATAAACAAATCAAATACCTTTGTAGCAACGTGAATACAGCTGAAGGTGATTATCCTAAGCTAATTAACACAGGAATAGAAAACCAAATACCATATTTTTTCACTTACAAGTTAGAGCCAAATATTGGGCACTCATAGACATAAAAATGGCAGCAATAGAAACTGGGGACTACTAGAAGGGGGAAAAAGGGCTGACAAATTAATTATTGGCTACCATGTTCAGTACCTGGGTGACAGGATCATTCATACCTCAAACCTCAGTATTGTGCAATATACCCAGGCAGAAAACCTGCATGTGTACCCCTGAATCTGAAATAAAACTTGAAAAAGAAAAAAAAACAGGAACAACAATAGGCCCAAAGTGGTAAAGATACAGGTGTCATGCATCTATTTTAAAAAGAAAAAAAAACTGAAATTAATGAGCTAAGCAGTCATTGAAGTTGGTGAAAATAACAGAATAAATCCAAAGAAAGAAGAAGAAAAAATGTTCCAAAGCAAAATGTAATAAAAACAAAGAAACAAGGGAAGATTAACATATCCCAAGTTGCTTTTTGGAAAAAATAATAATACAGACAAACCATTGGCAAAATTGACCAAAGCAGGAAAAAGCCAATTTTGCACAAAAAGCATTAGTGAAGTGAGAATCTAGCAGAATGAGATTAATCAAAAATTCAAAACATTTTTAAAAGAATTAAAGATAAGACTGGGCACGGTGGCTCACACCTGTAATCCCAGCACTTCAGGAGTCCGAGGAGGGTGGATCACAAGGTCAAGAGATCAAGACCAGCCTGTCCAAGATGGTGAAACCCCATCTCTACTAAAATTATAAAAATGAGCTGGGTGTGGTGGCACGTGCCTATTGTCCCAGCTACTTGGGAAGCTGAGGCAGGAGAATCACCTGAACCCAGGAGGCAGAGGTTGCAGTCAGCCAAGATCGTGCCACTGCACTCCAGCCTGGTGACAAAGTGAGACTCCATGCCAATAAATAAATAAATAAATAAATAAAAATAAAGATAAATGTGTTAAAAAAGAATGACTTAAATAGCAAAGACTTATAATCCTTATAATCTCTCTTTCATGAATCCCTCAAATATGTTTTCCTAAGTGGTCTTTATGGGTTGTCCTGAGAATTTATACACCTTATACCATTGAATAACTTTGTCCCTTGCCCCGCAAAAAAATTACAACAAAATCTAAGCACATTTTATTCTTTGTTCAAAGATTTAGTGCACAGTTGTAATTAGAATCTAAATTTAGTTAAATAAAACATAGAAAAACTAAAAGTAAATCCAGCTGGTTTTTGTTTTAAAATTAAAAGGCTGATTCCGAAATTTATGTAGATATACAAGAGACCTAAAATAATCAATCTTGAAATAGAACAAAGTTGGAGGATTTACACTTCCTGTTTTCAAAGCCTTCTACAAAGCCACACTACACAAAACTGCGTGGTATTGACAGTTCTGTAGAACTGTGGAATAGAATTGAGAATCCCAAAATAAACCCTAATATTTATAGTTAATGGATTTTTTTTTTTTTTTTAATAAGGGCACCAAGGCACTTCAATGGGGAAAGAATATTTTTCAACAAATAGTGCCTGGGAGAACTGAATAGCCACATGCAAAAGAACTAGGGTAGACCCCTGCTGTATTAGGTTTCTCCAGAGGAACAGATCTAATGGGATATACATATATATGAAAGGGAAGTTATTAGGGAGAATTGACTCACACAATCACAAGGCGAAGTCCCATGATAGGCCATCTGCAAGCTGGGGAAGAATGAAGCCAGTAGCAGCTCAGTCTGAGTCTAAAAGCCTCAAAAGAGGGAAGCTTAGCAATGCAGCCTTCAGTCTGTGACCAAAGGCCCAAGAGCCCCTGGCCAAACACTTGTGTAAATCCCAGAGTCCAAAGGCTGAAGAACCTGGAGTCTGATTTCCAAGGACAGGAGGAACGGAAGGAAGCATCCAGCACCAGATAAAAATGAAAGCCAAGAGACTCAGCAAGCAAGATTATCCTGCTTTCTTCCACCTGCCTCCTAGCCTGCTGGCAGCTGATTGGATGGTGCTCACCCACATTAGGGTGGACCTTCCTTCTACTTCGCAGACTCAAATGTCAGTCTCCTCTGGCAGCACCCTCACAGACACCCAGAAACAATGTTTTAGCAACCATCTAGGCCTCCTTCAATCGAGTTGACACCTAATATTAACCATCACTCTTACCTAGTACCATATACAGAGATTTCACTGAAAATCAACCATCGACCATAGACCATAAACATTAGACCTAAAGCTATAAAAACTCTAAAAGACAACATAGGAATAAATCTTCATAACCTTAGGTTAAGCATTGGTTTCTTAGGTGTGACACCAGTAAAGCACAAGCCACAAAAGAGAAAATAGGTGAATTATGAAAATCAAAAACATTTGTGCATCAAACACCACAGAATAGGGACAACAATTTGCAAATGATATGTTTGACAAAGGACTTGTATCCAGAATTTGTAAAGAACTCTTACAACCCAGTAAAAAGAAAGATGATCCAATTTTTTTAATGAGCAGAAGATTTGAATAGATATTTTCCAAAGAAAACATACAAGTGGTCAATAAACATATGAGAAGATGCTTAGAATTCCTAGTCATTAGCAAAATGCAGTCAAATTGAGAAGTGAAGTATCACTTAACACCCACTAAAGATGGCTGTGAGTTAAACAAAAACAACAAAAATATCAAGTACTTGTGAGGATGTGGGGAAATTGGAACCCTCATGCATTACTGGTGGGAATATGAAATGGTAAAGCTGCTGTGGAAAACAATGTGGCAGTTTCTCAATAAGCCAAACAGAATTACTGTATGACCCAGCAGTTCCATCTCTGGATGTACACTAGAAAAGTTGAAGCAGGTTTTCAAACAAAAACTTGTGCACAGGTGTTCACAGCAGTGTTACAGAAGACAAAAAGTGAGAATCACCCAAATTGATGGATCAATAAACAAAATCTGGTATATCCATAAAATGAAATATTATTTGACAGTAAAAAGGAATGGAGTTACTGAAACATGCTATATCCAGATGGATAAACCTTGAAAACATTATGCTAAGTGAAAGAAGCCAGTCGCAGAAGCTCACAGGTGTGTGGTTTTATTTATGTGAAATGTCTGGGATAGGCAAATCTATAGAGAGAAAATAGAGCATGCTTGCCAGGCCAGGGGATTAGCTGAGATACTGAATGTTATTAAAGTTCCCAGTATGTACCTAGGGTGTAACACGCAGTAATAATAGTTTTCTCCTTCTCTGTTCTGTTGTGATTTTGGTATTTGAAGGGGTGTAGTTAGGATTCATAGTTCTGTAGTCCCCAATGGTGGTTTTTACTCTTTCTGGTGGTTTTTACCCCTTCCGTTGGTTTTTACCCTTTCCTTTCTTCATCTTCTCAGAGTCCAAGTCCATAGTGGTGTAATTCTCTAGTTAGATGCTCTACTATCACTATCCCTGACCAGTCCTGCCTTTGTCCTTAGGCTCCCAAAGGCCATGAGCTCAGGCTTGCTGGGTTATGATGTTTAAGGTTCTGTTTGGGCAGAAATTAGGCCACTTAGGTGTTTTAATGTTTGAGTCAACTCAGAAGTCCTGATTCATTGTTAACCTAATTAGTGATCAGTATTATCAACACTAAATTCTTTAATAGAGCTAAGGCTCTTAATATTGGTAAATGTTAAACTGTTTTTAAACATTACAGTTTTCTCATAATTGAGGTTTTTATAGGTTATACACATGCAGGGTATGTTTATAACTGAGCCGTGTGGCCAGGGTCACTGGCTGTGACTGACATTTGGAATCTAATCATAATGCGTGAGCTGCCACTGTGGAGCGTCTGATGCTTGTCTTGTTCTGCCTCCTGTAGCCACCATCCTCCCACTGTTGTCAGTCTTCTGCAGCTCCCGGCTGCTGCGAGGCCTTTGTCCTGGTGCTGCTTAGCCGGCAGAGGGTTCCATAAGCACTCAAGGGAAGATGATTGTGGGTCTGTGGTTGGACCTTTCTTGTGTAGGTCTTGTGCTTGACAGCTTTAGTGCTTTCTGTTAACATTTCCCCCCACAGTAGAGCATTTATTATACATTTTAAAGAATATGTTATATAAAGCCTTAAGCAAAAATGTGTTTTAGATCTGGTATAGTAGCAAACTCACTACAAATGAAATTGTCCAAATTCTTTCAGTTAGTGGGAAAACTAGCCAGTGCAAAAGCATTTGTTCTTTAACTTTGTTCATACCAAATCTTTGAACTGGTAATCTAGCTACCACTGCATTTAATGATCAGTTGTCTAAATTTCTCTCTGTATGTATTTTGTAGGTCTCCATCACATTTTTGCCCAGAGGTAGAGGGGATTATGCCCAGTTTTGGGATGTTGAATGCCACCCTCTTAAGGAGCCTCACATGAAACACACGTTGAGATTCCAACTCTCTGGACAAGTGAGTAGTACACTGAATTTAAGTAAATTATTGTCTGTATTTTAAAAACAGAAAGGGAAATTGACAAGAAAAATTGGTCTGAAAATGCAGAATACAGCCCCATGACCTTAATTTTCTTGTTTGTCTTTGTTAATTGGCGTGTTTGAGGTCTGGGTTTGGCTGTATTGTTCATACAGCCCATGAAGCCCATGTTTGACTTAATTACATAAGAAACTTTGTGTGTGTGCACATGCGCATCAAGGGTGCGTGTGGGTACTTGAGAGAGGGGAACCAGCCAGGCACAATGGCTCACGCCTGTAATCCCAGCACTTTGGGAGGCCAAGGCAGGTGGATCACAAGGTCAAGAGATCGAGACCATCCTGGCCAACATGGTGAAACCCTGTCTGTACTAAATATACAAAGATTAGCTGGGCGTGGTGTCGTGTGCCTGCAGTCCCATCTACTCAAGAGGCTGAGGCAGGAGAATTGCTTGAACCCGGGAGGCAGAGGTTGCAGTGAGCCAAGATCATACCACTGCACTCCAGCCTGGGCAACAGAGCAAGTCTCCTCCTCAAAAAAAAGAAAAAAAAAAAAAGAGAGAGAGAGAGAGAGAGAGAGAGGAACCAGGTAGTACAGAGTAGAGAGCTTGCAATTTAGGAGATTTAAAATTCTTAAATCTCCTTTTAATATTTTCAAAGGAAATGGTAAAATTCAAATAAGTAAATGTCCATATATTTTCTTAGTTTTTATTTATTCTCCCTTATCCTGTGTTTTTTCTGTACAGAGCATCGAAGCAGAAAATGAGCCTGAAAACGCATGCCTTTCCTCAGATTCCCTCGTTAAAATAGATCATTTAGTTAAGCCCCAAAGACAAGCTGTGTCAGAGGCTTCTGCTCGCATACCTGAGTATGTTGCTTTTGTCATTCCTGTGAATTTTTTCCAAACTTTATTGAGGAATAGGTTGATAAAATGCTCAATGACTTTACCTAAGTTCACTTGTGTTACCAGCACTCTAATCATGATACAGAATATTCTTCTCACCCAGAAAATTCTTATTGGTCCCTTTGCAGTCAAGATTGGTCCTGTTCTGATTTCTGTCGTCATAGATTCATTTTCCTTGAACTTCATATATACATGTATGTATGTATATGCTTTTTGTGTCTGGCTTCTTTTTCTCAACATGCTATTTTTAAAAATTCATTCATGTTATTGAATGTACCTATAGTTCATTCCTTTTTATTGTTTAATATTCTATTAAGTGAACATATGGTAATTTATTTTCCTGTTGACTTTTGGATGTATTATAATTTGGGACTATTATGAATTAAGGTGCTATAAACATTACTGTATGTGCATTTCTGAAGATGACATACATTTTCATTTCTTTTGAGTAAAAATACCTAATTTTACAAAAAATGTTTGGGTCACATGAAAACCATGTGTTGAACTTTAAAATAAACTGCCAAATAGTTTTCCCTAAATAGTTGTACCATTTTATGTTCCCTTAAGCAGTATATGAAAGTAGATTCTTAAAAAGCTTTAAAATGCAAAACTTATACCAGCAGCATATACAGCTTTAATGAGAATATTATTTAGTATTCTACCTAATGAAAATATTTCTTACAATCCTTAATTAATTAGTAATTAGATCTAATTAAGTTCTTGAGAAAGATGCCTGAAAAGATAATATATGTTAAATATCTGTTGAATTTAATATAAATTTAGTCATTTATTTTTAAATGAGAGCCAGTTAATGCATTTGGAAGAAATTAGAACACTTTTAAAGAATACATGTTCTTGGCACACTCCCTCCGGGCCGTTATCCCTTGCTCCTCTCTCGCTTTCTCCATGTCTCCCTTCTGGAGATGCACACTCGCCAACCCAGAGCCCACATGGGTTGAGGGGAAACAAATGGGAAACAGGGAAAAGTGACAGAGGCAGCTTGGTCTGTGAAACCTGGGAAGGAGTTCCCTGAAAGGGGACTTGTAAGTTGAGGAGAATGAGTGGAAATGGCCTAGGCAGGGAGGGTGGGAGAAGTTCCCAGGAGAAGTTCAATGTGAGAGGGGAGTGGCGGGGGGTGAGGCCAGAGTGGGGCCTAGGAGGCGGGTGCTCTTTGGGAGAGCTGGGAAGCCAGGGAGTGACACAATCAGGTTTGTGTGTATACGACAATCCGCTGGCTGTGGTATGACTGATAAGAAGTAGGTGAGGAGGGGCTATTTTAAAGGAATCCAGGAGTAAAATAGTGTCAAGGAATAGGAAGAGAATGGGCAGGCTAGAGATAGGAGAGCCTCTGCAATGGACTGGATAAAGGGGGATGCCTGCGAGAGGGTCAACTCCCAGATACCGTTCAGGAAACATAAGTGGAGGATCAGGTTTAAAGACAAAGATCACAAGTTCATTTCTGTATTTGTGGAAACTGAAGGTGTCTGAGCTCTCTTGAGGTACCGTTGTGTAGTGACTGAATAGATAGGGCTGCTGGGGGGTGCCAAGTTAGGTGTGAGGGGGAGGTCAGGTGCCCAGAGAGTTGGCAGTGGAGGGGAGCCTGCAGAGACCCTGGGGGGTGGCCAGAGAAAGGGGCGGCAGCTCTATGGGGTCTGGGAGACCCAGGCAAGAGCCAGTGCCTCGCCAGCAAACATTGCCTGGAGGCCACACCTACATCAGGTCCCTGTGATAGTGAAGGGCAGTCGGGACTGCAGCATGAAGGAACCAGGTGAAATTAACTACTTTGAAGGGCCACCTTCATACAAACTGGGCTTCTGGCAGGTAGAAATCCAGGCTGTGAGGAGAACAAGGCCTATCCAGCATCCTCTATAAAAGGATTCCTGCTGTCATCCTCTTCACATAAATTAGATAAGTTGCCATTACAAAACTTATTTTTAAAAATGAATTGCCAGGAAAAACGCAAATTAATGCAACACTACATAATTTTAATATATAAAAATAGTTTTAAGTTAATGTGGATTTCAAATTCTTAATTTTTACACCTATTCCCTAAGCAGGCAGCTTGATGTGACTGCTCGTGGAGTTTATGCCCCAGAGGATGTGTACAGGTTCCTGCCAACTAGTGTGGGGGAATCACGGACACTCAAAGTCAATCTGCGAAATAATTCTTTTATTACACACTCAGTAAGTTGGAAATATTATGGGTTTTGGAAAAAATGCATTCAACTCTGATAACAAACATTTTCCTGATGATTAGAAACTTGTTCTGTAGACTATATTTAAGTTGTAATAATTAGCTAATTTTTTAAAATGCAATATAAAGCTAGGTGTGGTGACTCACACCTGTAATTCAGGACTTTCGGCAGCGAGGGCAGGAGGATTGCTTGATCACAGGAGTTCAAGACCAACCTGGGCAATATAGTGAGACTCCATCTCTACCAAAAAAAAAAAAAAAAAAAAAAAACCTAGCTGGGCATGGTGGCACATGCCTGTACTTTCAGCTACTTTGGGCTGCTGAGATGAGAAGAGGATGTCTTCATCCTGGGAGGTTGAGACTGCCTTGAGCCATGATTGTGCCAGTGCACTTCAGCCACGGTGAAAGAGCAAGACCCTGGCCCCATCCCCCACAAAGTGCCTTAATTTTGTATTTGAAAATAAACACACTGGAAGTTCAAAAATTTGTTTTTATATTTTAATTTTTAACTTTTTCTTCTATACTATTATACACAAATATTTTTGGAGAACCTTTACTTAAAACTAGAGTAAATTCATGTTAAAATTGTCTTAAATTTGTTTTCATTACATTAGCATGTGTTGTCCTACCTAATTTTGTGGCAATACCTAAATTTGCAAAATGTATCTGTAATAAATAAATGCATACTATGCTTATATATGCTAAAATATCAAATTTTCATAACTTTATAAGGTGTTTTTTTTTATTCCAGCTGAAGTTTTTGAGTCCCAGAGAGCCATTCTATGTCAAACATTCCAAGTACTCTTTGAGGTAAGTTTATTTAGATCACAGTGTTCTCATTAGCGATGCCAGACTTTGTCTCTTGGGAATTGGGGCTTGTGAGGTCTCCTCTGCTGCAGCCTCTCCATATTCCTCACCAGCACCAAACAGTTTAAGCACTTGTGTCTTTGCAAGTCAAAGCAGAGAAATGGAACCTGCAGGGGGGCAGCTCCTGACTGTCCATGGTGCACTCAGCCTTGATGCAGTGCACCGCGTTTGTGCTGTTGTGACTCCTCCCACCTAGGATTTGTAGCCACATAAATCTTAGAGCTGTAATCATCTTAAGACTGACTTTTAGAGTAATTACTGTTTCAAATGTGATTTTCACTGGTATGCTGAGAGTCAAGGGCTTAGATTTTCATTAATTGGGATGAAAACCTTTTTAGATTAATTGGGAAAACTTTTATTGTGGCGTTTTTCAGTTGTCATCCTTCAGACACCCCATACTGTTCTTAATCAGGGCCTGATTTTCTTGTCATCCTTGCTGATTTTCTTTTCTATATGATGCACATTTAGGTTGAAATCTCAAACTGGGTTGTCATTGTTATTTAGAACTTAACAGTAGGGTTCTATTGGGCTTAATGCTGAAGAATAATTTTAATTTCATCTTTGAATCTTTAAGTCATTTACTTATTGTAATGTCTCTCATTTTAGCATTAGGAGACTATTCCAGAAACATGTTATATTCTATGAAAATTTGGGCCACTCTGCAAACATTATGGGCCTGTCATTTCATCAGTTACTAAGACCAGCAGTACTGTACAATTGAAGCTCACTTACAGCTCTGGATACTGGAAAGATGGCTTGATTGAGGACTGTTCCTTCTACCTTACTCTTTCTTTTTATTCTTTTCTCTCTTGTACCACCCCTTCCTTCTTCTATGGACTATAAAATATTTTAATATGCTTGAGGGCTAAATGCATCCTTTCCCTCCCAGGAGACTGACCTAAAGGCACAAACTATAGATTTTAGTTCTGCAAATTCAACAATGAATATATCTAAAAATTATCATAAACTTGATAAACTCTTTGGCCTCAATTTCCTTATTTGTAAAATGGAGATGCCAGTGCTACTGACAGCATAGAATTGTGAGAATTATTTAAGAGATGTGGTAATAATGCCCAGACATAGCAAGCATCAGCAGGTGTTAATGTCTTCCTCATGATCATCATTAAATCTCCCCTGTAGGTGACCTTGGCTGGCAGGATGCATCAGCACTCACTCCACAATTTTGATAGAACTTCACTATATCTTAGTATCTTCATTTAATACCTGTGACAACTACATAGAAGAGAAAGGCCCAAGTGTAAAATCAGCCAAATCCAAGTTTTCCAACTTCTGTGATCTGAGCTTTCCTCTCACAGTAGTCTGTGGATCTCTCCAGTTATTCTAGGCTGCCCCAATTGATTTGAGACTAGTGATGCCATAGTGTGTATAATAATAGGTTGGAACTACTAAAATACATGGTAGCACAACTGCAGAGGCAATTAGTTTATTCAGAAAAAGATCATTTAAATTTCTAATTGTTACAACTATTTTTAGTAACTGAGTACCAAATAGATACTGACTAAATTATCCTGAACACTATTATTATCTAAACTCAAATTTTATCATAACTGCATTATTCATTCTGCTTCCTCAGATTGATTCACGTCCCACATCTTCACCAGCTTTTTGCAGGGTATATTTTTAAACGTGCTGTGAGTGGATCAATTGTATAAACTGGCGTACATCTGTCACAAATTGGAAGGACTTTAGATTTTTATTTCAGGGAGCTCTTCTTACCTTAAAAAATATATTTTTAGGCCAGGCATGGTGGCTCACACCTGTAATTCAAGCACTTTGGGAGGCCAAGGTAGGCGGATCACATGAGGTCAGGAGTTTGGACTAGCCTGGCCAACATAATGAAACCACATCTCTACTAAAACTACAAAAATTATCCAGATACGGGGTGGGGTGCCAGTAATCCTAGCTACTTGGGAGGCTGAGGCAAGCCAAGATCATGCCATTGCACTCCAGCCTGGGCAACAAGAGTGAAACTCTGTCTCAAAAATAAATAAAATATTTATAAAAGCTTCTAAACAAAGTTTCATTTTAAAAAATTACCTTTTCCCCGAGTGTTGAAAATAAAAAAAATTTTTTAATTACCTTGAAGAGTCTAGTACCAACTTTAAAAAAACAATATTTACATATACCTCATACTTATCTGTAGTTTTGGTAGAGAATCATTATTTAAAATAACTTGTTAAATTGCAGCTTTATGTCACCGTTCTCCATTTTATGGCTAGGTATGAGGCAGTCAAAACTTTCTGCAGTTAAACATTCATTTTCCAACTTCCATTATTGAATACGTTGTCATTTCAAATTCTTTTTTTCTGTTACATTCTTTGCTTAATTTGCCTTCACAGATTTTTTTAATGAATTGCATTTCTGCCAAAATTTGTGGGCCAATTCAGATTTGACTCTTTGCAGAGAAAGAACCTAAACCTATTTCATCACAATAGTGCTACAGATGGCATAGTCTATTTCTGATATGGAGTGTAGGGACAAGACCAACCGAGTGGAAATCAGATAAGGGGATTTTTGAAAGATGCCTAAAACATTTTTAATGAGAAACTCAAATTTTATAAATGAGATGATATTTTGCTTAGCATCAGCTTGTTTTCTGTAAACCACTTTTGAGATATGAAATGTGTTCCTTGCTGGTCATTTAAAAGAAGACATTTTTATGGAAATGAACTTGTTGATTTGCCGTTCTAGTGCTTGAAATTAGAGTCATAAATTAGAGCACTGCATTCCTGTGCAGCCTGGGTCATGTTAATGGCATCTGAAAGAATCTAGAAACATTAGAAAATATTTTTAAATTAAGCAAAATTTGGACAGTTTAATTAAGTTAGCATTTAAAATAGTATCTCAAGCTACAAGGCATAGTTTGTACCCTAAACATATTTCAATCTTTTAAAATGAAGATAAATTTGAATAAAATAATTTTATACTTTATTAGTGGCAGACACTTGTTATTCTGATTATAATGAATTTCCAGAAAGTCTTCATCAGTTATTTTGTAAATACATAACAGTACAGATTTCAGCAGTTTTTTTTATTTTTATTTTTATTGCATTTTAGGTTTTGGGGTACATGTGCAGAACTTGCAAGATAGTTGCATAGGTACACACATGGCAGTGTGTTTTGCTGCCTTCCTCCCCTTCACCCACATTTGGCATTTCTCCCCAGGCTATCCCTCCCCAGCTCCCCCCTCCACTGTCTCTCCCCTATTCCTCCCAATAGACCCCAGTGTATAGTACTCTCTTCCCTGTGTCCATGTGTTCTCATATTTTATCACCCGCCTATGAGTGAGAATATGCGGTATTTCATTTTCTGTTCTTGTGTCAGTTTGCTGAGAATGATGTTCTCCAGATTCATCCATTTCCCTACAAACGACACGAACTCATCATTTCTGATAGCTGCATAATATTCCATGGTGTATATGTGCCACATTTTCCCAGTCCAGTCTACCATCGATGGGCATTTGGGTTGATTCCAGGTCTTTGCTATTGTAAACAGTGCTGCAATGAACATTCGTGTGCATGTGTCCTTATAATAGAACGATTTATAGTCCTTTGGATATATACCCAGTAATGGGATTGCTGGATCAAATGGAATTTCTGTTTCTAAGGCCTTGAGGAATCACCACACTGTCTTCCACAATGGTTGAACTAATTTACACTCCCACCAACAGTGTAAAATTGTTCCTATTTCTCCACATCCTCTCCAGCATCTGTTGTCTCCAGATTTTTTAATGATCGCCATTCTAACTGGCGTGAGATGGTATCTCAATGTGGTTTTGATTTGCATCTTTCTAATGACCAGTGACGATGAGCATTTTTTCATGTTTGTTGGCCTCATGTATGTCTTCTTTTGTAAAGTGTCTATTCATATCCTTTGCCTATTTTTGAATGGGCTTGTTTGTTTTTTTCCTGTAAATCTGTTTGAGTTCTTTGTAAATTCTGGATATCAGCCCTTTGTCAGATGGGTAAACTGCAAATATTTTTTCTCATTCTGTTGGTTGCCGATTCACTCTAGTGACTGTTTCTTTTGCTGTGCAGAAGCTGTGGGGTTTGATTAGGTCCCATTTGTCTATTTTGGCTTTCGTTGCCAATGCTTTTGGTGTTTTGTTCACGAAGTCCTTGCCTACTCCTATGTCCTGAATGGTTTTGCCTATATTTTCTTCTAGGGTTTTTATGGTGCCGGGTCTTATGTTTAAGTCTTTTATCCATCTGGAGTTAACTTTAGTGTAAGGTGTCAGGAAGGGGTCCAGTTTCTGCTTTCTGCACATGGCTAGCCAGTTTTCCCAACACCATTTGTTAAACAGGGAATCCTTTCCCCATTGCTTGTTTTTGTCAGGTTTATCAAAGATTGTATGGTTGTAGATATGTTGTGTTGCCTCCGATGCCTCTGTTCTGTTGCATTGGTCTATATCTCAGTTTTGGTACCAGTACCATGCTGTTTTGATTACTGTAGGCTTGTAGTATAGTTTGAAGTCCAGTAGTGTGATGCCTCCTGCTGTGTTCTTTTTGCTTAGAATTGACTTGGCTATGTGGGCTCTCTTTTGGTTCCATATGAAGTTCATGGTGGTTTTTTTCCAGTTCTGTGAAGAAAGTCAATGGTAGCTTGATGGGGATAGCATTGATTCTGTAAATTACTTTGGGGGCAGTATAGCCATTTTCACGATATTGATTCTTCCTAACCGTGACCATGGAATGTTTCTCCATCTGTTTGTGTCCTCTCTTATTTCGTTGAGCAGTGGTTTGTAGTTTTCCTTGAAGAGGTTCCTTATGTTCCTTGTAAGTTGTATTCCTAGGTATTTTATTCTTTTTGTAGCAATTGTGAATGGCAGTTCGTTCTTGATTTGGCTCTCTTTAAGTCTGTTATTGGTGTATAGGAATGCTTGTGATTTTTGCACATTGATTTTATATCTGAGACTTTGCTGAAGTTGCTTAACAGTTTCAGGAGTTTTTGGGCTGAGGCAATGGGGTCTTCTAGGTATACTATCATGTCGTCTGCAAATAGAGACAATTTGGCTTCCACCTTTCCTATTTGAATACCCTTTATTTCTTTTTCTTGCCTGATTGCTCTGGCTAGAACTTCCAGTACTGTATTGAATAGGAGTGGTGAAAGAGTGCATCCTTGTCTAGTGCCGGATTTCAAAGGGAATGCTTCCAGTTTTTGCCCATTCAGTATGATATTGGCTGTTGGTTTGTCGTAAATAGCTTTTATTACTTTGAGATACGTTCCCTCAGTACCAAGTTTATTGAGGGTTTTTAGCATAAACAGCTGTTGAATTTTGTCAAATGCCTTTTCTGGGTCAATTGAGATAATCGTGGTTTTTGTTTTTGGTTCTGTTTATGTGGTGAATTACATTTATAGACTTGCGTATGTTGAACCAGCCTTGCATCCCCAGGGTGAATCCTACTTGATCATGATGGATAAGTTTTTTGATGTGCTGTTGCAATCGGCTTGCCAGTATTTTATTGAAGATTTTTGCATCTGTGTTCATCATGGATATTGGCCTGAAGTTTTCTTTTCTTGTTGGGTCTCTGCTGGGTTTTGGTATCAGGATGATGTTGGTCTCATAAAACGATTTGGGAAGGATTCCCTCTTTTTGGATTGCTTGGAATAGTTTCAGAAGGAATGGTACCAGCTCCTCTTTGTGTGTCTGGTAGAATTCGGCTGTGAACCCATCTGGACCTGGACTTTTTTTGTGTGGTAGGCTCTTAATTGCTGCCTCGACCTCAGACCTTGTTATTGCTCTATTCATAGTTTTGCCTTCCTCCTGGTTTAGGCTTGGGAGGGGAGGACACAGGTGTCCAGGAATTTATCCATTTCTTCCAGGTTTACCAGTTTATTTGCATAGAGTTGTTTGTAATATTATTTGATGATGGTTTGAATTTCTGTGGAATCTGTGGTGATTTCCCCTTTATCATTTTTTATTGCATCTATTTGGTTGGTCTCTTTTCTTTTTTTTATCAATCTGGCTAGTGGTCTGTCTATTTTGTTGATCTTTTCAAAAAACCAGCTCTTGGATTTATTGATTTTTTGAAGGGTTTTTTGTGTTTCTGTCTCCTTCAGTTCTGCTCTGATCTTAGTTATTTCTTGTCTTCTGCTAGGTTTTGAGTTTTTTTGATCTTGCTCCTCTAGCTCTTTCAATTTTGATGATAGGGTGTCAATTTTGGATCTCTCCACTCTTCTCATATGGGCACTTATTGCTATATATTTTCCTCTAGAGACTGCTTTAAATGTGTCCCAGAGATTCTGGTGTGTTGTGTCTTCATTCTCGTTGGTTTTGAAGAACTTCTTTATTTCTGCCTTCATTTCATTGTTTATCCAGTCAACATTCAAGAGCCAGTTGTTCAGTTTCCATGAAGCTGTGTGGTTCTGAGTTAGTTTCAGAATTCTGAGTTCTAACTTGATTGCACTGTGGTCTGAGAGACTGTTTGTTATTATGTCAGATGTTTTGCATTTGCTGAGGAGTACTTTACTTGCATTTATGTGGTCAATTTTAGAGTAGGTGTGATGTGGTGCTGAGAAGAATGTATATTCTGTGGATTTGGGGTGGAGAGTTCTGTAAATGTCTATCAGGTTTGCTTGTTCCAGGTCTGAGTTCAAGCCCTGGATATCCTTGTTAATTTTCTCTGTCGTTGATGTGTCTAATATTGACAGTGGAGTGTTAAAATCTCCCCCTATTATTGTGTGGAAGTCTAAGTCTCTTTGTAAGTCGTTAAGAACTTGCCTTATATATCTGGGTGCTCCTGTAATGAATCCATATATATTTAGGATCGTTAGCTCTTCTTGTTGTATTGATCCTTTTACCATTATGTAATGACCTTCTTTGTCTCTTTTGATCTTTGTTGCTTTAAAGCCTATTTTATCAGAGACGAGAATTGCAACTCCTGCTTTTTTTTTGCTCTCCATTTGCTTGATAAATCTTCCTCCATCCCTTTATTTTGAGCCTTTGTGTATCCTTGCATGTGAGATGGGTTTCCTGGATACAGCACACTGATGGGTTTTGGATTTTTATCCAGTTTGCCAGTCTGTGTCTTTTGATTGGTGCATTTAGCCCATTTACATTTAGGGTTAATATTGTTATGTGTGAATTTGATCCTGCCATTTTGATGCTTGCTGGCTGTTTTGCCCATTAGTTGATGCAGATTCTTCATTTTGTTGATGCTCTTTAGCATTCAGTATGTTTTTGGAATGGCTGGTACTGGTTGTTCCTTTCTATGTGTAGTGCCTCTTTCAGGAGCTCTTGTAAAGCAGGTCTCGTGGTGACAAAATCTCTGAGTACTTGCTTGTTCGCAAAGGATTTTATTTTTCCTTCACTTATGAAGCTCAGTTTGGCTGGATATGAAATTCTGGGTTGAAAGTTCTTTCCTTTAAGGATGTTGAATATTGGCCCCCACTCTTTTCTGGCTTGTAGTGGTTCTGCCAAGAGATCTGCTGTGAGTCTGATGGGCTTCCCTTTGTGGGTGACCCGACCTTTCTCTCTGGCTGCCCTTAGTATTTTCTCCTTCATTTCAACCTTGGTGAATCTGATGATTATGTGCCTTGAGGTTGCTCTTCTTGCGGAATTGAATATCTTTGTGGTGTTCTCTGTATTTCCTGGACTTGAATATTGGCCTGCCTTGCTAGGTGGGGGAAATTTTCCTGGATAATATCCTGAAGAGTATTTTCCAGCTTGGATTCATTTTCTTTGTCACATTCTGGGACACCTATCAAACATAGGTTTGGTCTTTTCACATAGTCCCACATTTCTTGGAGACTTTGTTCATTCCTTTTTGCACTTTTTTCTCTAATCTTGGTTTCTCATTTTATTTCATTGAGTTGATCTTCGACTTCTGATATTCTTTCTTCTGCTTGGTCAATTCGGCTGTTGAAACTTGTGCATGCTTCGTGAAGTTCTCGTATTGTGTTTTTCAGCTCCTTCAATTCATTCATATTTCTCTCTAAGTTGTCCATTTTTGTTATCTTTTTTCAAATCTTTTTTTCAAGGTTCTTAGTTTCTTTGCATTGATTTAGAACATGTTCTTTTAGCTCACAGAAGTTTCTCATTACCCACCTTCTGAAGCCTGATTCCATCATTTCATCACACTCATTCTCTGTCCAGCTTTGTTCCCTTGCTGGTGAGGAGTTTTGGTCCTTTGTAGGAGGCAAGGTGTTTTGGTTTCAGGTGTTTTCCTCCTTTTTGCGCTGGTTTCTTCCCATCTTTGTGGGTTTATCCACCTGTCTTCTGAGTAGTTGCTGACTTTTCGATTGGGTCCCTGAGTGGATGCCCAGATTGTTGATGATGAAGTATTTCTGTTACTTAGTTTTCCTTCTAACCGTCTAGCCCCTCTGCTGTACGACTGCTGAGGTCCACTCCAGGCCCTGCTTGTCTGGGGTACACCTGTAGCAGCTGCGGAACAGTGAGGGATGTTACCAGTTTCTTCTTCTACTATCTTTGTCCCAGAATGATGCCCGCTAAATGTCAGTGTGATCAATCCTTTTTGAGGTGACTCTTTGGATATACACGGTTCTTGAGGAGGCAGTCTGTACTTTGTAGGAACTCAAGTGCTGAGCTGTGTGCTCCGTTGATCATTCAGGGCTGTTAGGAAGGTACATTTAAATCTGCTGCAGCAGAACTCATAAAATCCCTTTTTTTCCTCAGATGCTCTGTCTTGGGGAGTTAGGGCTTTTTTTTGGAGTATCCGTTGCACTGTCCTGCCCAGCGAGGAGGCAGTCTAGTCAGTATTTGCCTGCTGAGGCTCCGCCCTGCTGCCATGGGGTCCGCCCTGCTGTTGTGGGCGCCGCCCTGTTGGCGGAGTCGCTCTGTTATGGCAGGTTGCCTCGGCAATGGCAGGCTGCATCAGCAATGGGAGTGTACCTCAGTAGGGGCGGGATGCCTCGGTAATGTCGGACGCCCCTTCTCTCACTGAGGTGCACCGTCCTGGGTTCAGCTGTGCCCACAGTGAAACTCTCAACCCCGAGCGTTTCGAATCGCCGTTTTGTTTGTCCCTGTGGGGGTGGGACCCCCTGAGCCTGATCACCTGGCTCCCTGCCTCAGAGCCCCCCCCCGCTTTTTTTTTTTTTTTAAGTTCAACGGTTGACTCTCTTTCAGGTGTTTCAGTTGCCTGCTGATAGGGCACCAGGATCTGTGTGATTTCCTATACAGCGACCCACTGCGCCAGCTCAAACATCGCTTCCCAGGAATCTCCTGGTCTGGCTCACTGTCCAAGTCCCGTTTAATCAGATGGATATGCTAATCTGCCCTCCCAAATCTCAGATTGCCGGTTTAACAGGGCACCCTGACCAGTGCGTTTTGTGCAGAGTGCCGCTGCACTGTGGCGCCAGCCGAAACAGCCATGCCAGCCGAAACAGCTGCGCTGGTGTCCCGTGTCTCTCCTACACCTGGGAATCTCCCCGTTCTGTGGGCAACAAAGATCCGTCTGGAAATGCGGCTTGCAATCACCCTCTGTGTCTTCACTGAGAACTACAATCCTGAGTTGCTCCTACCGTGCCATCTTCTTTTTCCTCCCAGCAGTAGTTTTAATAGCAGCAGCTCATTGTTAATTTGTTAAAGTATGAGTAAGAAAATCATGTGTAAATCACTAATTCTGTGATCTTTTTAACCAAATGAACTAAACTCTGGGTTACAGGAAACTTTGTAAGTAAATTTTACACAAAGAAAGGTGGAAACAGGGGCTCCTTTGTAACAGAGAATGACCTGTGTTGACCTTGGATAAGTAGCAGGACAGTAGAGGCAGATGCTACAGGAACCCCAATGACAGTTCTTACCACAGAACTAAAGTCATAGGCACTCATGGCATTGTGTGCTATTGTATTTGTCCCAAACATGAGACACTGTGCCTTTAGACAAAGGCTCACAAAACATAATTGCTAGATGAGAACAACAGTTAGCTTGCCTTGGCAGTGGAACAAAATCTATGCCTTTAAAGCCCTGAGAAGCAATTCCCAGCCTTTAGTTAATCACATTTTTCATTTGTTAGATCACTGTCTGCTTTATGACATCATTAACTAAACATTTCCAAAGTAATAATAGGATTGTAGTTATCCGTAGGGTACATGAGATAATTACTTACAAATACGCACTTTTTCCGAGGCTACCAGGAGGCCTGGTGGGGCTGCTCTCTGTAAGCTCTGGCACTAGCACAGGAAAGTGGCTATGCCTATAGGCTGTAAACTGCAGGTTAAGGAGGCAGAAGAGTTCCCCCAAGAAGGTACAGGGGTTTTGCCTAGTGCAGAGGTGGGTGAACATAGATTGTAAGTAATGTAATAGGGAAAAGGAAACATTGCTAACAGGTTTTTTTTGTAAAGGTTCTTTTTTGAGGGTTCTGAGTGATTATCTCTTTCTTATCTTTTTAAAAATAATTTATGTTTCTACTTAGTCCCAAAAAGCATCTTTCTCTTAACCTATTGTTTTATGCACATCTAATCCCAGCTGAGGTGTGTGGCTAACAGGTTTCATCTCAACTGTGCCCTCATGTCCTCACACAGTGCAAGCTGCACAATCCTGGCAGATCCTGCATGTAATTTGGGAGAGAAAGACAATTCCTAGAAAAGTGACAAGCCAAGGAACAGAGTTATCATTGAGCTTTTCATCCATGTGTGGGAACCAAATTTCATTACCTTTTTGAGTTTCTTTGTTAATGGTGGTACCTTGTATGTGCTAGTGTACTGGCTTTTTTTCTGTAGGAAGTATTCCTTTAACAAAATGTTTTGGGCCAGGCATGGTGGCTCACACCCATAATCCCAACACTTTGGAGACCGAGGTAGGTGGATCACCTGAGTTCAGGAGTTCAACAGCCTAGCCAACATGGTGAAACCCTGCCTCTACTAAAAATACAAAAAGTAGGCTGGGCACACTGGCTCACGCCTATAATCCCAGGACATTGGGAGGCCAAGCCGGGCGGGTCACAAGGTCAGGAGATCGAGACCATCCTGGCCAACATGGTGAAACCCTCTCTCTACTAAAAATACAAAAATTAGCTGGGCATGGTGGCGCATGCCTTTAGTCTCAGCTCTTTAGCTGAGGCAGGAGAATCACTTGAACCTGGTAGGTGGAGGTTGCAGTGAGCCAAGTTTGTGCCACTGCACTCCAGCCTGGGTGACAGAGCCAGAATCTATTTTTTTTTTTTTTTTTTTAAAAAAGGAGTGTTTTGAAAGAGGAAGTATGGTTGCTAGAATATGTGGGTTCCACTAAGCCCTTTCCATGTAGATGGGGCCTGTGGGGAATTGGGAGCTAAGCATGCATAACCCGATGGCCTCTCTGCTCCCTGGATGCATTTCTGTTCTGTGTGCCTTTGCAGTCAAATCCATCATTAGCAAGAGAGAGGATCTGAACTAGACCTCCCCACTGGGCTCAGAGGACTTATCACAATACACTTTTACATTTTTAGCTGAATATAGAACAATTGTATATTCTGTGATGAAATTTGTTAATAATGAGTTCTTCCAGAGATTTGTTTTGGGATATTTTATTATTTTTAGTAATTCATAAGTTATAATGCCTCCTAAATAGGCAGGTTGTACCATATTTATCCAAGTATTGACCTGCCAACATGAAAGAGAAAATTGTAGCTAGTGCCATGGGCCAGATTTGGTTTTTTTTTTTTTTTTAAGTATATTATCTTTGACATGGTAAAACAAGTATAATGGCATTTGGGGAAAATAACGCAGACTTTAAATACAAATATATAATGAGATACACATAAACACCTTTGGTCTATGTAGATATATTTAAGAACATATGTTATTTGTGTTATCAGTTATATACAGGAAAAGGGCTTTTAAGTACTGTAGCTGTTTTCTAAACCTCGTGCCTGGTGTACTCTTGTGCACCCAAGAGCCTATGCTGCTGGGTTTTTCAGGACAGATGCTGGAAACTAAAACATAACATCACTCTGGTTGCCAGTCTTTAAAACACAGAACTCTGAGATGAGACTGAGGGGTGAAGTACCTTCCCTGTGAGCTCAACACTTTCACTTAAAAATGGCTAAGCCTAGAGGTTGATGACATCACATGGACTGTATGTAATGTGTATGTAGCCTTATTCACCACTGTACTACAGGCGTATTTTGAAGCTCTTAGAACATAGTTTTAGGGACAAAACAACCGTCCCCCCCCCCCGAATATTATTTTTAACCGTAGGGCACTCATTACCTGCCTCTCTATACTGTAATTTGAATGTAAAGTTTCTACAGGATTTTTGATGAGAGTTTTGGGCCAGGTGTGGTGGTTCATGCCTGTAATTCCAGTACTTTGGGAGGCCAAGGGGGCGTAGATCACTTTAGGCCAGGAGTTTGAGACTAGCCTGGACGACATGGTGAAACCCCGTCTCTACTAAAAATATAAACATTAGCTGGGTGCGGTGGCGGGCGCCTATAATCCCACTACTTGGGAGCCTGAGGCAGGAGAATCGCTTGAACCCGGGAGGCAGAGGGTGCAGTGAGCCAAGATCATGCCATTGCACTCCAGCCTGGGTGACAAGAGTGAAACTCCATCTCAAAAAAAACAAAAAAAGTTTCATATGAATTTTACAGCAAAATCTGCACAGCCCATTAATGATAGGATTGGGACAAGTTGTTTTAATCTTTCCAGTACAGTATGCTGTCTGAGTAAAACAAGGGCATTTCCCCTTTCTTAGGTAGATAGCTTTTGCAAGCAGAATACAAAGCTGTATGTATGATAGTTTAGACCTCTTATTTCCTTTTTACATATTAATAGTTACTGAATAGCCAGGAATGTATATGTATGTAATACTGTTGTAATCCAGTTTTATATTTTTCTCTCCTTTGTGTCATTTTCTCATTAAATAATAGCATCAAAGAAAGTATAAATACATTTAAGCTGAATATGACTTGACCAAGCTCTTTCGTCAACACCTAAGCCAGGCCTTGTGCTACCTGGGACGGGGTTGCTGGTGCTGCCACGACATGCACCTGTCATGTGCTTCTCTCTTTCCAGAGCCCAGCATTACATCAACATGCCTGTGCAGTTCAAACCGAAGTCCACGGGCAGATTCGAAGCTTTGCTTGTCATTCAAACAGATGAAGGCAAGAGTATCGCTATTCGACTAATTGGTGAAGCTTTCTGAAAAAATTAACTGGAATACATTTTTGTGTAAAGTAAAACATAAGTTCTATTTTGGTAACTTTATCTTTCTACACTACAATTATGCTTTTGTATATATATTTTGTATGATAAATTGGATGTCTATAATTGTAAATTTTTTTGTTTTTACAAGCTAATACTGAAGACTTGACTGAAATATCATGTATCTAGCCTACAGTATTGTACTTAACTTTTACAGGTGAGAAGAGAGTTCTTTGTTTGTATTGATTATGATATTCTGAATAAATATGGCATATATTTTAATGTGGTATATCCAGAAATTTTTCAGTGAGCATGTCTTTTTCTGTGCTGTCATAAAGAAATTAGAATATCACTTTATTCTGTTAATTATTTTCAAGCTTCTCGGTCTGTTCTGTGATTTTTTTATCCTCCATCACACAGTTTCCTCTCACTCCCTTTCTCTGTTTCTTCGTTTAGCTAGTTTCCCAGAGAAAGGACAACTTACTTTTCAAGCAGCTGGTTATTGTTTTACTGAGAAGGGAAGTCTTCATAGTCTGTGCAGACACAGCAGAGAGAGTCCCATGTTGTTATCTTGAGTCTTTACCTCTCCTTCGAGCGCATGTGCTGTAGGTAAAGCTAGACGGGACAGCTGCTGGCAGAAGCTGGTACAGATGAGGCAGACTCCAGTGGGACACAGGGAGGGAGACAGCAGGCCCCGAGAACCATTATGTGGCAGGCTTGAGATTGAGGCAGGGACATGGTTTTACCCAGGAGGAATGTGGTTATTAATTGTTCTTCTCACCATTACTAGAGAGTTACCTGATGAAGCTTTCTGACCCCCAGCTCTTTGCCTTTGACTTTGAAGCAACAGAATCCCAGATTTATGTGGTAGCTCAGGGACGATCACAATTGGATATTATGTGGAGTAGGAAGACCCGGGGACTTGTAGAAAGCTGGCCAGATGACTTAAGCCAATTACAGTTGAAGAGCAGTGAATGTGAGCTTGATAGAAAAACAGATCCCTGTTTTCTTCCACCGTGTTTTACTTTTGCCGAGTAATTTTTGCTTAGAAATCAAATTTGTAAAAACATTTTTTTCCTACAAGTTAAATAGGTGGTACTTTTACTGATAACTGCTTGACTTCTAGGTTTTGTACATCAAATATGAGATGACTTCATACTTGAATTTTTACTTACTTGACTATATTCAGCCTTAAAAGTTTTAAAAGCTATTGCTTTTTAAGACTGTTGGGCACAGTCTTTTAAGTGTTTGCCAAGGTCAGTTCCTAGTGGTCATAATAGTTCCAATTTGGTGCAACTGTTACTTTGCCTTTCAGTTTATACTCAGAAGGTCAAAAAAACAGGGTTAAACGACAAAACTGCATAGGTAATTCTTTCTTTTGTTCTTATTTTGAGACAGAGTCTAGCTCTGTCACCCAGGCTGGAGTGCAGTGGCACAATCTAGACTCACTACGACTTCCTCCTGGGGTTCAAGTGATTCTCCTGTCTCAGCCTCCCAAGTACCTGGGATTACAGGCACCCACCACTATGCCTGGCTAATTTTTGTGTTTTTAGTAGAGAGACGGGGTTTCACCATGTTTGCTGACCTCAGGTGATCCACGCCTCAGCCTCCCAAAGTGCTGGGATTACAGGCATGAGCCACTGTGCCCGGCCAAAGGTGACTCTTCTTTAAAAGTGACTTTCTGTGCTCAAATGTATAAAACATTTTTTAAAAAGTGACTTTCATGGATCTGCAGTTTGTCCTATGTCTGTGATTTGGAAACATGGTGCTTGGCATTTTAAGAGCAGGTGGATATGAACAAATGATTTGTGCAACCAGTCGCCACTCATAAAGCAAATGCAGACTACGCTGTCTTCGTGACAGCTGCCAACGTGGAAGAGCAGTGCCCAGGCAAGATTGCAGCAGAAGCTTGGCTTTAGTGAGCCTTCCATCTGAGATCTGTCTTTGTTCCTTCCCATCCCTTCCTACACTGATAGACTGAGTCTCCACCTCTCCTCTGAGCTCTTGACTCGTGTGTCAAGCCAGATGTTTCCATTTGGTTACCATGTAGGCAGCTCAAACTTCTGATTCCTTCCCTGCCTCATCGGCTTCTCCTTGCTTTCCTCATTCTACCTACCCATTTCCTTACCCGCAAACCCTCACATCAGTCCCTCTAAAATGTGCCTGCCTCTAACAAATCTCAGCACCAACCACAGTAGCCTGAGCTCAGTCATCTCTGAGGCCACTGTAGCTGTCCTCTCACCAGACCACCTGCTTGCTCTTAGCTCCAGAGCCCTCTCTCCACAGAGGACAGAGTTACCTTTTCAAAGAGGTAAACCAGAATCTACATTCCCTGCTTCTATATGAGGATAATTGCCTGCATGTGGCCTAAAGCCCAGGCTCCTTCCTGCAGTCTGAAGGCCCTCACTCCTCGCCACCGCCATCCTCTGTGAGCTCCAACTGAGTGGCCTTCCTGCTCTTTGAGCCAGCTCAGTGCTGGTGTCTCAGGTTCTTCCCCAAGCTTTGGCATGGCCGGCACCCTTTCTCAGATGCTCAAAGAACTTCCATCAAAGGCAAGCTCCTCCTCCGCGTTTCACCATGTTTGCTGACCTCAGGTGATCCACGCCTCAGCCTCCCAAAGTGCTGGGATTACCATCCTTTGTGCTATGGCCTTCATGGCTACCACATCTGTTCCTGCTTGTTTGCTCTCCCTCCCGTGGAATGTGAGCTTTGTGTGATGGGAGAACTGGCTGGCCCTGCTCACCCGCATCTTCAGCACCTAGACAGCCTTGTGTGTCCTATGGGGGTGCAACTGACTTCCTAGCAGCTCTGGTGCGTTTGCCACACTCTCCTGTTCTGGAAGGCTGTCTGCTCACCGCCCTGCTGGAGATGCCCAGCTGTTTCTCCCCACTCCCAGTAAACACCATGTTCTCAGGAGGGCCTCTACCCTTGCCCCAAGATTTCTTACCGGTTTCTTACTGTGTCTCCAGGACGTATTTCCTAGTAGTAAAACAGCTAAATGTTTACTGAGTGCCTCCTATGTGCCAAGCGGTGTCCTAAGTGCTCTGTGTGTGCTGTGGTACCAATTTTCAACAGCTTTATAGAGATTGGGCTTTTTATGGCAGAGGGACCTGAGAGTGGAGAGGAGGGACAGAGCCCTTCCTCCTACGATTGTCTCTCCACAGTGGCATCTGTGGACAGACAGACGGATTTATAAGAGGCTGGGGCTGGGGCTGGTCTGGCTCACGGAGTTGATACTTGTATTACGTAAATAAAGTCAGGCTCAGGGATTAAGTGATAAACTAAAAGTCGCACAGCTAAAAAGTTTGAGCCGGGATTCAAACCTTGGTTTTTTTCTGACTTGGGTACCCAATTACAGATGATAGAAACTGTTCTTAGCATAGAGAAAATGTACTATTAGTATATGGCTGCTTTTAAAAGTTTGTGTTTGGTTGTAAAGCAACCCTAAGATCACAAGTTAATGTGTTCTGCCAGCTTAGCTTACTGGAGTCCACAGGAGTGAGGATGCGTCTCTTGTCAAGCAGGTAAGACATTTTCCAGGCAAAACCTAAAGTTCTATAGAGCTCAGTGATGATTAATCTGCCTCATTACTGATCTATTGAGTCCAGAAACGAGACTGTGTACGAGGGCATTTCTTTTTAGTTTTCAATAAAACTGAGGTTGGGATGCTTTTATATATACAATACATAGATTTTTTTGACACACAGATTTCTGGGCAGAATTACATTGGGCTGTTTCTCACAATTGGGAACTCGTTCTCTTTGCTGTTTCTTAACACTCCCCACCTTCAATTCAGTATTAATTTTTCTAAATTTTGATATTTCACATATTATTTTATAGAAAGTTGATGAAGTCTTGCTCTAAAGTGAAAAACTATTTTCCCAGCCTCTCCCTGAATTAGACTTTTAAAAAATATATCTTTTCCATTAATGAAAACCCACTTGTCAGTTCTCTTAAAGGTACATTTTCTGGCCACTGCACATTTTTGATACCCACCTTGGTTAGGATGTGTGGGTGTTATATCGTTGCTTCCTAAACTCTCAGAGCAGATTCACTTGGTGTCTGATTAATTGTACTCACTCTTTAACTTTTAGGCAAGTGTTTAGGTTTGTTACTTGGCTTTTATTGAATTTCAAAATGCCACTTTGCAAACCCCACAAATACAGGCCCAGCTTCTCGTCAGTTTGCTGTCTGGTGTCACTGCCATACACACTTGGGACTCCTTGCTCCACACCCACTTCTAGGTCCAAAAATCCCACAGGACCACTTTTGGGGAAATTGTTTGATATCAATTTATTTTTCTTTAAATTAAGGATTAGTTTGTTGTTTTGCATTTTTATACTGCTTCCTGTATTACCTGAGCATGGATAGGAGAATGAGCAGATAACTTTAAAAATGTTCAAAGCTATGCCATTCTAAAAATAGTTCCTTTGTAAAAAGGATTATTAGAGTAAGAAATATGTGGATGCTTAGGCAGCTTCTAAAGTGGCCCACAGTGGTCTCTGCGTGGCCTTGTGCATTCCTTCCCTCCAGCCCTTGTTTCCAATGAATAGAAGGCCTCCACATTGAGGGAAATTTCACCTGCCTGATAACATCACAAAAGATTCCAACTCTTGTCTTGCTATCAGACCCTCCCTTGCTGGCCTCAGTAAAGCAAGCAGCCATCCCAGGAAGGGCCACGTGACAAGGAATCAAGTGAGGCTGGAACTGACCGGCAGCCAGCTGTGAACTGAGGCTCCCAACCCAGCAGGCCGGAAGGAAGTGATTCTGTTCCTGCCAACTGAAGGCACTTGGAAGTAGGTCCTTCCTTAGTCGGGCTCCCGATGAGACTCCTGTCCTGGGTGACATTACACCTGCAGCCTGAGAGCCCAGAGCAGAGGACCCAGCTAAGCTATGTCCAGATTCCCGATCCCAGACACCAGTAAATCAGGTGTCTGGGATCGTGACACTTGAAGCCTTAGCACCTGTGGAAATCCATTCCATAGCAGATAACTAACACAGCAGGTGTTTAATTAAAAGAGAAACCACTGCAGATGGAACCAGCTCTTTGAGCCACCGTGGTAAATAGTTGCTTATAAAAGATTGAGACAAGCCAACAACTGTTGATCTTTAAACCTTAAATAAAATACGTTTCCATCTTTTTTTTTTTTTTTTTTGAGATGGAGTCTCGCTCTGTCACCAGTCTGGAGTGCAGTGGTGCAATCTCGGCTCACTGCAAACTCTGCCTCCCAGTTCAAGTGATTCTTCCACTTCAGCCTCCCCAGTAGCTGGGCCTACAAGCACATACCACCATGCCCAGCTAATTTTTGCCTTTTTTGTAGAAATGGAATTTCACCATGTTGGCCAGGATGTTCTTGATTTCTTGACCTCGTGATCTGCCCACCTCAGCCTTCCGAAGTGTTGGGATTACAGGTGTGAGCCACTGCACCCAGCCACACTCTCCCATCTTTTATTTTACTTTTTTTTTTTGCTCTTATTGCCCAGGATGGTGCGATACCAGCTCACTGCAACCTCCACCTCCTGGGTTCAAGCAATTCTCCTGCCTCAGCCTCCCGAGTAGCTGGTATTACAGGCACCAGCCACCACACCTGGCTAATTTTTGTGTTTTTAGTAGAGAGGGGCTTCACCATGTTGGCCAGTCTGGTCTCAAACTCCTGAACTAGTGATCCACCCGCCTCGGCCTCCCAAAGTGCTGGGATTATAGACGTGAGCCACTGCACCTGACCACATTTTTATTTTATGCCTCAGTGTAAATGTAGGCACACTGGTAGAGATTCTGTAAGTTCATACATGTCAGTGTAAAGGAGTAGAAGCATTCAGAACGTACGGAACTATAAGGGAGGTTATGGGAATAAAAGTAAACGTGACTCATCTGGTCCTTTTGGGATTCACTTGTCAAGATGGGAGCAGGGTGCAGTGAGGATGCTGACTCGAGGTTGATAGCTGAGGCCCTGAGCTTTGGGGAGAGTGGCATGGAGTGAAATAGGAGTTGAGCAAGCAAAGCTGTGGTTGGAGCCAGAATCAGTGTGTTCATGACAGTTCTCTGTGTCCTGTGCCCACCCAGAAGATGCACAGGAGCACATGTCACTGGAGGGTAGGTTCTGTAAGCAGGTTGCCATTGAGAGCCAGGCAGCCCTCTTCCTGGTATGGCTTCAGAGGGGGAAGGACTCCCCCAGCCCCAATGGGTACAGCCAGATTCTGCTTACATTTTGGTTGCTATCATTCCACCCAGCAGGAGCTGTCAGCTGCGTGTGGCCACCTGTCCCAGGAACTCCCTTTCAGACTCATGGGCAGCTCTCTGCAGCTTATGAGAATCCCCTTGGATGCTTCCTTCTGAGCTGGTGCCAGCTTGGAAAGGAGACAGAGTTGCTCACAGCTCTTACAAAATCACCCTTCTGTCGAATTAGTGTGAGGAGAGGCATTCATTTATGCCTTGCCATGTACAAGGCACTGAGACAGGGCAGGGAACCCTCATCATCTCAGCAGACTCCCAGGGGCATCCTCAGGATGTGTCCCATGTGGATGGAAAGGCTGCCGGGAGATCTGGGGAGGGTGCAGAGGCCAGGCCTTGCTACCTCACAGTTTTGCAGAGGCCACCTCTGTCTCTGTGTTACGTGTACATTTTCAGTCTTGGAAGTTGGTCTTCAGCAGTCTCCCTGGCCCTGTCTTAATGGAAGTGTCTGGAGAGCTCCGTGTGCTTTGCTGTTGGAGCTCGCCCACCCTCATCCCATGTCTCTGCAGCCTCGTTTCCCCTCACTTGCTCTTCATGTCACATCCGCCCTCATACTCCTGGAGTGGGGCAGCTTCTTCCCCAGCACCTCCTGTCTTCCACTGGGACACCTTCCCTAGCAGGAGGACATCTCCTTCCTGCCTGCCAGGTCCTTGGGGAAGATGGCCCACCCGCTATTGAGGAACTGCTGGACAATTCTCTGTTGAGCATCTGTTCTGCTCATTAAACCAGAAGTACCGTGAAGCAGGGACCAGGTCTGTAGTCACCTCTGAAGCCTTGGTGCCCAAAGCAGAACTAGCGTGTGGCGAACTCAGACCTTGTGAGAGAATGGATGTGTCTTCCAGGGAGGACTCTGTGTCTTTAGGAAGTCCTCTAGAAATGTCAAGAGAATGTGGATAGTTGTTTAATATAACTGCATTTATATTTCAAGCCAAACGTGCTCCATGTGAGTGAAGAGATGCTTAAAACTGAAGTCAGGAGCAGGCCAGGACTGTTCACCACAGCTGCATACTGCATGGCAGGAGGAGCCTCTGATGGTCACCCGGCCCTGGAAGATGGGAGGAGATGAGTTGCATAAGATCTGAAAGAGGGAGTCCAACATCTCATTCATAGCTGCTTCATTGTTGATAGGGAATTCGAAGAGAATTCCTCCTGGAAATGATAAGCAGTAGGAGACATGTACCTAGGAATGTGATGGTGCCAAATTGATACATGTAAATCATGGTCTTCCTATAAATAAGAAAATAACAATCAAAACAGTGGAAGACAAAACAGCAGAAATAAGCTTAGAAATGTGTGAAGCGTATGCAAAGAACACTGTCAAGTCCCCCTGGAGCACACAGGAGACTTGAGTAGGGGTGACTTGCCCAGCTGCACTGGGGGCCTTCTTCAGTGGGGATGGGGCTGGTGTTGCAGCAGTCCAGGCAGCATTTGCCCCAGCAGAGGGGGAACTCTGCAGGTGCCCAGCTTCCCACACTGTTTCAGTAGCTTGTTAGGAATTCTCCCAGATTAGTGGCCCAGCTGCCCCTCCCTGCTGTCACTGGGTCTGAGCATGGCCTGTCCTTGGCCACGGTACCTCTGAGCTTGCCTTATGCTTCCTGAGAGCCCCTTCCATTAGCCAGCTTCTCTTAGATTAAATCCCACATTTAGCATATATTAGGATTTTACATGTCTTTTTAACTGTGCCAGAATTTTCTGAGGTTTGGTCTGGCAATGTTTTTTAAGAGATAGGGTCTCACTCTGTGACCCAGGCTGGAGTGCAGTGGCATGATCCTAGCTCACTGTGACCTTGAACTCCTGGGCAATCCTCCCTCCTCAGCCTCTCGAGTAGCTGAGTGTGCCACCACACCAGCTGATTTTTGTATTTTTGTAGAGATGCCGTCTTGCTATGTTGCTCAGGCTGGTCTCAAACCCTTAGGCTCAAAGAATCCTTCCACCTCGGCCTCCCAAAGTGCTGGGATTCCATGCATGAGCCACCCCTCTGGCCCAGTTCTTCTTGATGTTAGTTACAAAGTTGCATAGATTTTGAGTAGTCAGCCCCATACTCTTCTTTACTCATTAGCCTGATTTTACCTTGGGAATGTGAGTATCAGTAATGCACATTTTGTGTTAAAATAGACGCTATCAATTCTCTCTAAACCAATTTCTACATATAATGCCTTTCCAATAATGATACCTACAATGTGTTGGTTCAAGTAGAAAAGTGGTACTTAGGTTGGCATGGCAATGCCATGAGGACAGCCAAGATGTGCTGCAGAGGGAGAGTGATGGAGTCTGGTTCTCCCAGGCACACCACACAGGATGTCTTTGTCAGCCTCTGGGTCCTGACATCAATGAGGAAATGTGTGCTCCCTCGGAGAGATGGTGGGAGCCTCTGCCTCGTCCTAGGCTTTCTCTCTGGCAGGGACCAGCCCTCAGGATTCACATGTATCAACTGCTGGTGGTCCATTTCTGCCATGTTCGGCAGTTGGGTTTAATTCAGGAGGGAAGCTATTAGGAAGGGACATATTAACAACTAAGCTTGTATGTTAGCCTCTGCCTGCTGGAATCCCAGGTCTTCTCTCAGTGGAAACTCGTGGGGCCACATCCAATCCTAACAGTAATTAAAGCAGCCTGGGTGAGACTGGCTTACAAAAATCAGTGAAACAGAATGTAATCCAGAAAGATCCAAGTATACAGACAAGTTTAGTAGATGGTAAATGGCAACATCTCAGTGAGAAAGAGATGGGTTAGCCCCAAATATCTTCCAGGTGAATCACATGTTAGAAATGAAACTAAGAGTCCCAGAAGAAAATATTGGAGTAAAATTTCAGTTATTCATTTCCAATTAGAAACAAGATTGAAGTTTTCTCTCGACAGCACGGCATGTGAGTTCTCAGAATTAACCAGGTAGCTTCAAATGGGGATGTCAGCTGTGCACACGAAGTGTCTTCTAATTTGGTGAACACCATGAGGAAAAGGAGGCTGAGCAAGCAAAGCAGTTTAGTTACCTTCTGGGCTGGTCACCCTGGAGGTCCTCTGTGAGAAAGAGACCTGGGTAGGTTTCTCTGGCTGTTTTTTGCTCAGGGCTGCTGTCCAGCCCCTGCCCGGCTGCTTGAATACCTTCACTGGTGTGGCTTTGGTTGCTGTATTGCACAGCAAATGTTTGGTTTTCCTTCTTTCTGTTAGTTTAATAGCAATCTTAAGCCACCTAAAATGTTTTAAATGTTTTCAGTTATTTAGATCTTTAGACCATGAAGAAAGCCATTGTCTTCTTGGACAGTAAGGAGGGTGATGGGCCAGTTCTTCCAGAGCCTAAGCCTGAGGCTACCCCTAAAGCTGATTAAAGATCAGTTACTAAAAAATGTTAATTATGCAAAGGTGACTCAGAGAATAAAAGAAATAAGGTGTAAATAGTATGTATAGTGTGCTCCTTTTCTGTAAGTAAAATTACTCTTAAGTAAAATTACATGTTGGAAGTACACAGAGAACACTTCTGGGAGCATGCTTCAGGCAGAGAAGGTGCCTTAGAGAAGGTGGATGACAGGATGTTTATTGACTACGTTTTGTCTTTCTGTCACGTCTAATTTTGGAATACTGTGTATTATTTCTGAGGTCTGAAAAGAAAAGGTCGGGGAGAGACCACAAGTCAGAGAATATAACCAACCCACCACACCAGAAGCTAGTGAAGCTCTCTGAATGTCTGATCCCAGGTTAAGTTCCCATGTGCTTAGCTGGAATCAAAACTGTGGGGTCTTCAGGGGCCCAGTGCATGTACAATTGAGTGGATCTGCTGCCAGCACGTGTCATGTCTGCACTTGGCATGTGTGCACGTGTTGTGCCTGCACAGGGCTTGCATTGGTACCAGGTTGGGGCGGTCGTGGGGAGGGCCTGGGGAAGGACGACTAGGGCCTCCACTGTGGGACCCAGGTCTCCAGACCTGGCTGCTTTATACAGTGACAAACCAAATGGGGGTGCAAATGCTTTATGTTCAGGCAACAATGGGGGAATCAGGTAGGTGTACCCCGGGTCCTTGCTCCTCAGTGCGCAGGGCTCTCGAGTTAAAAGCAAGCATCCCCGCTGGTGGGGACGGTCCCCGGGCATCTCTTAGCTGCACCTTCCTGCCTGACTTCCCTGCGAGGCGGGCGGCGGTGGGACTCATTCCACAAAGACCGCCTCTCACTGTGGCCGCCGCGTCACCAGCCAGAGCTGTCAGGTACGTCAGTCACGCTGCTTTGTGGTCATGTCACGGGCATAATCGCAAGATTAGGTGGCAACAAAGAGCCATGAATGAGGTGGTAATTGCGTTCAAGGGAAAAGAGTTAAAGAAAAAGACTTTCCTTTCTCACAAGACCCGTGAAAGAAGTGACAGCTAATATTTTAAAGCTGAGCAAGATAATTGTGGTGAGAGATCTTTGTGTGTTCTCTGGAAAATGCTGCATGTGCACAATGAATATTCAAATACCGTTTTGCGCTGTGAATACCAGCTCGCCGGGCCGAGGCCGTCTGCACAGGCCTTCCGCGGAGTCGGCCTGGCGGCGGGAATGAGCGGACCACACGGAGAGCCAGGGCATGCTCCTGGAGACGCCGGCTCCGAATATGGGGGAGGCCACCCCTCGGGAGTCGCTGGGAAAGGAGTCAGTACCAGGCAAGCAGCCTGTGCGGGGGAAACAGACTCAGTCATGCTTGGCCAAAGATGAGCCAATCCGCCGTGGGCAGGCGTCGGACCCCTCCGGGTCGTGGCTCTTGAGGGTTAGGAACCGCCTGTGTCCCTGCGGCGGGCTCCGCTTGCGTGCCCCAACTCTGGGGACCCTGACGCGGTAACAAGGCCACGCCGAACACCTGTTCGCGGAGTGGCGCTTTCTTGTTTTTGTGGTTTGCGGGGTTTTTTTTTTTGCGCAGCCTAAGTGGCGCATCTGGACACGGTGCAGGCTGACAAATGCGGTTTCTCCTGATTTCATCGCAGCCCTTCTCCAGGCCTTCCCCGCCTCTCCTTCGTGTTAGAGTTGGCATCTGCAGCTTCCAGTGACTTGACCCAGATGCGCAGCACCGCACACAGGCTCGCGGGCCCGGCGCGGCCCGCACATCCTCCAGTCCCACCTCTGCGCGCCGGGTGGGGCCCTGGCAGCTCCCGCCCAGGTCCAGCGGCTCCAGCCCCGGCGCCCCCTTCCAAGCGCGTTCGCGCGACCGCTCGCTCCGCACTCTCGGTGCCAGAAAATACCCAGAGGAGCGGGGCGGCCCCGGAGCCTCCTTTCGAGACGCGAGGCCCGGCGTGCGTGCTCGGAGTCCTGTACTCCCGGGAGTTGGGGACCGGCACCTTCCCCTCCGCGCTCGGAGAGGAGAAGCCAGGGCAGAAGCGAAGCGTTGCCGCCCTGACGGGGCCTCCTGGCAGCGGCTGCAGCGCTGGGGGTCCCCGCCGGCCCGTGTTTCAGGGGTCCTGAGGCGCGCGTCTCCGGGGCTCCCAGGCAGCACCAGGAGGTGCGGGCCTAGGAGGAATCTGGATCTGGACAACTGCTGTGGCTGTGGGGCCGAGGCTGCGGCCGCCTTGGGAGTAGACGCTGGGGATGAGTCCATGCTGGGCGGACGGAGGCGAGAACAGCCCGCTTTCGCGGCGCCGGCAAAATTAGAAATGGCGACCCCTCTGCGGGAGGACAGCAGGAGGAAACGACGGGCTTGGGGAGTCCGTGCGCGGTGCGGGTTGTGGGGGCGGCCGAGCACGCCGAGCACAGCCTCATCCTGCTTTTTGGGGATCGGAGGCGGAGGGGAGCCGTGGAGACCGCTCCCAATGGACAGAAGCTCAGGTGGGGAGGAGGGCCGGCTGGGGAGGCCAGTCCCCGCCGCAGCTCCGGTTGCCCGAGCTCCTATACCTTGGCTCCAGCGCTAGAGCTTGCCTGCTGCACCCCTGGCCTTGGTCCTCTCACCCTCACCCTCTGCCTTCTGGATCCTCCTAAAGCCAGTCCATCCTGTTTCTCTTGGGGGCTTCCCCCCGCCAAAGAAAGGGCGCCGCCGCAGGGCTGCCTGTGTTTAAGGGTCTGTCCACCAGACTTTGGTACCTCAAACTCTCTGTGCCTCAGTTTCCTCATCTGAAAAGTAGGGTTCAAACTAGCTGTTATATGTAAATTTTCGGTGCCACAAAAGAAGTAGCACTCAAATATAAATTTCCTCAGAAAGGTAATTTACTTCTATAGAAGGGTGCAGCTCACAGATGGAATAATGGCGAGCACACACCTGGACAATGTGGGGGAAGGGCTTCTTATTCCTGACTGATGTAACCCCTATTGTAGTGTCATTCCCCTACTGGCCAATTCCAAGTGGCTATCTTAAAGGGAGCAGGGGTTCCAGCCGGAGTGGTGGGATGGTTAGTTTGTTGGGAAGGACAGTTACGGGACAGGTCAGAGCACGTAGCCAGGGGTGACCTAGGTTAAAGCAGGTGACCAGAGCAGGTGACTGGGATGAGTCGGGACAGAGCAGGGGACCGGAGGAACAGATGTGAACTACTGATTAGAACTGGTGGAAAAGGTGGTTCACTGAAACTGCAAGGAAGTTAAACTTTACAATGGAGAATTAAAGAATAAGAGAGCTGAACATACTGACATACTGACTCTTTGAAGAGAAACTCGCTATATCTAACTCTAGTCCTGACCTTGTAGGTGGTGAACATCAAATGAGCTCATACAAGGGCAGAGTTTGTGTTACCGGTAGAGGGTCCTTACTGCAAGTTGTCGGTTCTTGGCATCATGAACAAAGAATTTGGACAAAACGTGCAGCAAAGCAAGGAAAGGCGGAAGCAACGAAAGAAAATGTACACTCCACAGTGTGGGAGCGGCTTGAGCAGGCTCAAGGTCTGCTATACAGAATCTTCTCGGTCCAAATACCCGGCTAGAGGTTTCCCATTGGCCACTCAGTGCTTCCCTCATGTGAATAAAGTGGTGGCCCGCGAACAGTTTGATTGGTTGCGCAAATCAGCCAACCCAGAGGCTGAAATGGAGTTACAAAGGTCAAACTCCTGTGCAAACATCTGATTGGTTGCAAAAAGCTAAGGTTAAGAGGCTAAGGTGGAGCCAGGCGCGGTGGCTCACACCTGTAATCCCATCACTTTGGGAGGCTGAGGCCTGCGGATCACCTGAGGTCGGGAGTTGGAGACTAGCCTGACCAACATGGAGAAAGCCTGTCTCTACTTTAAAAACAAAACAAAACAAAAAAACCGGGCGTGGTGGCACATGTCTGTAATCCCAGTTATTGAAGAGGCTGAGGCAGGAAAATCGCTTGAACCCAGAAGGCAGACGTTGTGGTGAGCCGAGATCGCATAATTGCACTCCAGCATGGGCAACAAGAGCGAAACTCCGTTTAAAAAGAGAGATGGAGAGATAGAGATAGAGATGAGAAAGGAGAGAGGAGAGAGAGAGAGAGAGAGAGAGAGTAAGAGAGAAGGAGGAGAGGGAGGAGACGGAGGAGAGGGAGGAGACGGAGGAGAGGGAGGAGAGAGAGGAGAGGGAGGAGAGAGAAGAGAAAGAGGAGAGAGAGGTGCTAAGGTGAAGTTACAAAGTTGCACTTCTATGCAAAGAATCCGAGGCAACCAGTCTGATTGGTTGGGGGTATATTACTTAGGTATGGAGAGTTAGAGTTTTCATTTCAATTTAGTTCTAGAAAGTCCGCCAAGGCCTTAGGTTCCCCGCCTCCAGACCGTATTCTCCTGCCTCACTTAGACCAGTGAGTCCTATAATGGATGGCCAGGGGTCTCATGAATCCCTGCTCTTGTACCTTAAGAGGCAAGGTTGGCTGCCCTGGATTAGGATCTGCCTTTTGGAAGTGCTATGTTCTGTTTTGGTTTTGCTCATCTGGTTGCTTGGTGGGAGTTGGCCGGGCAGGGGCAGAAAGCGGTGCCCCTGGAGAGCTGCGGGCACAAGTGCTAAGGTGCAGCCAGCTGTGAATCCATGCACTGAGCTGCCACCACCTTCGCTGGTGTAGGTTCCTGTGCGTCTTGCTTTGTGGTCAGCCTGACTGCTTCAGCACACAGGTGTCCAACCTTCAAGGCAGAAAGAAGACGGGGTCACCTCTCAACCCCTGGACTCCATGTGTGTGCAATTTTCAGAGTGTTGTTTCAGGTGCTGATTGAGGGAGCAAGGAGAGGCACTCAGCACACAGCAGCTGCAGCACCAGACAGGAAGTCACCAAAGAGGGAGTCCAGGTCAAAAGGCACTTGGGGACACAACAGAAGCAACCACAAAGACCTTGTCTGAATCCTGACTCCAACAAACCACCTGGCAAAAGATATTTTGAGACAAGAGAAATTGAAAGATTGACAAGGGGTTAGATATGAAGGGTGTATTTTAATTTTGTTGGGTGTGATAATGATAATTTTAAAAATATTTCTTGGCTGAGCAGGTGGTCCATGCCTGTAATCCCAGCACTTTGGGAGGCTGAGAGAGGAGAATTGTGTGAGCCCAGGAGTTCGAGACCAGCCTGAGCAACATAGCAAGACCTCAACTCTACAGAAAATTTTAAAACTTAGCTACTCTGGGGCTGAGGCTGCGGCAAGCCATGGTGGCCATTGCGCTCCAGCTGGGTCACAGTGAGACCCCGCCTCTACTAAATTAATTAATTAATTAAATTTCCTTATGTTGGTGGAATACAAAGAATCATTTACAGATAAAATGACGTGCTGTCTTCTGGGATTTCCTTTAAATACTCTAGCAAAGCAATAGACAAAAGCTGGGAGGCAGATAATGTATGAAGCAAAACTGAACAACATTGGTAATTATTTTTTTAAATTTTATTTGACATCCTGCAAAGCTTTATTCTTTATAGGAACAGTCAGTGCCCATCACTTCCTATCAACAGCAAATAAAGAGCTGCTCTCTCTAGAGGGTTGTCAGTAGTCCCATGTGGTCCAGTGAGATCCAGAAGTTTCCAGGAGACCTTCAATCCTGAGTCCCTTTCAGTCATCATCACATGACTCTGATTCTTCTGCTGAGTTGGACACACTCTCTGTCAGGTCTTCTTCCATCTGCTGGACGCTTCCCAACTGTGCATCCACATGTATTTGATGATCATCTTAAATTTAGCCAAAAAGACTCAGAACGTCAGCCTGCTCCGGGGCCAGCATATCGCCCTCCTTGCACACCTCATAGTCAGACAGCAGGGTAAGTAACCACACTTCCCTCAAAGGCAGTGGGCAGGCCCAGCTGTCCTTAGCTGACTTCACGGAGTGGGGAACTGCTTCAGGGGTCCTGGGTCTAGGCTCATGGTGAAAGCTGCTTTGTTACCAGCTCAGCCATAAACCATTTCTGTGTATTCCATGAACCACTCATTTACCACCTCCCTCCTGTGGTTGGAGAACAGGAGATCTGCTTCACCCCTCAACCTTTTGCTGACCTGGTGCAGGTTGTTTTTGCACTCACCCGATGGGCTCCAACCCAAGGCCACCATCATCACCTTGTTTTGCCAAAGAACATCCAGTCGTGCTTCCAGGTATTCTGTATGACCTTCAGCTTGCTGTTCCTCATGTTGGCCACAGAGAAATGGAAAGGTACTCGTAGGTGTCCACACATTTCTGGAGCTCTTGTATCAGATTTTGTTTCAATCCCAAGCCTTTCTTGCAAATTTTGGTCAGGGACTTCCTTGTCATGCTTGGATTTGGGTGTTGTGCTGAAGCCACATATGGCAGAACATGGTGCAGCCCCAACATTGGTAATTATTGATGGGAGGTGTTAGATATATAGGGCTTTATATTTTTTCTCCTCTACTTTTGTGTATGTTTACTTTTATTTTATTTTATTTGACAGGGTTGTCTTGCTCTGTCACCTAGGCTGGAGTCCAGTGGCTCAATCTCTGCTCACTGCAACTTCTGCCTCCCAAGTTCAAGTGATCCTCCCACCTCCCCCTCTTAAGTAGCTGGGATCACAGCTGCATGCCACCACACCTGGCTAATTTTTTTGCTGTGTGTAGAGACAGGGTTTTGCCACATTGCCCAGGCTGGTCAAGAACTCCTGAGCTCCCAAAGTGCTGGAGGTCCTGTGTCACAGAATGAAATAGTGAGGGCAGGGTTTTTTCCTGCTCACCAATGGATATCCAGTTCCTCTCACAGTATTTATTTATGTTTGTCTGTTTTTCTTTTTTTTCCTATTAAACAACCAAACAGTCAAAACCTAGCAAAGTGTTAAATGGTGTAAGGTGCCTGGCAGGTCTCCACCAGGAAATGAAGGAGTGGCTCAGGTTCTAGGTTTCTATCAGATGCGCCAGCCTAGGCTCCCAGGACGTCTCTATTCTTGCAGCGAGTAGCCACCATGCCCCTGACATTTCCCTGAAACACGGGCTGCCTCCAGGCCCATTGCCAAGATTGGTGCAGACTTGCAGGCCCATGTGAACCCAGTGGACCCCTTAGAGGTTTGGGAAGGGGAGGTCACCATTGTTGGCTCTACAGTGACTGTCCTGACTTGGCCCTCAATGGGCATTAATACTTCAATTTCACAACACACTTGGCCAGATGGCCCCTGGTTCTAAGAGAGGCCCTGCTCATCCCAGGCACACTTATTTAGTATTAGAGACATCCATCTTTTCTGGATGGAGGAAATTGAAGCCTTGAGCCCATGTAATGTCCTCAGTAGAGCAGTTCAACACCAAGATGTGCTAGAAACCTTTTGGAGGCCTTCACCAACTTGGTCATCCTGCTCAGGCCATCTCTACAGCAGCCACCTCCTTCTAGAAGGAGGAAGGATGCAAGACCCACACCCACTCTCCACCCAGCCAACCCTGACTCTTCTTGTTGGCTCAAGAGTCCCCTTTCTTTTTCACTGAGCCACAAGACACAGAGCAGTGGATAGTATCAAAGCAGATTATATGAGTCTGGATACCGGGAACTGAATGGAACTAGGAAGCTCAGCTTCCACCAGACAAGCACATTAGGAGCTCCCTTTTCAGAGTCCCTCCTGTGTAAACACACAGGGAGTACAGGCATGGCTTCCAAGGGCTTCACTGCAGTGCAGTGTGCACAGACAACACAACAGCAGTGGCCTCAGTGCTGCTTGGGGAGGACAGATGACATGCATCATGGTTCATGCAACTCAACACTACATATATGTGAAATAGAATGAGTAGGTCTGTGTTTTGATATAAAAATGTAAGCCATATTATTGAGTGAAAAAGCCAAATTGCTGACCAGTATGTGAAGCACATTTCCTCTTATTAGAAATGGAGGCCAGGCATGGTGGCTCATGCCTGTAATCCTAGCACATCCAGAGGCTGAGGCAGGTGGATTGCTTGAGGCCAGGAGTTTCAGACCAACCTGGGCAACAGGTTGGCAAGCTGGTCAAAACCCCATATCTACAAAAAAGACACACTTTAGCCAGGCCTAGTGGTGCACACCTGTAGTCCCAGCTACTTGGGAGGCTGGGGTAGGAGGATTGATTGAGTCCAGGAGGTGGAGGCTGCAATTAACCTGGATCAAACCCCTGAACTACAGTCTGGGTAGGAGCAAGACCCTGCCTCAAAAAAAAAAAAAAAAAAAAAAAAATCTAGCAGGGGACAGAAAAGTGTATACAGATAAACAAATACATATTGTGTTTGCACCCCCATATTAGTTTTCTATTGTTGCATAACAAACAGCTACCAAAACACCAGGGGTTCAGTCTAGGTCCTGATGCTCACAGCGCAGAAAGACAATCAACAAGACAACCAGTATTGCCAGAGAAGAAGGCTTTAATCGGGTGCTATAGCAGAGGTGATGAGAGCTCAGTCTCAAGTCCCTCTCTCTGACTATCTAAAATTAGGGATTTATATAGCAGAGGAAAAATGTAACTACATGCAGAAAAACAGTAATTAGGGAGGATCTAGGGAGAAGAGTTGGTCAACAGGCAGCAGGTGGTAGGCAGGCAATCATGAGGGGTGAGGGGGAAGGGGGTGAGGTCAGTTAATCATGAGGACTCTCATTGTCCAGAGGCTGTGAACTTGTAAGTTTCAGCTCCTTGATACTACCTGGGAGTACTGATGATCAGTTTCCTGAGAAAGGAACTCAGATAAGACAAATGTAGCTTTCTCAAGTTTTAAGGCTGAGAGGCTCAATTTCTATGTATATTCAAAAGTGATGATAATCATCAGTTTTATGGGACAATTGGTCAGGTTTCAAAATGACCACAAACTAAGTGGCTGAAAACAATGCCTGCCTTTTTCTCACAGTTCTGTAGGTCAGATGCCAGCACTGCCTGGTGGATTTTCTGCTCATGGTCTTAAGAGGCTAAAGTCAAGGTGCTAGTCAGCTACATTCTCATGTGCAGCTTGAAATCCTCTTCCAAACTCATTAAGTAGTTGGCAGCAATCAATTCCTTTTTGGCTATCAGCCAAGAGTCCCTGCCTCCTCCTGGAGGTTTCTCAGTTTCTTCAGCAAATCGCAACATAGATGCATCCTGTTTCAGTCAGCATCTATGAGGTATTAGTCCTGACACCTGTGCAGATAGCAAAAGCAGTAGGTTCTCCCGACCTGAAGTCTGTCATGCAGAACCTGTGGGTAGGAAGAGGCAGCATCCATTCTCCAGATCCGTGGGTTCTGCATTCCACAAATACTGTATTTTTGGTAAGCAGTCAGTTTAATCCATGCATTTGGAATCATGGATATGAAGAGCTGACTGGGCTTGCTATCTTCACAGCAGCAGAGTGCATCAAACTCCAGGCTTCAAAGGGCTCATCTGAATAGATCAGACCCACCCTTGATGATCCCTCTTTTGCTGTAAAATGTAATGTGATCAAAGGAGTGACATCTGGTTCTACTTACAGGTCCATCTTCAAAACCTGAAAGGCCCCCAAATAGGCAAAGTAATCTTATAAGGAAAAAAAAGCTGAGGCCTTACACATTCTGATTTTAAAACATATTGTAAAGCTATAGTAATCAAAACAGTATGATACTGGCATAAAGACAGAATAGAGTCCAGAAATAAATCCTCACATATATTGTCAAATAATCTTTGACAAGGCCTCACAGCATGGAAAAGATAATTTCCTCAGCAAATGCTGTTGGGAAAACAGGATATCCACATGCAAAAGAATGAATTTCAGCTCTTACCTTTGCCACATACAGAAATTACCTCAAAATGGACTAAATCCTAAATGTAAGATCCCAAACTGTAAAACTCTGAAAGGAAAAGGAAAAAAGTTTCATGGCACTGGTATTAGCAATGATTTCTTCACTATGACACCAAAAGCATAGACAACAAAAGTAGAAAATAGACAAATGGGACTATGTCAAACATAAAAACTGCGTGACAAAGGAAACAGTCAACATAGTGAAAAGGCAACCCACCGAATGAAAGAAAATACTTGCAAATTGCTTATCTGATAACACATTAATATTCAGAATGGATAAAGAACTCCAACTCAACAAAAATGAAAAACTAATAGGCTGATTATAAACTAAAGGACTTTAATAGACATTTCTCCAAAGAAGGTACATAAATTGCTCACAAACATATGAAAAGATCTTCAACAGCACCATTAATCATCAGGGAAATGCAAATCAAAAGCACAACGGGATATCACCTCACACCCATTAGAATGATCACTATACAAAATTAAAAATAAACAAACATACTAAAAAAAAACAAAAAAAGTTTTGCTGAGGATATGGAGACATTGAAAACCTTCTGCATTACTGCTGGGAATAAAAACAGTGAATGTTTAAACATTTAAAAAGAAAAATGCCATAGGATTCCATTTATATGAGGTATTGAAAGTAGTCAAACTTTTAAAAACAAAGTAAAGCAATGGTTGCCAGGGGCTGGGAAAAGGGGGAAAGGAGAGTTTTTCTTCAATGGGTCTAGCGTTTCAGTTTTACAAGATGAAAGTTTCTAGAACTCTGATGCACACAAGGTACTTACAGTGGACACTACTGAACTGTGAGCCCAGAAACGGTTACGGTGGCAACATTCATGTTATATGTTTTTGTCCACAATTTAACAAAAAGAAGTTCTGTGATGACGTAGACCATTACCATATCTCCAGAGTCTAACACAGGTCTGGCACATAATAGGTGTGAACTAAATACTTGCTGAATGAAGGAATTCATAACTATAAAGCCTATGGTCTTCATTATTGTGGAATATTCTCTTTCTAAAATAGTAATAACCATCCTACATATATAAATTGTTATTTATAGGTGAGGGAGAGAACAAGGTACTGGAAACAACGTATGGAATTTAGACTAATTGGAATGTACCTTCCTTTGTTTTTGATTTAGATTCCTTTGTTTTAGATTTGATGTTAAAACCATGTAAACATTTTACATAATAATTTTAAATCGATATTAAATAAAAAATTTAAAAGCAATCCACAAAAACAAAAACAAAACAAATGAAACTAACTCCATTGAGTTATGGCTTAATATCACATGGAAAGAAATTATTTCCAATGAATTTAGATTCATTATATACCCTATAGGTATGTATAAGTACATTATTAAAATGGGTATGGATAAAAAGCTTTGCAAACATATCTTTAACTCCTTTTAGTAATCATATTGTGAATGTTTATATACCAATATTATTACCATTATTAGAGACAGGGTCTTACTCTGTCACCCAGGCTGGAGTGCAGTGCCTCAGTCACGGCTCACTGCAGTCTTTTTTTTTTTTTTTTGCAGTATAGTACAACACAGGAAGCTTTATTCATCTGCTGCGGCTCCAAAGAGAGGCTGGGAGGGTCACTCATTTAAGTATGGTGTCCTCTTGGGCTTCTGCCAATTCTTTGGCAATCCATTTCAGTTCATCCTGCTTCTTCTTCTCCTCTGCCGCTATCCTCCTCTCCTCTTCTGCCGGAGGTTTTAGGTAACTGTAGCGCGTGGCTCCGTAGGCCATGCCGAGGAACAAGAAAGAGTAGCGCCGAGCTTGATGAGCGGAGAGACCTGCACCGGCCGCGCCATCTTGTCCCTGACCTTCGCCTCACTGCAGTCTTGACCTCAGGCGATTCTCCCACCTCAGCCTCTCAAGTAGCTGGGACCACAGGTGTGCACCACTGTGCCTAGTTAATTTTTGTATTTTTTGTAGAGATGTGGTCTCACCATGTTGCCCAGGCTGGTCTTGAACTTCTGGGCTCAAGCTATCTGCCTGCCTCAGTCTCCCAAAATGCTGCGATAATAGGTGTGAGCCACTGCACCCAGTTTTATGCCAATATTATTAATGATATTACCAATAATAATATTATTGGTATTATATCAATGCTATCATGAATATTAGGATAAAGAAAAATATTTATATTGTGTCATTAGGAGCCAAGGTTTCCAGCATAAGAGAGTGAGGAATATAAAAATTTTTAAATTGAGCATGAACCCTTTAAGACTAAATTTGGATTGGGAATATTAGAATAACCTCATGATGTACTTTCTTTAAGAAATGATCAGCCGGGTGCGGTGGCTCACGCCTGTAATCCCAGCACTTTGGGAGGCCGACGCGGGTGGATCACGAGGTCAAGAGATCGAGACATCCTGGTCAACGTGGTGAAACCCTGTCTCTACTAAAAATACAAAAAATTAGCTGGGCATGGTGGCACGTGCCTGTAATCCCAGCTACTCAGGAGGCTGAGGCAGGAGAATTGCCTGAACCCAGGAGGCGGAGGTTGCGGTGAGCCGAGATCCCGCCATTGCACTCCAGCCTGGGTAACAAGAGCAAAACTCCGTCTCAAAAAAAAAAAAGAAAAAAGAAAAAAGAAATGATTTCCTGGCTCTGACATCTGAAAAATAGTAAAACCCGTGTTAACCCCCAAGCAAGGAGCCTCTACATGAAAAGGAAACAGAGCTGCCTCCATATATGCTGCCTCCAGACCTGAGCAAGCCTGCCCAGAGACTGGGACATCCTGGCATCCCAGAAAGCAAGGGAAACAGCAGCAATGACTGTGCATCTCAGGGAGGGCAGACACCTGCTCGAAGGGGTTCCTCAGGCCAAAATGTGACCATTGGACACTAAAAAGAATAACCGCTTTAAAAAGGATATCCACAAAGAATTGAAACATATTTACTATGTCTGTATTTGTGACCATAATAATCCTAAAACAAATGAGCAAAACCACAATTCATCATTTATCTTTGGATAATGCTAAGAAACCAATACTGCTTCTTTCTGAAACTTGCAAATAAAATTCAACATGAGATTTGGGCAGAGTCAAATAGCCAAACTGTATCATTAATCTTCAAAATAGGATGGTTATTACTATTTTAGAAAGAGAATATTCCACAATAATGAAGACCATAGGCTTTATAGTTATGAATTCCTTCATTCAGCAAGTATTTAGTTCACACCTATTATGTGCCAGACCTGTGTTAGACTCTGGAGATATGGTAATGGTCTACGTCATCACAGAACTTCTTTTTGTTAAATTGTGGACAAAAACATATAACATGAATGTTGCCACCGTAACCGTTTCTGGGCTCACAGTTCAGTAGTGTCCACTGTAAGTACCTTGTGTGCATCAGAGTTCTAGAAACTTTCATCTTGTAAAACTGAAACGCTAGACCCATTGAAGAAAAACTCTCCTTTCCCCCTTTTCCCAGCCCCTGGCAACCATTGCTTTACTTTGTTTTTAAAAAGTTTGACTACTTTCAGCCGGGTGTGGTGGCTCCCGCCTGTAATCCCAGCACTTTGGGACGTCAAGGTGGGCAGATCACGAGGTCAGAAGTTCAAGACTGGACTGGCCAATGTGGGGAGCAGTAGCCGTCTTGTAACTATGTTGTTTAAGCTTTTGTTCCACTTACCTAAACCTCCATCTTGTGGGCTTCCCTTATTAAGTTTCACATTCCTCCTAGTTATGAGGCTAGCCTGCAGCCTCGTCTCCATGGTTACTCTCTGACCTCAGCCCTCAGAACTTCCTGCCCTTACTTGTTTATAAGCAACCGCCTTGTAGCTAATAAACCAGACTTGATCAGATCCTTGACTTGTTTCCATTCTCCGTGTCTCCTGTCTCTCTCTTTTAATCCCCACTCCCTCCCTAGGGTCTCCATTGCTGTCCTGCGGGTCAGGACAGGCCAACATGGTGAAACCCCATCTCTACTAAAAAATATAAAAATTAGCTGTGCACTGTGGCTTGTACCCGTAATCCCATCTACTTGGGAAGCTGAGGTAGGAGAATTGCTTGAACTGGGACCAGGGAGGTGGAGGTTGCAATGAGCCGAGATGGCACCACTGCACTACTCCAGCCTGGGCTACAGAGTGAGATTCCATCTCAAAAAAAAAAAAAAAAAGTTTGACTACTTTCAAGACCTCATATAAATGGAATCCTATAGCATTTTTTTGTGTGTGACTGGCTTATTTCACTTAGTGTACCATCCTCAAAATTTGTCCATAACCGAATTTTCTTCTTCGTGAAGGTAGAATAATATTCTGTTATTATGTATGTATGCACCACATTTTGTTCATCCATCCATCCAACCATCCATTGGTGGACGTTTAGGCTGCTTCTACCTCTTGACTTTCGTGAATAGTGCTACTATGAACCTGAGTATGCAGTTAGCTCTTCAAGATCTGTGTTCAGTTCTTTAGGATATACACCCAGAATTGAGATTGCTGGATTGTATATTAATTTCATTTTTAATTGTTTGAGGAATCTCCATACTGTTTTCCATAGCAGCTACACTGCTATGGTTTGGATATGGTTTGTTTGTTCCCATCAAATATTGTGTTGAAATTTAATCTTCAATGTGGTAGTGTTGGGAGGTGGGGCTAGTGAAAAGTGTTTGGGTGATGGGGGCAGATCTGTCATGAATGACTTGGTGTCATTTGCCCTATTGCTTCCTCTCTCACCATGTGATCTCTGCATATGCTGACTGTTCTTCAACTTCTGCAGTTGAAGTAGATGCATCCTGAGGCCATCAGCAGATGCAGGTGCCCAACCTTGCACTTTCCAGCCATCCAGAATTGTGAATCAAATAAACCTTTTCTCTTTATAAATTACCCAACCTCAGGTATTCCTGAGTCCACACAAAATGGACTAAGACATTCACTGTTTTTATTCCCAGCAGCAGTGCAGAAGGTTTCCAATTTCTCCAAATCCTCAGGAAAACTTGATTTTGTTTTTTTTTTTTAGTTTGTTTATTTTTAATTTTGTATAGTGATCATCCTAATGGGTGTGAGGTGATATCCCATTGTGGTTTTTATTTGTATTTCCCTGGTGATTAATGGTGCTGTTGAAGATCTTTTCATATGTTTGTGGGCAATTCATATATCTTCTTTGGAGAAATGTCTATTAAAGTCCTTTACCTAGTTTATAATCAGCCTATTTGTTTTTTATTTTGTTGAGTTGTAGAAGTTCTTTATAAATTCTGAATATTAATGTGTTATCAGATAAGCAATTTGCAAGTATTTTCTTTCATTCGGTGGGTTGCCTTTTCACTATGTTGATTGTTTCCTTTGTCACACAGTTTTTATGTTTGACATAGTTCCATTTGTCTATTTTCTACTTTTGTTGTCTATGCTTTTGGTGTCATAGTGAAGAAATCATTGCTAATACCAGTGCCATGAAACTTTTATCCTTTTCCTTTCAGAGTTTTACAGTTTGGGATCTTACATTTAGGATTTAGTCCATTTTGAGGTAATTTCTGTATGTGGCAAAGGTAAGAGCTGAAATTCATTCTTTTGCATGTGGATATCCTATTTTCCCAACAGCGTTTGCTGAGGAAATTATCTTTTCCATGCTGTGAGGCCTTGTCAAAGATTATTTGACAATATATGTGAGGGTTTATTTCTGGACTCTATTCTGTCTTTATGCCAGTATCATACTGTTTTGATCACTATAGCTTTGCAATATGTTTTGAAATCAGAATGTGTAAGGCCTCCAGCTTCTTTTTCCCTATAAGATTGCTTTGGCTATTTGGGGTTCTTTCAGATTTTGTGGATTTTTAAAAATGTTTCTTCAAAAATGCCATTGGGATTTTGATAGGGATTGCATGGAATCTGTAGATTGCTTTAGTGTATTAGACCATTCTCACATTGCTATAAAGAAAAATCTGAGACTGGGTAATTTATAAAGAAAAGAGGCTTAACTGGCTCACAGTTCTGCAGACTACACAGGAAGCATAATGGCTTCTGCTTCTGGGGAGGCCTTAGAAAGCTTACAATCATGGTGGAAGGGAATGAGGGAGCAAGGCATCTAAGATGGTGTGAGCAGAAGCAAGGCAGTGGAGGTGCTACACACTTTTAAACAACCAGATCTCATGAGAATTAACTCACTATTATGAAGACAGTACCAAGAGAAATGGTGCTAAACCATTCATGAGAAACAGACCCCATGATCCAATCACCTCCCATAAGGCCACACCTCCAACATTGGGCATTACAATTCGACATGAGATTTTGGCAAAGACACAAATCCAAACTTTATCAGGTAGTATGAACATTTCAACAACATAAATCTTCCTATCCATGAACATGGATGTCTTTACATTTATTTGTTTCTTCTTTAATTTACTTCAGCAACATTTTGTGGTTTTCAGTGTAGCTTTCATTTCCTTGGTAAAATTTATTCCTAAATGCTTTATTCTTTTTGATGCTATTATAAATAGGATTATTTTTAAATTTCTTTTTCTGATAATTCATTAATGCAGAAACACAACTGACTTTTGCATGTGATTTTATGTCCTGAAACTTTTCTGAATACATTGAGTCATTATAACGGGGTTTTTGTGTGTGTGTGAAATCTTTAGGATTTTCTTCATGTAAGATCATATCACCTATGAATAGAAATTACTTCTTCCTTTCCAATGTGGATGTCTTTTTTTTTTTTCTTGCTTACTTGCTCTGGCTAGGACATTCAGTACTATGTTGAAGGCGTTGGTAAGAATAGGCATCTCTTATGAAGGACCTCTTCAAGGAGAACTACATACCACTGCTCAAGGAAATAAGAGAGGACACAAACAAATGGAAAAACATTCCATGCTCATGGTTGGAAAGAACCAATATCATGAAAATGGCCATACTGCCCAACATAATCCGTAGATTCAATGTTATCCCCACCAAGCTACCATTGACTTTCTTCACAGAACTGGAAAAAAACACCTTAAATTTCATATGGAACCAAAAAAGAGCCCACATAGCCAAGACAATTCTAAGCAAAACAAACAACAAAAAACCCAAAGCTAGAGGCATCTCACTACCCGACTTCAAACTATACTACAAGGCTACAGTAATCAAAACATCATGGTACTTGTACCAAACAGAGATATAGACCAACGGAACAGAGCAGAGGCCTCAGAAATAATGGCACACACCTACAACCATCTGATCTTTGACAAACCTGACAAAAACAAGCAATGGGGAAAGGAGTCCTTGTTTAATAAATGATGTTGGGAAAACTGGCCAGCCATATGCAGAAAGCTGAAACTGGACCCCTTCCTTACACCTTACACTAAAATTAACTCAAGGTGGATTAAAGATTTATACATAAGACCTAAAACCATAAAAACCCTGGAAGAAAACCTAGGCAATACCATCCAGGACAGAGGCATGAAGTCAAAGACTTCATGACTAAATCACCAAAAGCAATGGCAAGAAAAGCCAAAATAGACAAATGGAATCTAATGAAACTAAAGAGCTTCTTCACAGCAAAATAAACTATCATTAGAGTGAACAGGCAACCTACAGAATGGGATAAAATTTTTGCAATCTACCCATCTGACAAAGGGCTTATATCCAGAATCTACAAAGAACTTAAACAAATTTACAGGAAAAAAAACAAACCATGACAACGTGGGTGAAGGGTATGAACAGACACTTCTCAAAAGGAGACATTTATGCAGCCAACAAACATATGGAAAAAAGCTAATCAACACTGGTCATTAGAGAAATGCAAATCAAAACCACAATGAGATGCCATCTCACACAAGTTAGAATGAACAGTGATCATTTAAAAGTCATGAGATAACAGATGCTGGAGAGGATATGGAGAAATAGGAAAGCTTTTACGCTGTTGGTGAGAGTGTAAATTAATTCAACCATTGTGGGAGACAGTGTGAGGATTCCTCAAGGATCTAGAACTAGAAATGCCATTTGACCCAACAACCCCATTACTGGGTATATACCCAAAGAATTATAAATCATTCTATTATAAAGACACATGCACACGTATGTTTATTGCATCACTGTTCACAGTAGCAAAGACTTGGAACCAACCCAAATGCCCATCAATGATAGACTGGATAAAGGAAATGTGGCACATATACAGCATGGAATACTATGCAGCCATAAAAAGGATGAGTTCATGTTCTTTGTAGGACCATAGATGAAGCTGGAAACCATCATTCTCAGCAAACTAACACAAGAACATAAAACCAAACACTGCATGCGCTCACTCATAAGTGGGAGTTGAACAATGAGAACACATGGGTACAGCAAGGTAAACATCATACACCAGGGCCTGTCAGGCGGTGGGGCTAGGGGAGGGACAGCATTAGGAGAAATATCTAATGTAGATGATGGGGTGATGGATGCAGCCAACCACCATGGCATGTGTATACCTATGTAACAAACCTGCATGTTCTGCATGTTCCCCAGAACTTAAAGTGTAATAAAACAAACAAACAAACAAACAAACAAACAAACAGAAAAAGAGTGGGCACCCTTGCCTTGTTTCTGATCTTAGAGGAAAGCTTTCAGTTTTTCACCCTTGAATAGGGTGTTCACTGTGGGCTTTTCATATGCATCCATTATTATTTTGAGGTAATTTCTTTCTATTTCTAGTTTGTTGAGTGTTTTTTTAATTATGAAAAGATGTTGACTTTTATAAAATGCCTTTTTTTCTGTATCAATTGAAATGATCATGTGGTTTTTGTCCCTCATTTTGTTAATCTACATTGATGTACTATATTGATTTTCTTTTCTTTTCTTTTTAAAAATGGAATGGAAAGAGATAAGTACATAGGTCCAAGCTCAAGGTCTAGGTTGAGGACAATCATTAGGAGTCCTATTAAAGGACAACCAGTTTTAAGAACACTGTCAGGCAAGCTACCATGGAGCTCTCCTTCACTCCAGGCTTAGCTCTTCCAGACTTCCCAGTACTGATGAAGGGTCATGATTTTTTTAGCTTTGTCCAGTGCTGTCCTTCATAATAGATGAATGAAAAGTCCCAGAAACCTATCCTGTTTGGGAAGGTTTTCTTTTATTCCAGTCTTCGGTATATTAATTTGGCAGTTAAGATGCTTGGCAAATTTCAGAGTCTCTCTACCTCTGTAGACCAGTGCCAAATAATTGTTTCCTGGATTCGCCGTTAGCAGCTCTTCATCTTCACCTTTGGCAATGTAAGAAAAACCACCATATTCTGGCTTCCAGCCTTCACAGCCACAGTAGAGAATTAAGTCTAGGGCAAATTCAGCCTTGCTATGGTCATGAATTAAATTGTAGTGACTGGACTTCCAATGCCTCAGCTCCCCCTGGCATGTGGGAACACTTGATTTTTTCTTTGTTTCATTTTCCCCTGGCTCTGGGTCTGTTTGGTAATCGCTCTGCTGGCTGTAGTTGCTAATGGCTGCCTGATTATTCTCTGCCTCAGGAGGGCTATGGCTAGTCCCTTCTTCAGTGCTATTAGCAGCAGAAGCTGCTTCTTCCTTTTTTTTTTTTTGTCATCCGTCTCATCTCGAAGTTGGAGAGCAGCAAGAATAGTGCCTCAGAGCAAAATAACTTTATGCGCTCCTTCACTATATCTGGAAGCTTGCTCTCCTCAGCTTTCTCATAAAACCTTTTGTTAGGGAGACCTCAGCTGCCCCATTCCACATCTCTGTTTTCCAAGGCCTCACGGACCTTTGCAAATTTCTCAGGCTTAAGAAACTCCTTCAAGAGAGTTTCAGAACTTTCTTCAAACTCTCCTTGAATTTGAACTTGGTAATTCATGTCCAGATAAGTAGCATTGATCCAATCAAACACAATTTCATAATCTTGTGGGATATGAGGGATCTGAGGTATGAGAGGTTCAAACCTAGTCAATGAAGGATCATGAAACCAGCAGCTTACAGACAAATGCGACTTTTCTTCAGACACCTGGTGAAAGGACATTTGAAATGCTTCAAAGAAAACCAGTTTGTTCCATGAAGGGATAGAAGATTTGACAATCTGCTTCAGCTGAAAGTGTTCATCAATGTGGTACAGGTCCAGGGTATCCCCCAGGCTCCTGTCCCAGGAAGGAAACAGGTGCAGGATGAAGGTGATCCAGCGCCCTTCCAGCTTATCACAGCACAGCAGGGCGTCAGTGAATTCATATTTAGTATAGGACATGTTAATGGTTGATTCCAGGTCAATTTTGGAAATATCAGAAAGCCAGGACCGAAAATCTTCAGACAGAATTTTCCTTAAAGCAGAGATGTGAGGTTCTCTTCTCTTCTTACAAATCATCACTTCTTCAAATCACAAATTCCAGTGCTGGAATTTATATAAACCATTATACTTCTCATGGAAGTCCAAGTTCATAAGTTCCTTCTGAAGCCCTTCCAAGAAGTCTGGGCTTTGGATAACGTTTGGGATCATCCAGTGAAGAAAGGGATCCATGTTCATGACAATGGCTTCATGGCTGAATGGTGTCCTATGGCTCCAGGCTTCAGCTACCTGCTTTTTCAAGGTTTCCTCCATGACAGCATCTGAAAACTCTACCATCACCTTCTTCTTTCCCTTTTTTTCCCACCTGGGCTGGGTCAGGCTCTGCTGGCCATTTCCCATTCATCTCCTCCCAAGGTACCCATTGATTGATTTTCATATGTTGAGTCATCCTTGTATATGTATATATATATGTGTGTGTGTGTGTGTATATATATATATATCATTGCACTTGAGGTTCTGGGGTACATGTGCAAATCATGCAGGATTGTTGCATAGGTACATACTTGGCAATGTGGTTTGCTGCCTCCATCCTTCTATTACTTATATCTGTCATTTCTCCCCCTATTATCCCTTCCCAACTTCCCTACCCCCCACTGTCCCTCCCCTATTCCCCCACAACAGACCCTAGTGTGTGATGCTCCCTTCCCTGTGTCCACGTGTTCTCATTGTTCAACACCTGCCTATGAGTGAGAACATGCGGTGTTTGTTTTTCTTTTCTTGTGTCAGTTTGCTGAGAATGATGGTTTCCAGATTTATCCATGTCCCTACAAAGGACATGAACTCATCCTTTTTTATGGCTGCATAGTATTCCATGATGTATATGTGCCACATTTTCCTTGTCTAGTCTATCATTGATGGGCATTTGGGTTGGTTCCAGGTCTTTGCTGTTGTAAACAGTGCTGCAATGAACATTTGTGTGCATGTGTCATTATAATAGAACAATTTATGATCCTTTGGATATATACCCAGTAATAGGATTGCTGGGTTAATTGGGATTTCTATTTCTAGGTCCTTGAGGAATCATCACACTGTCTTCCACAATGGTTGAACTAATGTACACTCCCACCAACAGTGTAAAATTGTTCCTATTTCTCCACATCCTCTCCAGCATCTGTTGTCTCCAGATTTTTTAATGATCACCATTCTAACTGGCGTGAGATGGTATCTCAATGTGGTTTTGATTTGCATTTCTCTAATGACCAGTGATGATGAGCATTTTTTCATATGTTTGTTGGCCTCATGTATGTCTTCTTTTGAAAAGTATCTGTTCATATCCTTTGCCCATTTTTGAATGGGTTTGTTTTTTTTTCTTGTAAATCTGTTTTAGTTCTTTGTAGATTCTGGATATTAGTCCTTTGTCAGATAGGTAGATTGCAAAAATTTTTTCCCAATCTGTTGGTTGCCAGCTCACTCTAATGATTGTTTCCTTTGCTGTGCAGAAGCTCTAGAGTTTAATTAGATCCCATTTTTCTATTTTGGCTTTTGTTGTCATTGCTTTTGGTGTTTTAGTTATGAAGTCCTTGCCTATGTCTATGTGTTGAATAGTTTTGCCTAGGTTTTCTTCTAGGGTTTTTATAATGTTAGGCCTTATGTTTAAGTCTTTAATCCATCTGGAATTAATTTTAGTGTAACGTGTCAGAAAGGGGTCCAGTTTCTGCTTTCTGCAGATGGCTAGCCAGTTTTTCCAAACAGTCGTTCATACCTGTAATCCCAGCACTTTAGGGGGCTGAGGCAAGAGGTCAACTTGAGGCCAGGAGTTTGAGACAACTCTAGACAACATAGCGAGACCCCAAAAATTAACCAGGTGTGCTGGTATGTACCTGTAGTCCTAGCTACTTGGGAGGCTCAGACAGGAGGACTGCTTAAGTCCAGAAGTTTGAGGTTACAGTGAGCTGTGATAGCGCAGGTTATGCTGCACTCCAACCTAGGTGACAGAGTGAGAACCTGTCTCTAGAAAATAAAAATAAAGAGTCATTGAATTCCATTTGCTAGTATGTTTGTTAAGAATTTTTACATCAACATTTATCTGGGATATTAAAATGTAGTTTACTTTTCTTGTAATGTCTTTGTCTGGTTTTGGTATCAGGATAGTTCTGCCCATGTAAAATGAATTTGGAAGTACTCTCTCATCTTCAGTTTTTTGGATGAGTTTGAGAAGGATTGGTGCTAACTCTTCTTTAAATGATTGGTAGGATTCTTGTCTGAACCCTCTGGTCCTGGGCTTTTCTTTGTTGGGAGATTGTTGACTACTGACTCTTCTAGTTGCTTACTAGTTGTAGGACTGTTCCGGTTTTTAAAAAAGTTTCTTCCTGATTCAGTCTTGGTAGGTTGTATGTTTCTAGGAATTTAGTCATCTCTTCTACATTATCCAATTTCTTGTGTACAATCGTTCATGGTAGTCTCATGATAATTTTAATTTCTGTGGCATTCATTGTAATGTCTTCTATTTCACTTCTGTTTTTTTTATTTGAGTCTTTTCTCTTTTTTCTTAGTCTAGCTAAGGATTTGTCAATTTTCTTGATCTGCTCAAAAAATTCAACTCAGTTTGGTTGTTTTTATTCTATTTTTAAAATACAACCCAGTTTTGTTGTTTTTTCTATTCTTGATTTCATTTATTTCTCCTCTAATATGTATGATTTTTTTCCTCCTGCTAACTTTGTTTTTTGTTTTTCCTTTTGTAATTTCTTCAAGTGTAAAGTTAGGTTATTGATTTGAGATCGGTTTTATTTCTTAATGTATGTGTTCTGTGCTATAAATTTCTTTCTTAGTACTGCTTTTACCACCTTCCACAAGTTTTGTTATGTTGTTTTTATTGTCATTTTTTCAAGATATTTTGTAACTTCCTTTGTGTCTCTTTTTTGATTCGCCAGTTGTTTAGAGTATGTTGTTTAATTTCCTCGTATTTGGGAACTTTCTCCTTGTCCTACTGCTATTCGTTTTTAGTTTCATTCCATTGTGGTTTAGAAAGATACTTTGTATGACCTCGATTTTCTTAAATTTGTTAAGAATTTCTTTTGTGGCATAACCTGTGATCTATCCTGGGGGCTGTTCTGTGTACATTTGAGTAGAATGTGTATTCTGCTGTTGTTGGGTGGAGTGTTTTGTATGTGTCTGTTAGGCTCAATTGGTCTACAGTGTTCTTCAAGTTCTTTGTTTTCTATTCTTTCTTTCTTTTTCACTTAATATAATGACCTCCAGTTCTATCCATGTTGCTGCAAATGACAAGATTTTATTCTTTTTATATTATAAAAATATAAGTACTATATAAAAATATAATAAGATATGTAATACATTTTCTTTATTAGTCATTCAATGATGAGCCTTTAGTTTGGTTCCATATTTTTGGCTATTGTGACTAGTGCTACAATTAACATGAGAGTGCAGATATATTTTCAATATCTTATTTCCTTTCTTTTGGACACATACCCAATAGTGGAATGACTGGATCCTATAGTAGTTCTATTTGTAGTTTTTGAGGAACCTCTATACCATTCTGGATAGTGGCTGTATAATTTGCATTCCCACCAACAGTGTACAAAGGTTGCCCTTTCTCCTCATACTAACATCTGTTATTGCCTGTCTGTTTGATAATAGTCATTTTAACTGGGGTGAAATTTGTAGTTTTGATTTGCATTTCTCTGATAATTCATGATGTTGAGCATTTTTTTTTTCCTATACCTGATGGCCACTTGTTTGTCTTCTTTTGAGAAATGTCTATTCAGAACTTTTGCCCATGGTCTTTTGTAAACTTTTATTTTAGGTTCAGCAGTACATGTACAGGTTTGTTATGTGCATAAACTCGTGTCACAGGGGTTTGTTGTACCGATGATTTCATGACCCAAGTACTAAGCCTACTATCCAATAGTCACTTATTCTACTCCTCTCTCTCCTCCCACCATCCACCTTCAGGTAGGTCCGAGTGTCTGTTGTTCCCCTCTTTGTGTCCGAGTGTTCTCGTCATTTAGCTCCCACATAAGCGAAAACATAATGGTATTTGGTTTTCTGTTCCTGCATTAGTTTGTTAAGGATAATGTCCTCCAGCTCCATTCATGATCCTGCAAAGAACACGATCTCATTCTTTTTTATGGCTACATAGTATTCTATGGTGTATGTATACCATATTTTCTTTATCCAGTCTATCGTTGATGGGCATTTGGGTTGATTCCATTTCTTAGCTATTGTGAATAGTGCTGCAATAAACGTATGCACACATGTATCTTTATGACAGAATGATTTATATTCTTTTAGGTATATACCTAGTAGTGGGATTGCTGGGTTGAATGGTAGTTCTGTTTTCACCTCTTTGAGGAATCACCATACTGCTGTCCACAATGGTTGCAGTGATTTACACTCCCACCAACAGTGTATAAGCATTCCCTTTTCTCCACATCCACACCAGCATCTGTTATATTTTGCCTTTTTAGTAATAACCATTCTGACTGGCGTGAGGTGGTATCTCATTGTGGTTTTAATTTGCATTTCTCTAATGATCAATGATATTGAGCTTTTTTTTTTTCATATGCTTGTTGGCTGCATGTATGTCTTCTTTTGAAAAGTGTATGTTCAAGTACTCTGCCCACTTTTTAATGCTTTTTTCTTGTAAATTTGTTTAAGTTCTTTGTAGATGTTGGATATTAGACTCTTGTCAGATGCATATATTGCAAATATTTGTCCTATTTTATAGGATGTCTATTTACTCTGAAGTCAGGTGCTACGATGCCTCCTGCTTTGCTCTTTTTGATCAGGATTGCTTTGGAGATTCAGGGCCTTTTTTGCTTCTATATACATTTTAGGATTTTTTTTCTATTTCTGTGAAGAATATCACTAATAGAGATCACACTGAATCTGTAAATGGCTTTGGGTAGTATTGTCATTTTAGTAATACTCTTCCAATTCATGAACACGGAATATTTTTCAATTTTTTTGTATCCTCTTCAATCTCTCATCATTTTTTTAATAGTTTTCCATATATAGATCGTTTACTTCTTTGGTTAAATTGATTCCTAAGTATTTTGTATTCTTTGTAGCTACTGTAAATGAGATTTCTTTCTTTTTCTAATTTATAAAGGAAACAGGTTTAATTGACTCACAGTTCAGCATGGCTGGGGAGGCCTCAGAAAACTTACAATCATGGGGGAACGCATAGGGGAAGCCAGGCACCTTCTTTACTGGGTGGCAGGAAGTAGAAAGAGAGAAGCAAATGGGGAAGAGCCCTTTATAAAGCCATCAGCTCTCATGAGGTCTCACTCACTATCACGAGAACAGCAGGAGGGGACTGCCCTCATGATTCAATCACCTCCCACCAGGTGTCTCCCTAGATGTGAAAATTATGGGAATTCCAATTAAAGATCAGATTTGGGTGGGTACAGAGACTAACCCTATCAGCCACTTAGGTTATTCATAATAACCCACTGCTCTCATTTTTTAACTTTTTAAAAATTTTTTCACTTTCTGAAACTGTTAGTCTGGTTTTAGACCCATAGATTTATATTCTGTGACTTTTATCTTTTCTCTCACTTTCTGTCACTTTGAATTCTACTTTTAGGACTATTTTGTCACCCACATTTTCCATTACTATTAATTACTTTTGAGTTTAAAATATTTTTAATTTAAAAAAGCCCTATTATTTTGCTAGTTTTATGTTTTATGAATGCAATTGTTTTATGAGTGTAATTTCTCAGGGAAATTTTTCAATCGTTTTTATATTTACTGCATAGCATTGACTTATATTTTAGAGATTCTGAAAAACATAATTTTTGATGTTTATTTAGTGCTCCATCAAAATATCAATGTACAGAAGAATTTGAGCCGCATGAGTGATCGTCAGATAGTTTTGTTTCTTCCCCCCACTTCCCCACCCCCATCAGATCTGTTTTTTTATGGTTAGCCTAGAAGTAGCAAGAAGGATACACCTAGATTAGAGACAGAGTCTGTAATCTAGGTGAGAAATAATGAAAATCTCTTAGGTAATAGTGGTGAGGGAAAAGCAAAAGGGTAGCTGACAGATGTTAGGAGGTGAAATGGCATAGGACTTGATGAAAAACTGGTTAGGAGAAGAGGGAAGAGAGTAATCCAGGTTATCTTGAGAGCCATGGTTTAGACAACAGGAAAAATAGGAATTTCTCCAAATCAAGTCCTTTTATAAATATTTTCATTTTTGTGTTTCACTTTGAATCTCAGTTTGGCAAGATAACTTCCTTTTCATCAGCAAAACATCTGTTTACTATTTACTACAATATGAAAGATGCAAATATTTACTAAATATATTTTTCTCATTTTAGATAGATGTCTATCATTTTATTTCTAAAAAGGCTTAATTCTATTTAGAGTCATTAAAACACTTACATTTAAATACTCCAACATGATATATTTGGTGTATTAAGCATATAGATGCTCCTCAAATGAAGAAGATAGTCTGATTGGTGTTATACACAATGAAGATAATTTAAAATATAAAAAATTGGGCTTAAAAATGCAGCCAACCACCTGTTTTATTAAATTTTACCAGGTTTCTACTTCTAAAACGTCCTTATCAGAGCTATTTCTTTAAACCCAACATTTAGTAACTCAACAGTTGCATTTTTTAAATGAGAAAATTTACTTTCAACTCACTGATTTTATACTTAACTAGTAGTTTTACATTTTTTTTTTGGAGATGAAGTCTCACTCTGTTGCCCAGGCTGGAGTGCAGTGGCATGATTTCGGCTCACTGCAACCTCCGCCATCTGGGTTCAAGCGATTTTCCTACCTCAGCCTCCTGAGTAGCTGGGACTACAGGCACCCACCACCATGCCCAGCTAATTTTCGTATTTTTTTAGTAGAGACTGTATCTGCCTGCCTCTGCCCCAAAAAGTGCTGAGATTATAGGCATGAGCCATCATGCCTGGCCAGCTTTAAAATTTTTTAGAATATGTGAAGACCTGAATGAAACCATTCTCAACATTTTTCTGAGGACTGTTTGCTAACTGGCTTGTTTGTACATAAAGTTTTAAACATGTCTACAGTGGGTAGTAAATAAGAATGACTACTTGAAACTATAAAACCTACAAAACAAAATGCCAATGTATTATCACTTTTCCTTCTTTTATAAGACTCATTACTATGAACTCGTACTTGTTGCACAGAGGATGCTATTTTCTTTTTCTTTTCGAGACAGTCTCTCTATCGCCAGGCACCAGGCTGCAGTGCAGTGGCTCCATCTTGGCTCACCGCAACCTCTGCCTCCTGGGTTCAAGCAATTCTCCTGCCTCAGCCTCCCGAGTAGCTAGGACTACAGGTGCATGCCACCACGCCCAGCTAATTTTTGTATTTTTAGTAGAGACAGGGTTTTACCATGTTGGCCAGGATGGTCTTGATCTCTTGACCTCATGATTCACCCACCTCAGCCTCCCAAAGTGCCGAGATCACAGGCAAGAGCCACCACGCCCAGCCCGAGGATGCTATTTTCATGCTCTCTTTCTTTATAAAGATCTTCTTTATAGCTCCAGATTTCCAAAGTACAAATGTACATCTTCTCCTCCAGTCAACAAAGAATCATCCCTCACATTCCAACAGAAAGAATGAACTGCAGCGGCATACCGTTCCTAAAGGCTAGTCATGTGGGTCAATCCTGATGTTCATCAAGTGAATCCTTCCTATGTTTGTTCTTCCAATAACAAGCAATGTATTCACCTTTTCATGATATAGGCCACCAACAAATAGTCTAAAATATCTTTTTTCATGTTAACCATTTATCTGACATCCTGGATGTTGAAACATGTAATTGGTTCATCAGTATCCAGATGATTAAGATCCCACCAATAAAATCTTTTATCATATATCATGCAGTAAATCTGTTTGTAACATTTCCCAGACCAACCGATACAGCTTACTGACGAAATTGAGTTACAGGCTGTAACCAGTGCCTCCTCTTCATTATCAACATTAATATCAAATACATTTACCAGGCCATCGGATGACCCTGAGGACCCTGAGACTACCCTGTTGGCATTGCTGGGATGGAAACATACTTGAGTGACATCATTGCTATGTGTCTCTGAATATGCACCAAGCAGGTCTTTAGTTGTAGAAAAGTTCTGATAAATTATCCTTGTATCCCCAAACACTGATGATGCATCATTATCAACGTTTCTGTACCATCACAAATAATATTATCATGACAGTTAATATCAAAACTGATAAAAATATTGGAAGGATTATCCTTGAAGAGCTGGACAAGTTTTTCACTGGCTACTCAAGCTTCCCAACATTTAACAGTGCCATCAGTACATTCTGAATATATACTGTCACAGGAATTTGCACATTTGACTCCAGTAAGTCCAAGATATCCATTAAATTCTTGGAGTGCATTTAACCTTTCTGTATCATATATTCTGATCAATCCATTAGAATATAAAGCAGCAACCAAATTTTCTTTTCCTGCTTGCACCGTCTTTGATATGTTTATGCCAAGAAGGTAAGTGGGTTCTTTGGTTCCTGAGGAATGTTTAACAATGTGCAGATTAGCAAACTGTTCCTCAATCTTTTCCATATCAGTGGTAGCATACAAAAGTAGTAATCCCAGCAATCCCACTTTTAGGTATTTACTCAAGAGAAATGACAACTTATGTCCACACAAACACCTTTACATGTGTTCATCACAACTTTACTTATAACAGCCAAATACCTCAGCAGCTGGCCCCGAATGAATACTGGAGAAAAGGCAGGCTCTCAGATTTCTTTCTTGATTTCTTTTTCAGATTGTTTACTCTCGGCATATATGTAACTGCTACTGATTTTCATACTTTGATTTTGTATCCTGCAACTTTACTGAGTTTGTTTAACAGTTCCTTTTTTTTCTTTTCTCTTTTCTTTCTTTTTAAATATCTCCTGGCAACTTTCATTTAATGGTTCTAATAGGTTTTTGGTGGAGTCTTCAGATTTTTCTAAGTGTAAGATCATGTCATCTGTGAAAAATGCTAATTTGACTTCTGTCTTTCCGATTTGGATGTCTTTTCTTTCTTTCCCTTGCCTAATTGCTCTGGCCAGGACTTACAGTATTATGTTGAATAAAAATGGTGAAAGTAGCCAGGTGCAGAGGGTCACACCTGTAATCCCAGAAGTCCGGGAGGCCGAGGTGGGCAGACTGTTTGAAGCCAGGAGTTCAAGACCAGCCTGGGCAACATGGTGAAACCCCATCTTTACTAAAAGTATAAAAATTAGCCACACACAGTGGTACGTGCCTGTAATCCCAGCTACTCAGGAGGCTGAGGCATGAGAATCACTTGAACCTAGGAGGTGGAGATTGCAGTGAGCCAAGATTGTGCCACAGCACTCCAGCCTGCGTGACAGAGTGAGACTCTGTTTCAAAAAAAGAAAGGGGTGAAAGTGGATGTTTTTTGACTTGTTCCATGTGTTGGAGGAAGAGCCTTCAAGTTTTCCCTATTCAGTACCATATGAGCTGTGGATTTGTTATATATAGCCTATATTATTTTGAGGTATGTTCCTTTTATACTCAGTTTGATGACAGGTTTTATCATAAAGAGCTGCTGAGTTTTATTGAATGCTTTTTCTGGATGTGTTGAGATAATAATATAGTTTTTGTTCTTGGTTCTGTTGATGTGATATATCACATTTATTGATTTGCGTATGTTGAACCATCTTTGTATCTCTGGGATAGATTCCATTTGACCATGGTGAATAATCATTTTAATGTGTTGTTAAATTCAATTTGCTAGTATTTTGTTAAAGATTTTTACACCTATGTTCAATCAGTGATATTGACCTACCATTTTCTTTTTTTGTTGTGTCCTTGTCTGATTTTAGTATCAGGGTAATGCTGGCTTCACAGAACAAGTTTGGAAGTATTCCCTCTACTTCAATTTTTTTTTAGGGGTTGGGGAAAAATTGGTATTAGTTTTTTGTTAAACATTTAGTAGAATTCAACAGTGAAGTGATTTTGTCCTGGGCTGGCCTTCCTTCCTTCCTTCCTTCCAACAGAAAACTTTTTATTATGGCTTCAGTCTTGTTATTCACTATTGGTTTGTTGAAGTTTTCTATTTCTTCATTATTCAATCTTGATGGAGTGAATGTGTCCAGGAATTTATCCATTTCTTCTATGTTTTCCAATTTGTTGGCATATAGTTACTCACAATATTCTCTAATGATGCTTTGTATTTCTGTGGCCTAATTTTATGCCTCCTTTTTTGTTTCTAATTTTATCTATTTGGGTCTTCTTTCATTTTCTCTTAGTCTAGCTAAAAAGGTTTGTCAATTTTATTTTTAAAAAAAACAGTATTTTATTTTGTTGAGTTTTGTATTTTTTAAGTCTCAATTGGATTTATTTTTGCTCTGATCTTTATTATTTCTTTTCTTCTACTAATTTTGGGTTTGTTTTTTTCTTGCTTTTCTAATTCCTTGAGGTATATTTTATGTTGTTTATTTCAAGTGTTTCTATATTTTGGATATAGTCATTTATTGCTATAAACCTCCCTCTTTGTACTGCTTCTGTTTCATCCCATAGATTTTGGCATGTTGTATTTCCATTTTCGTTTGCTTCAAGAAATATTTGAATTTCCTTTTAAATTTATTTATTAACCCATTTGTCATTCAGGAGCACATTGTTTAATTTCCATGTTCTTGTGAAATTCCTGAGGTTCCTTTTATTATTGCTTTCTACTGTTATTCCATCATGGTCAAAAACACATACTTGTTATGATTGCTGCACTTTTGAATTTGTTTAGACTTGTTTTGTGGCCTAAGATATGGTTTATTTTGCAGAATGTTCCCATGTGCTGATGAAAAGAATGTGTACTCTGCAACAATTGGGTGAAATGTTCTGTAAATGTCAGCTAACCTAGTAAGTCTTGGGTGTAGTTCAAATCTTTTTTTTCTTTGCTTTTCTCTCTGGATGATCTGTCAATTAATGAGTAGGGTGTTGAAGTACCCTACTATTGTATTTCAGTCTATCTCTTCTTTAGATCTGTTAATGTTTGCTTTATATACTTGGGTGCTCTCATATTGGGTGCATACATATTTATCATTGTTATAGTCTCTTGCTGAGTTTACTCTATCATTAAATAGTGACCTTCTTTGTCTCTTTTTACAGTCTTTGATTTGTAATCTGACATAAATATAGCTACAGCTGCTCTTTTTACTTTCCAGTCCCATGGAATATCTTTTTCTACCCTCTCACTGTTGATCTATGTGTGCTTTTGTAAGTGAAGGTGGTTTCTTGTAGGCAGCATAAATTTGGGTCATATTTCTTTATTCATTAGCCATTTTATCCCTTTTAACTAAGAGGACTGAGTCCATTTATATTCAGTGTTATTCATGGTAAGGATTTTCTACTATCATTTTGTTGCTTGTTTTCTGGTTGTCTTGTACATCCTTTCTCCTTTCCTTCCTTTCTTATTGCCTTCTTTCATTGTTAATTCATTTTGTCTTGTAGTATGTTTTAATTTGTTCCTTCTTATGTTTAGGGAATCTATGACAGGTTTTGAATTGTGGCTACCATGAAGCTTACAGAAGGCATCTTATAAGTTATTTTAAAGAGATGGCAACTTATCTTAGATCACAAAGAAACAAACAAAATAATTCTGCACTTTAACTTCATCCCCTGACATTTTCACTTTTAGTTGTCTCAATTTACATATTTTTACATTACCTATTTCTTAACAGGCTACTACAAATATTATTGTTTTTGACATATTTGTCTTTCGGACTTCATGCTAGAGCTATAAGTGGATTGCACAACAGAATTGCAATATTAGGGTGTACTGGGTTTGTCTGAGCTGAATACTTAATTTTACCTGTAGGCTTTATACCTTCAAACGTTTTTCATTTTTTTCTTTTGGCATTTAGTGTGTTTTTCAGATTAAAGAACCATCTTTAGCATTTCTTGTAAGACGGATGTGGTGGTGGTGAACTCTCTCAGCTTTATTTGTCTGAAAAAGACATCTCTTCTTCATATTTGAAGGATAACTTTGTTGGGTACAGTATTATTGAATAGCAGTGTTTTTTTTCTTTCATCACTTTGAAAATGTGGCCTCACTCTCTCTTGGCTTGTATGGTTTCCATTGAGAAGTCTGTTGCTGGACAAATTGTAGCTCCTTTATGTGTGATTTTCTTCTTTTCTCTTGCTGGTTTTAGGATGTTCTCTTTGTTCTTGACCTTTCAGAGTTTGTCTTATTTGGGTCAAATCTGGTGATCTCTGACCTTCTTGTACCTAGTTATTTATATCTTTCTCAAGTTTTGGGAAGTTTTCTATTTCTCTTTTTGAATAAGCTTTCTACCTCCCTTACTCTTGTTCAACTCCCTCTTGAACACCAATAATTCTTTAGTTTGTTTTTTTGAAGTAATTTTCTATATTTTATAGGTAATCTTTGTTCCTTTTCACTCTTTTTTTCTCTTTTCTCCTCATACTATGTATTTTCAAATAGCCTGTCTTCAACCTCACTGATTCTTTCCTGCGCTTCATCCATTCTACTGCTGAGAGCCTCTAATAACTTTTTCAGTTTAGTGTATGTATTTCTCAGTTTTAAAATCTATGTGTGATCTTTTTAATTATTTCAGTCTCTTTGCTAAATTTCTCAGTTGCTTTTCCATGTTACCATGAAGATTATTGAGTTTCTTTAAAACTGCCATTTTTGGTGAGCATGATGACTCACACCTAGAGGCTGAGATGGGAGACTCACTTGATGCCAGGAGTTTGAAACCAGGCTGGGCAACATAGTGAGACCTCATTTTTACAAAAAACATAATTAAAAAAGGAATTAGCCAGGTATGGTGACATACACCTGTAGTTCTAGCTACTTGAGAGGATTGCTTAAGACCAGAGTTTGAGGTTGCAGTGAACTAAGATCATGATATTGCATCTTAGCCTGGGCTCTGTCTCTAAAAACAAACACAAAAACATTGCAGTTTTGAATTCTTAGTCCCAGAGCTCAATATTGCCATCTTATTAGGTTCAGTCACTGGTTCCCTTGCTTTTTCTCTTTGAGGAGGTCTTCACAGTTGTTTCTTGTGGATATAGTCTACATCTTTGCATTGAGGGATTAGTTGTTTAAGTCTTCTTTGTCTGACTTGTATTGGGTATGTTTCTTAGAGCTTCTTTACCAGTGGTTTGCCTGCCTCTTTTACAGCTGTAGGTGGTGCCTTAAGTCCAGATTCATTCAGCTTTAATGAATGATATGAATGCTGCTCTTCTTGAATGGGGCAGGCCTTGAAGAGGATATTCCAGCAGTATGGAAGGCTGGCAAGGGGTTTGTGCCCAGGAGATCTATGAAATGAATCTTTTATGGGTGGTGCTGTGAATAGCCTCTCTAATTTGGTGTCTTCTTTAACCAAATTACAGAGCAAAGTTTCCAGGGCTGGGGATGGTAGTCCTACCTGCCCATTTTGTCTCTGCCTGTCCTCAAGGATATTTCTCCCTTCAGGCACTCATGATGCTTTCCATGGGCTAAGGCAGGGTCACATGTGCCAGATAGTCCAAGATGATGTGGGAGCTGGTGGTCCACCTTGATCTCACTTTTTTAAATGTAGAAACTGTGAGTTGAGCAAAAATTTTTCCATGTGCTTGGTGATAGGCAGAATGGGAGGAGGGGCGTCATGAATGTGGCAGTCCAGTTCTCTTCCTGTCTGCTCAGAGTTTCTTCATTTATCTATGGCCCTGGGAACTGTCTCATCTTCATTTTTGAGTTCTGAGTTATTGTTGGTGAGAATCTCAGTGCAGTATAAATATATATTTCAGGTTTCTGGGGCAGGGTGTTGGGGAGAGGGAAGCCAGCTTGCTTCTGCACTGCCGTTTTGAAACAAGAAGTTCTTGACTTTAAGTCTAAAGACAGTTTTACTGGCTGTAGTATTCTTGGTTGACAGTTTTTTTCTTTTAGCACTCTGAATAGATAATCCTACTACTTTCTGGCCTGTAATGTTTCTGCTTAGAAATTACTGAGAGTCTAAAGGAAGCTCCCTTGTATATGAAAAGTCACTTTCTCTTGATGCTTTCAAAATTTTCTTGTTTTAGACTTCTGACAGTTTGGTTATAATATATAACTTCTCACTCAGGATGGACTGAGTTATAATATGTAACAAAACTGTGAACCTCTTTATGTTCATCCAAGTTGGAGTCCTGTGAACTTGAATTTGAGTATCTGTTTCCTCCCTCAAATTTGGAAAGGTTTCAGCCATTGTTTTTCCAAATAAGTTCTCTGCCACTTTCTTGCCATGTATCGGTTGGCTTGATGGTGTTGTATAAATCCCTTAGGCTTTCTTTACTTTTCATTATTCTTTTTCCTTTCATTTCTCTACTTTAATAATTTCAAAACAACTGCTTGAAGTTTGCTTATTCTTTTGTTGTTTGTTTGCTTGATCAAGTCTGATGTTGAATCCCTGCAGTAAACTTTTTTTTTTGAGACAGAGTTTGGCTTGTCACTCAGGATGGACTGTAGTGACATGATCTCAGCTCACTGGAACCTCCACTTCTGGGCTCAAACAATCCTCCCACCTCACCTTACCAAGTAGCTGGGACCACAAGCACATGTTACTTCATACCAAGCTAATTTTTATATGCTTTTGGTAGAGATGGGGCTTCACCATGTTGCCCAGGCTAGTCTTGAACTCCTGGCCACAAGTGATCTGCTTGCTTTGCCCTCCCAAAGTGCTGGAATTATAAATTTGAGCCACTGTGCCCAGCCCCTGTAGTTTTTCAAGTCACTTATTGGATTCATCAGCTCCAGAATTTATGCTTAGTTCTTGTTCTCTCTTTCTCTCTTGCATTTTTTATCTTTTTGTTGATAACCTCTATTTTTCATGCATTGTTTTCCTGATTTAATTTAGTTGTTAATCTGTGTTCTCTTGTAGTACATTGAGTTTCTTTAAAAGAAATATTTCAAGTTATTTTCAGGTAATTCATAGACCTCTATTCATTTAGAGTCAGTTTCTGGAGATTCATTTTGTTCCTTTGATTCAACCACATTTTCTTGCTTCTCCATGGGTCTTATTATTTTATGCTGTGATTTGTCCATTTGGAAAACCAGCCACCTGTTGCAGTGTTTTAGGATTGGCTTCATAAAGGGAAAACCTTCACCAGTCATCTGGGTTGGATATTCTAGAGGCCTCTCAAACCTTTGGGATGTGGCCTCTCTGGGCATGTAATTTCCCAGTTATAGGGGTTTTCTGGTTTCCTTTTCAGGAGCTTGTAATCTCTTACTCCCTCTGGTGTTTATCTGAAGTATTGCAGGTTTTCTGGAGCTGCAAGAAGCCACTGAGCTCTTTTGTTCTCTGTGGCTCCCAGGATATGCGAAGTATATAATTTCCATTAGTGATTCAATTCAAGTGAGACAGAAACCACTGCCTCAGGCAGCCCCTGAGAAGTTGGAATGTTGGACACATGTTCCAGTTTTCTCTTTTTCCCTTGAGGGAGAAGCTGTGAACTGGGTGCTTTCTCCTGATTGTGCTGCTTTGAGAAATGGCTTTTGAGGTTGAAATAAAATGTCTTTTCTTACTCTTTTCAAGGTGACTATTCTTGGCTATAAGTTTGCTTGGGGTGCTGCAACTTCTTAAGTGTTTTTTTGGAGTTCTCATACAAGACTTTTTGGAACATACACTGTTAAGTCAGTGTCTTCGGAGGAATGGCACTTGAGGCGACTTATCCACCGTGTTAGTGACACCACTTCCTTGTGGTGACTTTTTATGACAGCAATAGAAAACAAATATGAGTGTCATAGGGATGCAGTGAATAAAATTCGCATGATGAGGAGCTAGAGGATCACTGCTACTAAGGAGTCATGTCCTTTGCAGTCCTGAGCCTTATCTCCTTCACTGTGGACAGATAAATTGACCAATTGCCAAACATACATTGAGTGTCTCTCTTGCATAAAGGGCTGACCAATGTGCTACAGGTCCCAGTCTATGCATTCTAGAGGTGGTACTCTTGTGGTGATACAAAGGGTCCCCAGTTGTTGCAACCACTGGGTGAGAGGTGTCCTGATGTGGGGATGAAGGAGGAGCCTGTGTCCTGATGCAGGCCCGGGGAGGCACCATGGGAGGGCAGGGCCTGAGCCAGCTTGGAGGCACTCCAACTGTGCAGAAGTGTGAGGAATATTCCACGGTGGGATGCGGAAATAGGAAGTGATGTGTGTGTGTGGCAGGGGTTGTAAAATATATACATCATACGTTTACCTTTTTTTTTTTTGAGATAGAATCTCACTCTGTTGCCCATGCTGGAGTGCACTGGCACAATCTGGGCTCACTGCAACCTCTGCTTCACAGGTTCAAGCGATTGTCCTGCCTCAGTGTCCCCAGTAGCTGGGACTACAGGTGCGTGCCACCATGTGTGGCTATTTTTTTGTATTTTTAGTAGAGATGGGGTTTCACCATGTTGGCCAGGATGGTCTCGATCTCTTGACCTTGTGATCCACCTGCCTCAGTCTCCCAAAGTGCTGGGATTTACAGGCGTGAGCCACTGCACCTAGCAACATTTACCTTTCTAACCATTTTCAAGTGTCCAGTTCAGTGGTTTGAAGTGAATTGTGTTTTTGAGTAAGAAGTGACTTATTTTGGCGAAGGTAATCCAGGGTTAGCTCTTTCAATGGCCAAAGAACAAAAATCCTTTCAGAGAAAAAAGTAAAAGGGCTGCTTACCAGGTAACAAATCCTTAAACAAGTGTGCATTGCTTATAGTATTAGCTAAGGAGATGATAATTCGACTTGAATAATCTTGCAAGGTGAGATGATAAAATATTATTATCTCCACTTCCCAGATAAAAAAGCCGAGGGTCTGATTAAGTGACGTGCTCCAATTGCACAGGACGTGGGGCCATATCCAGGACCAGAGCCCAGGTTCTATATCCCTCCTTGAGGCTTCTTTTCACTCCCTCTTGCTGGCTGTCCTGCCCCTGAAACTGACTCTTTCTTGGTCTATGTCCAAAATTACCTCCCGGGGAGAACGCGGATTTCCGGAGCTGGTTAGTGGCAGGTAACAGCAGTGATTGGACTCTAAGCTACTGGAGCCACACATTCTGTCCTCAGGTATCACCACCCTATTCTTGCCATCAATGAGGACAGGGCTTAGCATGTCTAGACGAGGGGTTTGAATTTCACGTTTATGTGTGTTCCATTTGTTGGGAGGCACCATCCCCTCAGTCCTGTCATTCATAGTGAGGTCCTCTGCATGGTGCTGGTTGCCAGTGGCAAACTGGAGCCCAGGAGTCAGCATGTCACCATTGGTGCATGGTGCATGGGAACCACAGAGAGTGAGCTGTCTGCTGGCTCAAATACACTGAGCTATAAAAAGTCCCAAGAATAGATCTTGGGCACCCAGTGATGATGCATGGCTGTTCTGTAGGAGCTGAGGTGAGCTTGAAGCCTTGTGGACATGGGCTCCTTGGGACCCTTTGTGGAACCATATGCAGAGAGATGTTAGGTCAGCCTGACCTCGCAGCCCGATTATCTCAGTTCTGGGCAGCCTCCCCATGGCAGTGCACTCAGGTCTGTCTGTCCAATCAGAGTGGGAACGCTGGCTTTGAAGGGGGTGCAATCCAGGTGGCTCAGCTCTCTCCTCAGGGACAGAATCCCTTCCTGCCTCCCATGGGGGTCTTAGCCTTTGACCAAATAGTCCCAGGAGTGAGAAACCCACTTTTGGAAGGCAAGCATTTTTTATGTTGGCTAATAGCTGTTATCTGTCATCACCATCCTCTTCTCTGCATCCTCCTTTTCCTCCTACCCTCCAGACAGCCAGCACTGTCCTATGCCCTGTAGCACTGAAGGCTCTGCCGAGATCACGCATCCCAGGAGGTGGAGGCAGGGGGAAGGGTTGAGGGCAGGGCCTGGGTCCCCCGCCTGTTGGGGTTCGTGCCCTGGCATCACTGCTATTGAAGCAGCTTTCTCCTGCACACAGACCCCGTGCACTTGCCTGGAGCCAAGGTCATCAGGTTCAGCTTGGTCCCTACAGCCACCAGGAATTGCAGGTGTTACAAGAAGGCAGGTAGGAGTGGCCCTGAGAGACTGGGGATTTTGTCCCAGCTTTGCCACTAACTGGTTGTAGGATCTCAGGCAAATCATGCTACTTCTTAACAACTTCTCTTTTCTGCTGTAAAATGAGAGACTTAGACTAGATTTGATTTGTTTTCTAGCGCAGTTGTGAGCATTTTCCATAGGTTGGGCTCTTTGCTGGATGCCAAAATGAGAAGACAATCAAGGCACATTCTGTTAGGGGACTGAGTCACACACCATGGTTATGGTGGGATGGGGTAAGAGCACAGCCACGGAGGCCCTGGGGCCAGAAAACCCCTTCCATGGTTGCAGCCTGGTAAGGGAGTTGGGAACATCTGTGCCACGGAAGGGGCATGCCAGGTGGGAGGTGGGCGCTACAAGTCCTGAGGTCTGGAAGTGTGGGAAACCCCTGTGCCTTGTGGGAATGGAAGCATCAGAGTCCAGCAGGGGAGAAGAAAGCCAGGAGGCCACATCAAGCTGGCTCTGTTGCCCAGACTGGAGTGTAGCAGTGCGATCACAGCTCACTGCAGCCTCAAATTCCTGGGCTCATGAGATCTTCCTGCCTCAGCCTCTGAAATATGCAAAAAGGTTTTTCTGAGGCAAGTGGCTGATCCACTTTGCCCCATGGGGAAGCTGGCACTCTGGGAGTCCTGGCACAAATGGCAGACAGGGGATCTGCAGGACAGGAGCCTGATTCAAAGGAACAGAAAATTGGGTCACCTAGATGTGCCTGGTGGGAACACTGAAGGAAAAGGAGCCACCTGAGGGTGTGGCCCAGACGTAATGACACAGAACTACAGAAGTCGCCTCCAGCCCTTCTCTTTGAAGACATTTCCTGAGCCCACCCTGTGCCTCCCCTCCCAGGGGCAAACATTTCCAATGTCCCTGCTGTTCCCCATGTACATGTGGGCCCTCAGCCTGCTCTGAGCAGAGGGAGGATCATAGGGGCATGGACACCAGTCAAGTTCCACCTTTGGTCCTCCATGAGGCATTTATCAAGCCTGATCACACACATTTTTTCCTAAATATAACACTGTAAAAATCCAAACAATTCGGTCACAAAATTTGTCCGATTATATCCTGATAAAAAAGGAGGACAGATTCTTCTTGAGTCTATGCAAATAATGCCAATTAATGCAAAGAAACTCAATAAAATACTTATGAATTCTAAAAGATTAGTAAGATATTAAAGAATGTTTTGTTTCAGCTTGCAAAAGTGTAGTTTATTAAGCTAAAAGTTAAGGACAGATCCAGAAGAAGGAGAATGGCTTCATCATATACTGATCACAAAGAAAGATAAAAAAATAGCAGCAGCAAGACTCAGGCTTCCCTTATCCATCCACTCAATCCCACTTCCAAAGGGTCTCAGACCCGGCCTATTATCACTTATTGAATAGCAGACTAAATACTTCAAGACCACTTCTGTCATTTTAATAGAGACAAGACCCAATTCTAGGCTGGCATTAATATAATATTTGGCAGCAAAGGATTCATATGCTTTTATTTTTTCTTATGAACAAAACCATTAAGTATGAACAAATTTTGCCCAAATTGTAATACATTTCATTGTTTCTTTTCAGACTCATTATTTGCAGATATTTGAAATCAAGGAAAATAAGGTTTACTTTCTTTAAACATTCCATAATTTCCTTTTCTTTTTTTTCCCCTGAGATGGAGTTTCACTCTTGTTGCCTAGGCTGGAGTGCAATGGCGTGATCTCGGCTCACTGCAACCTCTGCCTCACGGGTTCAAGTGATTCCCCTGCCTCAGCCTCCTGAGTAGCTGGGACTACAGGTGCGTGCCACCAGTCCCAGCTAATTTTTTTGTATTTTAGTAGAGACTGGGTTCCACCATGTTGGCCAGGATGGTCTCTTATCTCCTGACATTGTGATCCGCCCACCTCGGCCTCCTAAAGTGCTGGGATTACAGGAGTGAGCCCCCGCGCCTGGCCAAACCTTCTGTAATTTTCTATTTTCATTCAAGTGTGTCTTTCACTACCCTCTTTCCCATTCTGGAGCAAACAAACACTGTTCCAGAAAAAACAAATCTCTTTATCCCTGATAAATGCAAGCACATCCCATTGAATGTACAGTCATATTTCTTTGCCACTATTGCTCCTAGTGTAGTCTCAGTCACTAATGTTAATTAAATGTTAACCCAAGCCAATAACTTCCATTTGCAGGTAGAATTGGGAGGTGGGAATAGAGAACCATCTGTTGTCACAAAAGCCATTTTAGCAGACAGTGTCGTGTCAAAGGTAGGGGTCTCTGGAAGCAGTTGCTGAGATGGAGCTAGGAATGCAGATGGTTTTTAAAGCCCAAAACTTGGGCAGAGGAAGAAATCAAGCCACAATTCAGTCCAGAGGAAGCCTTGGCCAGCTCAGTGGGGGATGCCCAGTCCAGAGCTGACAGTGAGAGGTCCCGGCTGGCTGGCTGGTGGGGCTCAATTGAAGGTGTGGCCCAGGCCAGTGGGTCTCAGGTGAGCTGGCTCCCTGCTGCTGACAAGGGCCCTGGCAGCAAGTCCTTCCACAAAAGGGCACCTGGGCTGGGCACCCCTGTGTCCATCAGAGCCAGGGAAGTTCACAAACACATACAGGAAGACCCCTTACAACACATACAGACAAGTGGCTAAGCTGAACATCTGTTAACATGGCCCAAAGGTATAGCTAAACTACAGCACATAAAAATAAGAAGAAATTAGTATTTAGAGATTATGAATTGAGTCAATATAAATCCAAGGTCTTAAGGTTATTAAGGACTTTGGAAATTATGTGTAAAATAACATACCACAGAATATAATTACTATGGGCATAATAAAGTTTGTTAGAATTTTAATTCAACTTAGTTGAATATGTTTTACATTTTTCTAAATCTAAACATTTATATGGAAGTAATATTAGTTTATTTGAACACAAAATCAATATAGGAAGTTTAGAAAGATCAAGTTATCTGGACTATGCAAGACAAAACAAATTTATATCTAGTAAAAGAAAATAGGAGGCAGGAATAAATTGCAGCTCCCACTTGGACAGACAGAGCAGACAGAGACTCACACTGGTGAACTTTTGCTTCAAGAACTACTGCAGGAACATACCAGGAAAGTGAAAGAATCCAAAAACCCTTTCAAAGAAGTGGATTGCTCCTGCAGGTCCCAGGAGACAGTCCCCAAACCGTGGGTGCCCAAAATGTGAAAGGGGGATTGTCCACTCCCGAACACACATCCTCACTGGGGAAACTGAAGGTCCAAATCACAGGAGAAGGATTTGACCTTACCTGGAACTGAGATTTAGCAAGTCGAGCAAAATACAGGGCAACTAGAGAAACAAGAACAAACCAAACCCAAACCCAGCAGAAGAAAAGAAATAGCACAGATCAGAGCAGAACTAAATAAAATTGAAACACAAAAACAATACAAAAGATAAATGAAACAAAAAGCTGAAAAGTTCTTTGAAAAGATAAATAAAATTGATGGACTAAATTAACCAAGAAGAGAGAAGATCCAAATAAGCTCAGTTAAAAACAAAATGGGAGATATTACAACTAATACCACAGAGATACAAAAGATTATTCAAGGCTACCGTGAGCACCGCTATTTGCATAAACTAGGAAACCTAGAGGAGATAGATAAATTTCTGGAAATATACAACCCTCTTAGATTAAACTAGGAAGAAATAGAAACTCTGAACAGACCAATAAAAAGCAGTGAGATTGAAATGGTAATGAAAAAATTGTTAACCAAAACAAACAAACAAAAAAACAACCCAGGATCAGATGGATTCACAACTGAATTCTATCAGACATTCAAAGAAGACTTGGTACCAATCCTATTGACACTATCCAAAATATAAAGAAAGAGGGAATCCTCCCGAAATCATTCCATGAAGCCAGTATTTCCCTAATATCAATACCAGGAAAGGACGTAACAAAAAAAGAAAACTACAGACCAAAATCCCTGATGAATATAGACACAAAAACCCTTAACAAAATACTAGTTAACTGAATCCAATAGCATATAAAAAAGATAATCCACCATGATCACGTGGGTTTCAAACCAGGGATGCAGGGATTGTTTAACACATGCAAGTGAGTAAATGTGATACACCACATAAACAGAATTAAAAACAAAAATCACATGATCATCTCAATAAATGCAGAAAAAGCATTTGACAAAATCCAGCATCTCTTTATGATTAAATCCCTCAGCAAAATCGGCATAGAAGGGATATACCTTAATGTAATAAAAGCCATCTATGGCAAACCCACAGCCAATATAATACTGAATGGGGAAAAATTGAAAGCATTCCCCTGAGAACTGGAACAAGACAAGGATGTCCACTCTCATCACTTCTATTCAACATGTACTGGAAGTTCTAGCCAGAGCAGTCAGACAAGAGAAAGAAATAAAGGGCATCCAAATTGGTAAGGAGGAAGTCAAACTGTTACTGTTTGCTGATAATATGATCATATACCTAGAAAACCCTAAAGACTCCCCCCAAAATCTCCTAGAACTGATTGAATTCAGCAAAATTTCAGAATTCAAAATTAACACACACAAATCAGTAGCTCTGCTATACACCAATAGCAACTAAGCTCAGAATCAAATCAAGAACTCAACCCCTTTTACAATAGCTGCAAAAATAAAATGATTAGGAATATAGCTAACTAAAGAGGTGAAAGACCTCTAGAAGGAAAACTACAAAACACTCCTGAATGAAATCATAGACAACACAGAAAAATGGAAACACATCCCATGCTCATGGATGAGTAGAATCAATATTGTGAAAATAATCATACTGCCAAAAGCAATCTACAAATTCAATGCAATTTCCATCAAAATACCACCATCATTTTTTACAGAGCTGGAAAAAAAAATCCAAAAATTCATATGGAACCAAAAAAGAGCTTGCATAGCCAAAGCAAGACTAGGCAAAAAGAAGAGATATCACATTACCTTACTTTAAACTATACTACAAGGCCATAGTCACCAAAACAGCATGGTACTGGTATAAAAATAGGCACATAGGCCAAAGGAACAGATTAGAGAACCCTGAATAAACCCAAATACCTGCAGCCAACTAATCTTTGACAAAGCAAACAGAAAAAGTGGAGAAAGAACATTCTATTTAACAAATGTTGCTGGGATAATTGGCAAGCCACATGTAGATGAATGAAACTGGATCCTCACCTTTCGCCATATAGAAAAATCAACTCAAGATGGATCAGGACATAAATCTAAGACCTGAAACCATAAAAATTATAGAAGATGACATTGGGAAAACCCTTCTAGACATCAGTTTAGGCAAAGACTTCATGACTGAGAACCCAATAGCAAATGAAACAAAAACAAAGACAAATAGATGGGACTTAAACTAAAAAGCTTCTGCATAGCGAAAGAAACACTCAGAGTAAAAAGACAACACACAGAGTGGGAGAAAATCTTCATAATCTATACATCTGACAAAGGACTAATATACAGAATCTACAAGGAACTCAAACAAGTTAGCAAGAAAAAATCAACAATCCCATCAAAAAGTCGGCTAAGGACATGAATAGACAATTCTCAAAAGAAGATACACAAATGGCTAACAAACATATGAAAAAATGCTAAGCATCACTGAGCATTGAGGATATGCAAATCCTCAATGCCAATTTGGGAGGCTGAAGTGGGCGGGTCACTTGAGGCCAGGAGTTGGAAACCAGCCTGGCCAACGTGGTGAAGCCACGTCTACTAAAAATACAAAAATTAGCTGGGCATGATGGTGGGCACCTGTAATGCCAGCTACTTGGAGCTGAGGCAGGAAAAATGCTTAAACTCGGGAAGTGGAGGCTGCAGTGAGCTGAGATTCAGCCAAGGTATTGGACTGAGACTGTGTCACAAACAAACAAAGAAAACAAAACCACAGTGTGACACCACTGTACTCCTGAAAGAATGGCCGTAATACAGAATAATAGATGTTGGTGGGGATGTGGTAAAAAGGGAACCCTTTTACATGGCTGGCGGGAATGTAAACTAGTACATTAGGATGTTAGTAGGGATTTATTTACCTATTTGGAGACAGGTTTCTCTCACGTTACTTAGGCTGGAGTGCAGTGGCGTGATCTCAGTTCACTGCAACCTCTGCCTCCTGGGTTCAAGTAATTCTCCTGCCTCAGCCTCCTGAGTAGCTGGGATTGCAGGATACACCACCATGCCCAGCTAATTTTCATATTTTTTTGTAGAGATGGGGTTTCACCATGTTGGCCAGGCTGGTCTGGAACTGCTGACCTCAAGTGATCTGCCAGCCTCGACTTCCCACAGTGCTAGAATTACAGACATGAGCCACTGAGCCTGGCCGCTAATAGGGATTTAAAAACAGGAAATCTACATGTTTAAATGTCTTGGTAAATATATCTGGATCATAATGATATATGTGAAATTGTGTATATCTTTGAAAATAAAGCAAAAAAAAAGATGGGGACAAGAAGTGGGGAATTTAAACCTAAAACCACAAACAAATTTACATTTTATTAAACATAAAATATATGCCTACATTATATGCACATAGAAAAATATCAAGAAAAAGGTGTATTCGGTGTCTTTAAACCAAATTTATCCAACTGGTGTGATTTGTTTAATCACTTTGATTATATTAAGTTAGTTTCTTAAAGAAAAAAAATCTTATGAGGAATAGTAATTTTGAGGAGAAATATTTTTTCTTAAAATATTAGAAGGCCAGGTATGGTGGCTCATGCCTGTAATCCCAGCACTTTGGGAGACTGAGGTGGGAGGATCACTTGAGTCCAGGAGTTCAAGACCAGATTGGGCTACATAGTGAACTCCCCTCTCTAGAAAAAATTAAAATAAAAAATAAAATATTAGAAGTTCACTTTCTATATTTTCTGGGGATTTTGAGGATATTAAATCCATATAAGGAGTTAGCCATTCAGGACAAAGTTCCTACATTGTAAGAAACTTTGTAATCTAATTTATTAATACATTGTTGATATAAGAAAAGATTTCAGACACCAGGAGAGGTAAAGGCTTTCTCAGCCAGAGGCTCACAGACCCACTGAGTGAGTGTAGCTGCTGTCATGTGTCCTCAGCCACAGACCACAGCCAACCCAGACACGCCAGTCACGGGTCCATATCCTAAAACCCCTTCTCTTTTCCAGGGGGCCCAACACATCCTTTTGATGGAGTTGACCTCACAGGAAGACAGGAAGAAAAGAACAAGCTGGATTTTCTGTTCTCTCTCAATGGAGAATGGACCCCTCCCGCCGCAGTAGAGACACAACCTCCCCGGGACAGACCCAAAAGCCTGGCTCTCAGTCATTGCTGAGAGCACTTGCATGTTGGATAGGGCCAAACCGGAACTGGAACCGAAGCAGGCCCCAAACCAGGAAGGAATGCAGCAACACATGGTCAGAAAGAAAGCAGCCTGGGAAGTCAGTGCTAGAAACGGCTTGTGCCCTGGGGGGTCTGCTGAGGCCTGAGACTCAGTGTGTGTCAGCAGGTTCAGCAGCCTCGATGCGCACTCGTTGACAGGTGGAGTTCTGTGGCTCTGCTGGGTGAGTCGCAGAGGCATCTTGGCGGGACCCCCAAAACCTTCAAACGAATTTGCAAAAAGATGAAAACATAACTTTCTACAAATATAGAGTGAACACGTGTCCTAGATTTAGTGAGCTCGTTAACGAGGAGCCAGAAGGAGGCTGTGGCTCTCGCCCATGTTCTTCGTCTGAAATATCTTTCTGGTGGGCTGAGCTGCATATGAGAGTTTACACAAGGAGTCACACTGACTGTTTCTACAAGTTGGCAGAACATTCCAGAACTCCTTGACCATGCTCTCCACATGGGCCTGTGACAGTGAAACAGTGAAAGAATGGACATAACTAGCTCCATTTTTGTTGAAGGGGCCTCTACTCATTCCTGCACATAGGCTAGGATAATTTTAGAGCACTGAAATAAAACACAAAAGCAGCAATCATGTAGTTTTCAAAACTAACCCTGGGAAGAAATGGGAAGTATGTAAACAGCTAACTATGTTTTGTTAAGGATTTATAGAAACAGGGAGGTTTGGCTACTGTCACATGAGAGAACATTACACAAGAACAAAGAAGTTTTACAAACCCCCGCCCCCAAAGTCTTGTTGGGGCCCAGACAATTGCAGTTGTCAGCCCCCTCCTTCCTCTCTCACCTGAACACAAAGACAAGGCAAAGCCCGCGTAATTCTGAGATGGATCTCTGGGACCTTGGTTTCCACTGTCTTCTCAGTTTGCTGACCCTCCAAGAAAAAGTTGCCTTTGTTGCCCCAACTCCGTGTTTCTCAACTTATTGGCTGCCGTGTGGCTGGTTGAGCGAGTTTTGGACTCAGTCACAGCCTCCCCATGCACCTGACCTCAGTTAGATATGAAAGGGTTCCACTATCCTTCACGGCTGCCCCTGCAGGAGCAGCACATGGAGGAACCAGCTGGCTTTGGATCCTGCTCTCTGAAGCCCACATGCATTCTGAGGGTCCATTTGGAAGAAGATGCAAAGCTTGCGTTGTCCTTGGTATCACCCACTTCCAAGGATATGAGGCTATCCTCCAGCAGAAGCACATACAGTGAGTCTCCGTCGGTGGAAAAGAGCCACAGTGAAGCCCGCCCTGCTTTTCTATAGAGAAATGTTAAGAACCTGATAAAGATCCTCCAAGTCTAAGTGTTTGTAAGACGGGAAGTGGTCTCAAAACCTAAGGCTGAGGTGAATGGAGCTGGGAGAGAGGGGACAGGTAGACCCAAGCAACTGGAAAATGGGAAAACGTCACTGTGCTAACATAAAAAGCCAGCATGTGGAAACAGAGAAAATGAATGTATTTATGCATGAAGTAATTTTATCCTCAGAGGTATCAGCTGAGGTGTCTTCCTGCTGTAAGGAGAAGGGGACATGTTTCAGATGAAGAGTGTCACTCTCTAAGGGCCACCTGGGCCTCAGCCTCAGCATCAGCCAGGGCTCATGGGCACTTTGAACCTTGCAGAGGTGGCGCCTCAGCCACTCCCACTCCTACTCCCACAGGCAATAGCCACAAACTCAGTACAAAAAATAAAGCTGGAGAGAGCCCTGAGCAAGCTGACCCTGGCCGGAGCCTACGCCTGGAGGAAGGGGCGGCAGGAGCCAGCACCTGATTTCTGTTGTTTTTCCCTAGAGGATGGCCTCAGTCCAAGCCAAGCAGAGGCAGCAAGAAAGCCTGCAGCTTATTGCATCAAAGAGTCAAAGAACAGAATTTGGGCAGCTCAAAAATCCAGGAAAGGAGAAAGCCAGAGAAGGGGAGTTCTACCTTCTGTGGTCACCTAAATCTTGGAAGCTCCAGCAGGGCTGAAAGCAAAATCAGGCAAAATCGATCACTCAGCCTCCTGACTGCCATACCTCGCGAGTTTTAAAAATTACATTGTGGGACTCAAAGAGTCAATCCTTTGAGACAGATCTTGAGTGGCTTCTAAAGTCAAAGTGGAGCCATTTGCTAGAAAATCCATATGCTTGTGTAACTCTAGCACTTTTTTTTTTTTCAGATGGAGTTTCATTCTTGTTACCCAGGCTGGAGTACAATGGTGCTATCTCAGTTCATGGCAACCTCTGCCTCCCAGGTTCAAGCCTCCTGCCTCAGCCTCCCAAGTAGCTGGAATTTCAGGTATGTGCCACCACAGTCGGCTAATTTTGTATTTTTAGTAAAGAGGGCATTTCTCCATGTTGGTCAGGCTGGTCTTGAACTCCCGACCTCATGTGATCTGCCTGCCGTGGCCTCCCAGAGTTCTGGGATTATAGGTGTGAGCCACCAAGCTTGTCTTAACTCTGGGACTTTCATAGCTGTCTGTTACTGTTCACACCACCTGAATCAACAGCTGGCAGGAAATCCTATGTCACCTCCTGTACCTTAACCCACAGATAGTACCTGCATTGACCAATCATGACTAAACAAGCATTGGCCAATCAAAACTAAGCAAGTGTGCATCCCTCATTTGCATAAGCAGATCGGAGTGGGAACCTGGGTGGGAACTGTCTCTGCAAGACAATACTTCTCTTTGCTTTCTTGGAGCACACCTTTGTTTTGTACCAAAGGCTGTGTTTCTCCAGTTTGCAAACTGCTCACCAGAATAAAGTCTTTCTTTCTTTTTTCTTTTTTTTTTAAGAAAATTCTTTTTTTTTGGTAAACTTTTTGACAGTATCAACATGGCCTAGTAGCATATCATGATGTTGTGATGTTATTTACTCTGAAATTAACTATGCTGGGAGAAACTGGTTATTTGCAGAAGTTAAGTATATATACAAGTAGTGAAATGGTTACTATAGTCAGACAAATCAACACATTCATCATCTTAGTTACCCATTTTTTGTATGGCAAGAACACCTAAAATCTACTCTTTCAGCAAAAAGCCCCAATACGGTGCAGTCTTTTTCTCTAGCCGTCTTGGTGCTCAATAGCTCTCTGGACTGGCCCCCTGCCTATCTGCTTTGTCTCAGTTGGCGAATGTCTTCTATTTCCTCCCCAGCCCTGGGAACCACTGTGTTATTCTCTATCTCTGTGCATTCGACTGTGAGGAAATAGAGGCCGCAAGAGGCTGAGTGACCTGCTGCAGGTGCTGAGTGAAGACGCTAGATTTTTGACTCAGACCCTGACAGGGCTCCTGGGCCCCAGGAGATGGGATTTTGTCCCAAGTACTGATGTTAAAAGACAGTTTCTGCATCTATATTAGATGTATAAACTACATCTTATCAAAATACAAGGCCCCTGAGAAAATTAGTAAATGTTTTGGGATTTAACAGGCATGTTTGGGTGGTGTGAATTGCTATGCTAAGGTGTGAGCGTGTCTCTGCTCAGTATTGGTGGCGTGACCCATGAAGGCACCATCCTCACTCCAGCGAAAGCAGAGCCTGTGTGTGTGTGTGTGTGGCGCCTGAACAGTGCAAGTGGATTTAAAGGTGGAACTGAACAGTGTGAGTGGATTTTAATTGTGTAACTGAAAGTGTTACTGTAGTCAGCGATATTTGCAGGATCTGGAAAACAAATGACCTGCATGAGAAACCATTTCAGCATTCCATGAAGAGCGTGAGGAAGGGGCCAGCTGGCTGCTAGTCCCTGTGTGAGGTGGGCACAGGCGTGCTTCACAGATGCTCACCAATGGGCGGAGCTTGGGACGTGCGTTTCTCTATGCTGTGAGCTCAGCAGCACAGTCTCCACACTAAGGAATAGATCACTTAGCAAAATGTATAGATTTTTTCTAGAGGGGGCTAGGCCATATTTATAGTGGCTTTTAGAAATCATGTACAGGGCTGGGCGTGGTGGCTCATGCCTGTAATCTCAGTACTCTGCGAGGCCGAGGCAGATGGATCACGAGGTCAGGAGATGGAGTCCTGACTAACATGGTGAAACCCCGTCTCTACTACAAAATTTAGCTGGGGGTGGTGGCAGGCACCTGTAGTCCCAGCTACTCGGGAGGCTGAGGTAGGAGAATCACTTGAACCTGGGAGGTGGAGGTTGCAGAGAGCTGAGATCGCACCACTGCACTCTAACCTGGCAACAGAGAGACTCCGTCTCAAAAAGAAAGAATAAGAAGAAGGGGAAAAGGACAAAGCACTTTGGGTGGCTGAGGCAGGCAGATCACTTGAGGTCAGGAGTTTGAGACCAGCCTGGCCAACACAGTGAAACCCTGTCTCTAAAAATAATAATAATGTACACATCTTATACCTTTAATTAATATAAAGGCTTCATATACATATTTAATACATGTGTTTGTGATTTGCTGTGTGGTTATAGTTTCTCCACAGCAGACACGCATATGTTGCCATTTCTAGCAGATCTGCAGGGGTCACGTCTTCATTGCTGTGTGGGCCATCTGTTGTGCATGCAGCTTTCGCCTTTCCTGTTGACGGATGAACTCAATCTGTACCATCATTAAATAGCAAGCCATTTTGTTTTTGTGGTTGCATGTTCTCATGGAGTTCTAAATTTCTTGTAAAAAATATTATGTTTAAAATTTTATTATTATTATCATTATTTTGACAGTCTTGCCCTGTCAACTAGGCTGGAGTGCAGTGGCACAGTCACTGCTCACTGGAGCCTTGACTTCCCAGGCTCAAGCAATCCTCCCACCTCAGCCTCTAGAATAGGGAATAGGTGGAACCACAGGCACGCCACTCCATGCCTGGATAATTCTTTTATGTTTTGTAGAGACAAGGTCTCCCTGTGCTGCCTAGGCTGGTCTCAAACTCCTGGGCTCAAGTGATTCAGTCTTCCAAACTGCTGGGATTACAGGCCTGAGCCTCTGCACCCAGACAATATTTTAAATTTTATCATACTTTAAAAAGTTTCTTCCTAAATGAATTTAATTTGAAGTAGGATAAACAGAATTGAGTCTACATGAGCTATTTTCTGTGTTCTCCTTCATTTAGAGTGTCATTATTATCTCTCTTATTGGAATACATAAGTAATACTGACCTTATGATCACACTGTAATTCTTCAGCTTTCATTGTTAATTGCATTTGTTAGTGCCTTCAGTACATGAGACTACTGATCAAGCCACAAAGGATGTATAAATATGACTAAAGCTTCAAATCGTTTATGAATGTTATGGACAGAGATTTGTTTCCAGGTTAAGATCATCTGTTGTCTGTCCCTGCAACTGTGGGGTTGATCTGAACAGAAAGAACCTGAGGCCTGCTCCAGGGGCCCACAGTGAGCGGGCTACAGAGAGCCCATGTGCCCAGCATCTCGCAGCTTCTGAGGCCCCAGCAGACCCTTGCCCCCTCAGAGTCACATCTTCCATTTGGCCTTCATATCAGGACTAGTTCCAAAAAATTTTCTGAGACACTTTACAGTATTAAGACACATAGGCTCTCAGATAAAAGCAGTCCAGAGACTTTTTGGAAAAAAGAAATGTAATTATTCCAGTCCCCTGGCATGTGGTCATTATTGCTTTTCTGGAGAAGGGGGAGTGGTTATTGGTTTGTTTGACAGCTTCATTAAGATACAGTTGATACACAGTCAACCTTTGCACCACACAAGTTTGAACTGCCCAGTCCAACTGACCTGCAGATTTTCATCGGCCTCTGCCACCTCCGAGACAGCAAGATCAACCCCTCCTCTTTCTCTTCTTCCTCAGCTCACTCAACGTGAAGACAAAGAGGATGAAGACTTTTATGATGATCTGTTTCCATTTAATAAATAGTAAATATATTTTTTCTTCCTTATGATTCTAATAACCTCTTCTCTAGCTCACTTCATTGTGAAAATACAGCATATAATCTGTATATGGCATACAGAATGTTCATTGACTGTTGATGTTACAGGTAAGTCTCCTAGGTAACAGTCAGCTATGAGTAGTTACAATTTGGAGGAATCAAAAGTTATACTCAGATTTTCCACCACATGGGAGGTTGGCATCCCTAACCCCCACATTATTCAAGGGTCAAGTGCATAATTAAATGCACATATGTACGGTATGCAATTTGATGAGTTCTGACATTTGTATACGCCAGTGAAATCACCACCACAATCAAGATAACGAACACAAACCACAATTACTCATGGCCATTACTACCAGATCGCTTTTGCAGGAATAAAGACAAGAGAATGCTCAAAGCCAAGTCATGAGTTTGTGTCGTTTGTAGGGACATAGATGAATCTGGAGAACATCATCCTCAGCAAACTGACACAAGAACAGAAAATGAAACACCGCATATTCTCACTCATAGGCGGGTGATGAAAAATGAGAACACATGGACACAGAAAGGGGAGTACTAAACACTGGGGTCTATTGGGGGGAAAAGGGGAGGGCCAGTGGGAGGGGGAGGTGGGGAGGGATTGCCTGGGGAGAAATGCCAAATGTGGGTGAAGGGGAGAAGAAAAGCAAAGCACACTGCCATGTGTGTACCTACGCAACTGTCTTGCATGCTCTGCTCATGTACCCCAAAACCTAAAATCCAATAAAAAATTAAAAAAAAAAAGCCAGGTAATAACAAGTGTTGGTGAGGGTGTGGAGAAATTAGAACCCTCATACACTGCTGGTGGGAATATATAGTGGTGCAGCTGATCTGGGAGACAGTCTAGCTGCTCCTTCGAAAGTTAGGCATGGAGTTACTGTATCCAACAATTTATCTCCTGGAGAACTGAAAACATATGTCCACATAAAAACGCATACTCAAATGTTCACAGCAGCATTATTCATAATAGCCAAAAAGTAGAACAACCCAAATGTCCATCAGCTGGTGAATGGATAAACAAAATACAGTGCATCCATATTGTGGCATATTCAGCCATAGCCAGGAACGAAGGACTGCCATGTGCTACAACATGGACGGACCTTGGGAACCTCATGCTGAATCAATAAGCCAAAGACCACAGGTTATATGACTCCACTTCTGTGAAATGTCCACAATAGACAAATCCAGAGAGAGAGAGTAAATTCGAGGTTGTCTAAGAGAGGGAGTAGGGGAGGTAGGTAAAGGGCACAGGGCTTCTTTTTGAAGTGAGATGACATGTTGTAAAACTAAGTGTGGTGATGGTTGCACAGCTCTGTGACACAGTAAAAACAATTGATTTCCATGCTTTAAACGCATGAATTGTGTGGCATGTGAATTATAGCTCGATAAAGCTGTTCTTTACAAAAGGGGCTGATGACAGATAACATGGATGAGTCTCTATGGTTGCTCTGCAGAGCCCTCTGTGCCCCATCCCATTTAGCAGCCCTAGTGAGAGATGCTGTCATTTCTTTGTGAGAAAGCTAAGCTTTAGTGACATTCAGGAGCTTGTCCAACATCCCCCCAACTTAGCCAGTAAGGGACAGAACCAGGTTGAAAAAAAACCAAAAACCCAGCTTTCCTATGGTGTAACTGACATATAATAAACTGCACCAATTGAAAGGGTACAATTTGCTAAGCCCGGGCACATGTGTACCTCTGTGAAAACATCACCATAATCAAGACAGTGAACATACTGTGTAAGGGACCTCAATTCACCCTGCCGAAAGGAAAAATACCAGGCGGAAAGCCGAGTCATGAGAGAAGCTGCCTTTCCTTTGATTCCTAAGCAGATAGCTACAGATAACAGGTTAAACACCTCCACAGAGAGCTACTCTATGTTCACCTTCTCTTATGTAAAGCACCAGTTTACTAGCAGGAGACCAGTACATAATCGACTATTGCCCTACCTGCTTCTTTTCTCTGGCAACATGTTGATTATTAGACCCTTCCTCTTTCTCCTCCAGCCCACTTTCCCCCTTTAAATATTGAAGCCTCAAAATCATCTTTGGAAAAAGGCCCCAACCATGGACCATTTCCGGGATTCTGTATTTTCTTCTTCAGGGCATGTCCTTAATCTTGGCAAAATCAACTTCTAAATTGTATTGAGACCTGTCTCAGATACTTTTTGGTTTACAATATCCATCCCCCAAAGTTCCCTCCTGCCCAGTCCTAATCTCCCTTCAGCATCTCCCTGCCCCCCACCCTATCCCCAAATAACTGCTGGTCTATTTTCTCTCGTTAGAGATTAGTAGGCATTTTTATATAAATGAAAACATAAGGTGTTTCTTTTTTGTCTGGCTTTTAAAATTCAGTGGTGCTGTTTTGAAATTCTTCCAGGCTGTGCACAATATACATATTGATAAATCATTCTTTTTGATGACCAAGTAGTATTCCACTGTGTTGATTATACCACAATTTCTCTATTCATCTGTTAATGAGCATTTGTGTTGTCTATAACTTAGAACTCTTACAATTATTGCAGCTATGAGCATTCATGTACAAGTCTGTATAAATAAGCAGTCATCCCCTCTTATCCATAGGGATGCCTTCCAAGATGCCCCCAACAGTGGATGGCTAAAACCTCCTATAGTACCGAAGCTGACTGACTGCCATCCATTGGGACATGATTCCACTCAGGACTTCCATCCACAAACATAATGCTTTTACCGTCTTAGCCAAGTACTCACTATACACTGTGGCTATAACCTTTGCAGTTTGAGGAGGAATCACAAAACTAGCATAAATTTCTTTTTCCTTCTTCACAATTTCACACATAGAAGCTTTGCTCTTACTGTAGAGCTCAGCAACCTCAGCATGTGATTTTTTTTCTTTCCTTATTAAGTAAAAAATGTTCAACTTTTCACTTGAAGGAAGCTATTGATGGCTTCTCTTTGGCGTATCCAAATTGCCAGCATCACTACTCTTGCACTCTTGGGCCATTATGAAGTAAAACAAGGGTGACTTGAACACAAGCACTGTGGTACCATGACATGAGTCCATCTGATCCCCGAGATGGCTCCTGAGTGGTGATGATGGTGTGCACACCCTGGAGAAAGTGAGGATTCACACCCCACCCGGGATGCTACTCAGAACGACATGGAATTTAAGACATGAATTGTTTATTTCCGGAATTTTGCATGTAACATTTTCAGAACACAGGTGACTGTGGGTAACTGAAAGGGCACAAACTAAGAAAAGGGGTGGCTGCTGCATGTTTCCTTTCTCCTGGGTAAACTCCTGGGGGTGGAGTGGTGAGTTGTAAGGTGGGTCTATCAGAACTTCTTAAGAAATGGCCAGGCTGGCTTCCACTCGGGCTTCCACTCTTGTGACAGCCCCCACAGCTGGGGATGAGAACACAGCTAGAATTTGGAGCTCAGCTGCCCAAATCCAAAGACCAGGAGTGCCATGGTCACACATGTGGTGGGGCTTATATACCCCTGGTATGCTGACCCCAAAGCCCCTGCAGCTGCTCCCCTGGACCTGCCTCCGCTAGAGGTAAACAGCCGCCACCCAACCCTTGAAGGGAATGATTCCCCTTTCTTATGTGTGTTTCTTACGGCTTTGGTGGGAGCTGTTGCTTGTCTGTCACTGTCTAACAGAAAGTAATAAAACAAATGAACCAGCCACAAATGAAATGGAGTTGAAATTATGAGTTCACTTTTAGTAGAATAATGTGTTATTTTCCATTAACTTATGCTTATGATTAGGACTTTATATTTCCACTTATAATATATTGATCTTTAAAGGTGTTCCACACAGAGCTTCTTGATTTCCCATCTGAGCCTAGAGGGGGACACAAAAAACTCCTGGCAGCTTCTGGGGCAGGGAGTGAGCTGGGGACAAGGAGATTGTTGCTCTGCTCTTGTTTTGATCATAGAACAGAGAACACATGCCTGTAAGTGCTTGAAATAAAGGGACAAATACGGCTGGGCACAGTGGCTCACCCTTGTAATCCCAGCACTTTGGGAGGCCAAGGTGGGTGGGTCACCTGAGGTCAGGCTTTCAAGACCAGTCTGGCCAACATGGCAAAACCCCATCTCTACTAAAAATACAAAAATTATACAGGTAGGGTTGCAGGTGCCTGTAATCTCAGCTACTTGGGAGGCTGAGGCAGAATGACTTGAACTCGGGAGCTGTAGGTTGCTGTGAGCCAAGATTGGGCCACTGTACTCCAGCCTGGGTGACAGAGCAAGAGTCTGTCTCAAAAAAAAAAAAAAAAAGACAGAACATTAAAAGTATAACTGGAGAGAGATCCAAGATGGCAGATTAGCAGCAGCTCAGGATTGTAGCTCCCAGTGAAAGCACAGAGAGTGAGTGGACGCCACACTTCCAGAGGAATTTTTGTTGCCCACGGACCAGGGGATTCCCAGTGGAGGAGCCCCACGGGTCACCAGTGTGACTCTTTTGGCCAGCATGGCTGTTTTGCTGGTGCTCCAGCGCGGCAGTTCTCAGTGCGGAGTATACGGGACTGGGTGCCCTTTTAGTTGGGGTTTGGAGCTCTGGGAAGGCAGAGTCACCCAGTCAGCTGATTGAAAAGGGGACTGAAACAGGGAGCCAGACCAGGAGATTCCCAGGCAAAAAAGCACCACAAAGCTCAACGCCTCTGTTTCAGCCAGCGCAGTGGGTCACCACAAGGGAAATTACACAGATTCCAGCGTCTTTTCAACAGGCAACTGGAACACCTGGGAGAGAATCGACCATTCAACTAAAAAAAAAAAAAAAAAAAAAAAAAAAGGGGCTCTGAGACAGGGAGCCAGGTAATCAGGCTCAGCTGGTCCCACCCCCACACAAAAAAAAAACAGCAATTGGAAACACTGAGGATTGAGAGTTTCACAGCAAGCACAGCTGAACCTGGGAAGGTCCAGCTCTGTGGGGGAGGGGCGTCCACTCAAGGACAACTAAGAAACAGAAAAAATTTCATCACCAACAAGCTGAACGTCCACTCAGAGACCCAATGTGAAAGTCAGCAATTAAAAAGACAGGTGGATAAATCTACAAAGATGGGAAGAAACCAGTGCAAAAAGGCTGAACACACCCAAAATCAGAATGCCTCTCCTCCTGCAGGGGATCACAGCTCCTCATCAGCAAGGGAACAAGGCCTGATGGAAAATGAGTGTGGCAAATTGACAGAATCAGGCTTCAGAAGGTGGATAATAAGAAACTTCTGTGAGCTAAAAGAACATGTTCTAACCCAATGCAAAGAAACTAAGAACCTTGAAAAAAGGGTTGACAAAATGCTAACGAGAATAAACAGCTGAGAGAGGATACAAGTGAATTGATGGAGCTGAAAAACACAACATGAGAACTTTACAAAGTATGTACAAGTTTTAACAGTTGAATTGATCAAGCAGAAGAAAGGATATAAGAGGTCGAAGACCAACTCAATGAAATAAAACGAGAAGGCAAGATTAGAGAAAAAAGCATAAAAAGGAATGAGCAGAAGTCTCCAAGAAATACGGGCCTATGTGAAAAGACCTAATCTACGTTTGATAGGTGTACCTGAATGTGACGAAGAGAATAAATCCAAGCTGAAAAATATTCTTCAGGATATTATCCAGGAAAACTTTCCCAACCTAGCAAGGCAGGCCAATATTCAAGTCCAGGAAATACAGAGAACACCATAAAGATATCCCTCAAGAAGAGCAACCCCAAGGCACACAATTGTTAGATTCACCAGGGTTGAAATAAAGGAGAAAATACTAAGGGCAGCCAGAGAGAAAGGTCCGGTTACCCACAAAGGGAAGCCCATCAGACTCACAGCATATTTCTCAGCAGAAACCCTACAGGCCAGAATAGAGTGGGGGCCAGTATTCAACATCCTTAAAGAAAAGAACTTTCAACACAGAATTTCATATCCAGCCAAACTAAGCTTCACAAGTGAAGGAAAAATAAAATGTTTTGTGAACAAGCAAGTACACAGAGATTTCCTCACCACCAGGCCTGCTTTACAAGAGCTTCTTCTGAAAGAAGTGCTACACATAGAAAGGAACAACCAGTATCAGCCTTTCCAAAAATATACCAAAAGGTAAAGAGCATTACCATAATGAAGAATCTACATCAATTAATGGGCTAAACAGCCAGCTAGCATTAAATGGCAGTATTAAACTCACATATATCAGTATTAATCCTAAATTTAAATGGACTAAATGCCCCAATCAAAAGACACAGACAGGCAAATTGGATAAAAAGCCAAAACCTATCAGTATGCTGCATTCAGACCCATCTCACATGCAAGGATACACAAAGACTCAAAACAAAGGGATGGAGGAAGATTTACCAACCAAATGGAGAGAGAGAGAGAGAAAAAAAGCAGGAGTTGTAATTCTTGTCTCTAATAAAATAGACTTTAAAGCAACAAAGATCAAAAGAGACAAAGAGGGACATTACATAATGGTAAAAGGCTCAATGCAACAAGAAGAGCTAACGATCCTAAATATATACGCACCCAATACAAGAGCACCCAGATACATAAAACAAGTTCTTAATGACTTACAAAGAGACTTAGACTCCCACACAATAGTAGGGGGAGACTTTAACACTGATTGTCAGTATTAGACAGATCAACTACACAGAAAATTAACAAGGATATCCAGGACTTGAACTCAGACCTGGAACAAATAAACTTAACAAATATTTACAGAACTCTCCACCCCAAATCCACAAAACATACATTCTTATCAGTATCACATCACACCTATACTAAAAGTGACCACAAAATTGGAAGTAAATCACTCCTCAGCAATTGCGTAGCATTTCACAGGTTTAAATGAAATATTGGTTGGCTGCTTGTTTGTTATTTTCCTCCCTTATTCCTTCCTGTAAAAAGAAAAGAAAAGAAAAAAAGAAAAAGAAAAATACAACTCCTGTTGTCATCCTTTATTGAGGAAGCAGATGGTAAAAAGTAAAAATGAATAGAGGTAGGTGCACATGAAATTAGTTGCTATGTAAAAGGAATAAGAAAGATAGACAAAAATTAGAGGAATCAGACAGTGCACTATTATAATTAGGGTGACCATGTAATTTATTTTTTGAACTAGGATACTTTTTTAAAAACTTTTAATTTTGAGATAATTGTAGATTTGCACACTGTTGTTAGAATTAACACAGACAGAATTCCATACGCCCTCAACCACTTTCCCTGGCAGAAGCATTTTGCATAACTCATCCACAGCCAGATGTCGACACTGATGCACTCACTCCCAACCCTGCTCAGAGCTCACCAGTTTCACATCAAACCATGACAATTCTGAGAGTGTAAGAGAACAGTATTATAATTTTTCCCAGATGACAGATGTGAACTATGATTGCCCGTGGTCTTCCGTGCTTTTTCCAGGAACCTACAGAACCTGTTCAGGGAGATAGAAAGAAAAAGGGGAGACAGATAGTTCCTGCCATGAGGACTTTCTATCTACAGGAGGAATATCTCAGAATTCAGACAAGTCTATGCAAAGTGGAATGCGTGAAGTGATATAACAGAGTAACAGGGTGTGGAGAACATTAACCTCCACTTGAGAGGCTGGGGAAAGTGTCATGTTGGACAAGACAGCTGGGTTCATCCTTGACCCCTGGGTGGCTGCCTCTTGCAGTTCCTGGCATAGGTTAGTGGCTAGGAGCCAAACTGTCTGGGCTGAAATCTTGCCTCTCTTCTCACTGCTTGTGTAACTATGGGCAAAGCACTTGACCTCTGAGCCTCCATTTCTCCTCTGTAAGAAGGAAGGAGTAACAGCGCCTAGCTCGTGGAGTGGGGGGAGGGCTACCCAAAATATACATGCAGAACTCAGAATGCATGCCGCCCTGAGGGCGTGTGGACAAATGGCTACTTTGCTCTCCTCCACGGGTAGAAGATGCTTAACATGCATTCGTTGATTGGGTATGACAGTGGAGAACCTGGCTAGCCATGGGGTGGGAGTGAATGGAGTATTTAACTTGAGGCTGAGTTGGGCCTACACAGACAGGTTGGGTGTGCTGTGTGGAGCTGGGGAGGAAGGCTGTGGCTGGAGATGCAGTTCTGCAGGGTTACTGGTGAGCAAGGGACAGTGTGAACCTTGAGGGCTCCAGTGGCCAAGTCAAGTCAGGCAAGAAGAGAATGCAAGACGGAGCAACAGTCTCTGCTCTTCTGGGAGTTAAGGTCCAGCGAAGGCTAATACTGCCCAGGTAGGTTCCCTGGGAAGTGGCTCTGAGACCGAGGCTGGTGCTCAGCAAGGGGAAGAGCAGTGTGGGCCGGGGACACTGGGGCACATGCCATCTCCATGGTGGCCTCCACCTGTCCCTGCAGAGTGCTGTGGTGTGGACGGCCTTTGGAATTATCCTGGCATGGTGAGGGGGGCCCGGCCTTCACACTGCCAAGATGACAGATGGCCAGACAAGGGCTGTTGTCCCTGGAAGAAGGGGTGACGGGGGAGTGAGGCCTTCTCTCCTGAAGGCAAGCCTGGCATGCACTGAACATCTTTCACATGGGAGTGTGGCTGACTGCTGCAGGGTCTCAAGGAGGGGTGAAGGCAGGAAAAGGGCCTGGCAGTGAGGAGCATGAGGACCTCGTAGCAATCGGCCATGGGGTTAGGGATCTAAGCCTTTGGTGATGCCTGGGAGGCTGGGAGGATGGGAGGACATTTCCTTGTCAGTACATGAGGCAATGAGGTGGAGGCAGAACCATGAAGGGCCTGTGGCAAGGAGTCATGTGGCCCAAGGAGGCCTGGCTGGTGGAGTAATAATTGATGGGAGCATTTGCTAGGACTAGGACATGAGCTACTCTGCCCTCACTATGGGTGAGACTTCCGCCCTGAGGCTTCTCTGTGCAGCTAGAAGGCACACCCAGGCCTGCGCTCCCTGGAGCTGCAATCTCTCCCTGCAGGTTAGGTGCCCGGTCTCTGTGCCACACAGGTGAGATCCTTGGCATTGGGAACGTAGTTTGTGCTGGAGCTGCGTTCCAAGCAGCAGGGACTGGGCCGAATTGGCTTCCTTATTGCTTTCCAGAGGCTTCAAGGGCAGGGTGTTGGGCATCCAGGAAAAGAAAAGACACTTCCATCTACTGAAGAGTCCGCACTGCCACGACAGAGAGCCAAGAGGGCCTTTGAGACTCAAACGTAGAGGCAAACGTGGATCCCTTTTCTGCTCGCTGGAAAATCCAAAGGCTTTGCTCACCGCAGAGAAGCCCTGTGCATGGCTGGGCTGAGTTCTGGCGCCAAGGTCCAGCGTCTGAAGCCTGGCATGTCCACAGGGCATTTCTGATCTCCTCACAGGCCTCAGTTTCCTCATCAGTGCAACAAAGGTGGATAAGAATGGTGTTACCTGCAGAGATGTTGGGCTGAGAGATGAGTGAGATCATGGAAGCAGAGCATTAACCCCTAGGTATTGGGTGCATGTTTACTGCTGTTACAATGGCTGCAGGTAGGTGAACCCCTTTGCTTAAAGTCCAGCTGGAATAGAGCAGCTCTGTTTTGGGTCATGATCAGCAATCCAAACCACACGGTTCCCACCTGGGCACCTCCCGTTCTTCCTCTGGCAATGAGGGCTACCAAGGTCAGGGGTTTCAGAAGGTGGCAGGGAGAATCAGCAGAGCCTCCACAGCCATCAGCCAGCACTGCCTTATATCCAACCACACAAGCAGTGACAAGGTCTCCTGGGTGGGTCAGCTGGAAAGGAGCCCTGCCCTTGCTGTGGGCTGTGGGGGTGGCCACATGCAGGCATCCTCTGGCTGTGGAGCAGCCACTGGCCCATAGCCAAATGTGCACTTGGCTGTGTCTCAGGGGACAGCCTGGCCAGGCAGAGTCCAGGTCAGTGGCGGAGACAGGCCTCTGTCACCCAGCCCAGGCCCAGGGAGAGTAGGGCATGGACAGGTGGCCAGCAGCCTCCACAGCAAGTGGCTGGGATGGTCCCCCTCACAGGAGTAGCCTCTCTGAGGTCAGTTCTAAGTCACACATTCCCAAAAACAAGGCTGATGGAGCCCTTCTGGGAGGCGGAGGCTCTCCCCTATACCTAGGGGTCCCAGGCCTGCCCCATCCCATCTGTACCTGGCATCATCCCCTCCTTGAAAGCTGCTATTCCCTGATTTGTCTCCCTTTGCCCTGGTGGCTTCTGCAGAGCTGGATCATCTTTTATTTATTTTTTTATCCACAGGCTCTGGCACAGGTAGGGGTTAATAAGTCCACCTGGCTGCCCACCAGTGCCTCAGGCACTGCTGGCACAGGACAGTCACCCCTGGCTGAGACCCTCGTGCCAGCTCTGGGGCCTGACATCTTAGCAAGTGGGTTTCAGGCTTTGGCCAGGGTTACAGTAGGGCTCAGGATGCAAAGACCTGTCCTCAGGTAGCCCAAGACCCACAGGAAGGTGCAAGGTGAAAACACCTTAGGTTTCCACAGGGCCTTCATCCCAAAGATTGCCCTAGCATAAACTCTTCCACTTTCAGCACCCAGGGGTGCTGCCGGATCAGTCATTGTCACCTCCACTGCAGGGCAAGGGCCCAGAGCTGCTGGATTGCTGGTCAGATGTGAGCAGCACCTGGGAGTCACACCCCTCTTCCCTCCCCAGCACACCCCCAACTATGACACAGTGCCCCAAGTGCCCCGGAAACCTGATGGATCTGTTAACATGCCTGAAAGGCTCACCTTGCTCCCAAGGGAAAATTGTGAGCCAGGTACACTCTGGCAGCGAAAATAAATCCTTCTGAACTTCGGTGCCCTTGTTTGTTGATCGCAACTCTCATGTATGCCTGTGGGTTTAAATAATGCCATTGTGAAAAACCCATTGCATATTTACTGATGAGTGAGGGAGGCATTGTGCAGGGAGGCCTGGCTTCTGTAGGCTGTGGAAGGAACTGGAGTTAATAGTTCTTACCTGTGACTTCTAAACAAAGACCATCAGAAAAAGGGAAGAAAGAGACTTCATGGAATAAAAGAGTAATCTATTTTCCAAGTCATTCTGTGAGCTAAGAAATTCTGTTTTCTGTAACTTAACTCTTCATAACTTATAGATATAAGGATGAGGTGCCAAATATAAATACCATGATGAAACGGTAGAATGAGATTTTCTTCCATATGCATGCATTCCATTTTGTGAATTGTATAGTATATTTTCTTCTTTGTGTTTATAGCTCTTCAAAATTATTAACTCACTTAAGGATGCAAGTTACGTAAAAGTTGAAACCTAATTTCCAATTTTTTTCAGCTCACTTCTTGTATTTAGGAGAAGTGTTTTTGTGTTTTGCCACTGAGAAATCCTCCAGAAATGAGCTGCCCTGTTCGCTCCCCAGAGGAGAGTCACGTCTCGCCCAGCCAGATGACCAGGCAGCTGTGGTCCCTTTGTGCAGGGCCCTGGGCCCAGAGCCCAGCAGGAGTCTGAGCAGCTGTGCATGCCACTGAGCAGGTCGGGAGGGGAAAGGGCTAGGAAAATGTTTCAGGTTTATTTTAGTTATCAATAAGTTTTGAGATTCTTTTAACTATCAGACATTGCACCTAACTTTCATGTTAAGAATGTTTTAGGACTCAACTCTAAAGCTACACAGGTACAAATACCAAATAACCAGGTATGTGGTTATTCATCACGGCCTCATTTGTAAACACAAAAACTGTCTGTGAGCAGAGGTCTGGCTGGGTGAACCACAGTGGGGCAGGACTATGGGGCAAGGACACAAAGGGAGAGCTCTCAAGATGCAGAAGTGTGTGGATGTGATGCTCACTTTTGCCAAGAAAGGTAGAGAAACACGAGTACGTTCTAGCAACTTGCTTGTATTCATAAAAACAAACACTGCAGGATAAACCAAAATCTGCCCAGGAGGGAAGGGACAGAGTGATGAGGCTGAGGATGTGACCAGGCTTCTCCCAACAGAGTGTGTCATTTTGACTTTGGGGTCAGGTAAGTACCATATATATTTTTAAAATACAAAAAGCAAAAACAATTCCTAAAAATCAAAAAGAAACTGAAATGAATGAACTTTATGGTTGTCGACATATGTACTCAGAGAAAATAGTTATTTTAAGAGATTTTGGAGCACAGTATTTACACCACCCATCCTTAATGGAAAATCTACACAGCAGGAGACCTGCAGAGATACAGCTTTAACCTCACTCACTAGTCTTGTCATTCATAGTAACCTGGGATTGTTAACTGTTAAACCATTGCATATAACAGATAAACCATTTTAGATATAAGACATATAATATGAATGCATGGGTATATATTTTATATGTTTATTAAATACATTTAAAATTTATATATATATCTTGATAAAGCAAATAAGTGATTAGGTCACAGCTGTTATCAAACAAGACTTTTAGAAGATAAAATATTATGATACAAAGGTGAAATCCAAGTATTAAGTAAAGTCCCTTTGAAGTTAAATTTAAATCAGAAGTATTAGCTTCGCTCACGATTTTTAAAAATTTATATTTCCAGCTCTGTCCACTAAAAATATCTGCGAGGAAATGTAACTCATTGACAATGGTACCCCTAGAAAAAAATAGATATGGCACACAAACGTAGATAGAGCTGCTGTGTATCTATGACTTGGGGATTTTTATTTTTTTTTTTGAGACAGAGTCTTACTCTGTTGCGCCAGCTCCGCTCACCGCAACCTCTGCCTTCCCCGGTTCAGCAATTCTCCTGCCTCAGCTTCCCAAGTAGCTGGGATTATAGGTGCACGCTACCACGCTCAGCTAATTTTTGTATTTTTATGTAGAGATGGGGTTTCACCATGTTGGCCTCGTGACCTCGTGATCCACCCTCCTCGGCCTCCCAAAGTGCTGGGATTACAGGCGTGAGCCATCGTGCCTGGCCAGGAATTTTTTTTTTTTTTTTTTTGAGATGGAATCTGGCTCTGTAGCTCAGGCTGGAGTGCAGTGGTGCGATCTCAGCTCACTGCAACCTCTGCCTCCTTGGTCCCGGTTCAAGAAATTCTCCTATCTCAGGCCCCCAAGTAGCTGGGATTACTGGTATGAGCCACCATGTCCAGCTAATTTTTGTATTTCTTTTAGTAGAGACGGGGTTTCACCATGTTGGCCAGTCTGGTCTTGAACTCCTGCCCTCGTGATCTGCCCACCTCAGCCTCCCAAAGTTCTGGGATTACAGGCACGAGCCACGGTGCTCCCCCGGGGAATTATTTTAATGTTAATATTGTTATATTAAACGATGTAATTAAGAAAATAACCTGAAGCTTATATTCAAGAGTTATGATGTCGTGTCTATAATATACAAATTGAACTGAATATCTGTAATTATTGTAGATTAGTCAATGTGAATAATTCAATCCTAAACATACATTGTGTTTTATTGTTCATAATGATTAATTTCATTAATTTTCAAATTTCAATGTTGCTTTGGTTACACGGGTGCAGACTTTTACAACAATAATCTCTATTACATCTTTGAAAAGGGCGTTAATTATTTAAATAATCTCTTCACTGGGAATGATTTAATATATGTATGAAAGCACGTACACAGGTATTTTCCTAAGAAGAGTGATTAGAAATCTTGCTGACTCTAGACATTTCATAGTCTGCTCAGAGAAAGTAATTTATTGACTTCAGTAGAAAAATATACAGCAGCAATTTTTATTAAATAAAATAAAACTAGAAAGTAAACATAGTAATGAAAATAAAAAAGACAAATATCAAGATGGTAGAGGTGATAAACAGCTAGAAAACCGTTACCTCACAATTTAAAAGTAAATTCCAGACGGATTGAACATTTTAATGTAAAAAATAAAACTATAATATTAGAAGAAATTTTAAGAGAGTATTTTTATAATTTTGAATGGGAGAGAGGTGCCTAAGCAGAAAAGGAAACCAAGCAGCTATCAAGGAAAAGACAGGCATTTCTTTTATTATGGTAAAATATGCACAACACTAGCTGGGCGTGGTGGTGACTCAAACTTGTAATCCCAGCACCTTGGGAGGCTGAGAAGGGTGGATCACCAGATCAGGAGTTTGAGACCAGACTGGCCAAAATGGTGAAACCCTGACTCTACTAAAAATACAAAAATCAGCTGGGCGTGGTGGCGGGTGCCTGAAATCCCAGCTACTCAGGAGGCTGAAGCAGGAGAAAGTCTAACCGGGGAGGCAGAGGTTTCAGTGAGCTGAGATTGCGCCGCTACATTCCAGCCCGGGTGACAGTGCGAGACTATGTCTCAAAACAAACAAACAAACAACATACACAACACAAAATTTGCGATTTCTAACCATGCGTTAAGTACCTTCACACCGTTGTGCAACCATCACCACCATCCACCTCATATCAATTCCAAATTCTCAACAGATGTATTTTAACACACAACGTTTACATACTGCACAGCAAAAGATGTCATAAGGAAAGGCAAGAGATATTATGTTGAGTAAAAACTTCAGCAACACTTGATATTTCTGGCATACAAAGCTCTCCTATTATTTGGTAAAAGACATTCCGAAGGAAAAGTGGATAAAATAACATGAAACGACGTTTCACATACACAGAAATCTAGATGGCTAATAGACATCTGAAAATTGATGAAATGCAAATTAAAGCAATAAAAAATGCCATTTTAGCCCATCAGATTGACAAAAATTAAAATGAGTCTTCATTCTTATATTGCTGGTAAGTATGAATAAATTGATGAAAATTGGTATGGGGAATACAAATTAGACCAATAATGTATACCGTTTTTCTTATTAAACCAACAAAAATTAAAATGCATGAAACATCCTTGCATTGCTTGTAGGAGTGTGAACTGCTACAACTTTTGGAGAATATAATCTAAAAATATCTACTAAAACTTGAAATCTGGCCAGGCTCTGTGGCTCACACGTGTAATCCTGGCTACTTGGGAGGCTGAGTGGGAGGGTTGCTTCAGCCCAGCAGTTTGAGGCTGCAGTGAGCTGTGATGATGCCACTGCACTCCAGCCTGGGCAGCAGAGCAAGACCCTATCTCAAAAACAAACAAACAAACAAACAAACCAAAAAACAAAATCATTTGACCCAGCAATCAACCTTTAAGAGTCTATCCTATACAAATTAGAGAATCAATGGTGTGTGTGTGTGTTAAAGTTTATTGCAGCATTGTTTCAGTGGCAAAGAAAAAAAAAAAGCCCAAATGACCTAATGTCTATCAATAGGGCTGTACAAGTTAGGATGTGCTACTTTATCCAAAGGAAATAAACATGGCAAACAGCTCCAAAAAAATCAATGACCTAAAACACATTTTCTTGCAAGACTGCAGGAGAGCTGCACACATTGCACTCAGGAGGCCAGGCTGAGGGTCCCTCCGGGGATGCGTGTTCACTCTTGCCAGAGCTGGGGAAAGTGGGCCTTCCGGCTTGCACAGCAATGCTTTGAGAATGAAGCCCTGGTTATGAGAAACTTCAAGACATGCATGCCCAGAAGGGTAACAGGATATCAAGAACTATATCAAGAACTGTGAAAATCTCTGCTACAAGGGGACTAGTTGGATAAATTGCAGTTTTATCTAACTACGAAATATTAAGTATTCCTAATAAAATGAGTTAGACTCATGCTGGAAGGATTGCTGTTGGTCTAGTAAGTGATTGGCAAGTGGCAGAGTGAGATGCATACAATTAACCCACCGAAAACAACAGCCAACAAACACCTGCGTGTGCAAGCGTTTATATTTGCATGAGCGTGTGTGGAGGGACACACTGGGTACATCAGGGAAGGGGAATTGAATGAGGGCTGAGTGTAGTGCATTAACTTTAAAAATATGTGTCTTTGGGTAGTCTCACTTGAGCATACTTGATTTTTCCAATTTCAAAGGAAAGTTATATATATTTTTATATATATATAAAGTAAAAATTAATTAAAAAAACCCTTAGTTTTTCTAGTTGAGGATCTCTTTACCCTAAGACCATTCCAATTAACGAAAAGCAAACATTATTTCACAATGTGTTTGCATGTATTTTCTAAAGCCTGCTGGAATGATATCTGCGGTCTCCTGTGCTCATTTGCAATATGTATTTGTTGCTTTCTCATGGAGAGGTGGAGTCTATTTCTCCACCCCCTAGATTGTGGCAGGGGGTCACATTCCAGGGAATGCTGGGCCAGTGCCAGGCGGGGCCCTTCACTGGTCTGAAGCCTGGTGCCAGGAGAAAGGAGTGCAGATATCCTGAGAAGCCCCTGCAGTGAGAAACCCAAGGCCTGTGGAAAAACCCTGGAGGTTAAGATGCCTTGAAGGGAAGGAGGCCAGGGAGCCCAGGGTGCTGAAAAGTGAGGGAAGAAACCGTCTCACAACTGGATCCTGGCACTGTCACCCTTGCTGATGCCATGTGCATCAGAGACCAATTGCCCAGCTCAGACTTCCCAAATTCTTGACCCATGAAAATGTGCACGATATAAAATGGTTCTTTTAAAAAAATAAAATCTCATTTTATTAATAAATATAGTAAGTTGATTAAGTTAGTTTTAAATTCAGCAAAGCACATAACAATCACCTGGTTGCTACAGGGAAAAGAGTCTGTTCTCCATTTCTTTATGTAATTTATTTTTTATATTACACATTAACATATATATATTTTTTTGGCACGGGGATGGAGTCCTTTTTTTTGGCACCCAGGCTGGAGTTCAGTGGTGTGATCTTGGCTCACGGCAACCACCACCTCCTGGGTTCAAGTGATTCTCCTGCCTCAGCCTCCTAAGTAGCTGGAATTACAGGCGCTCACCACCATGCCCAGCTAATTTTTTTGTAGTTTTAGTAGAGATCGGGTTTCACCATGATGGCCAGGCTGGTCTCGAACTCCTGACCTCAGGTGATCTGCCTGCCTCGGCCTCCCAAAGTGGTGGGATTACAGGGGTGAGCCACCGTGCCCAGCCTGTCTTTTTTTTTTTTTTTTTAAACTAAAGATCTTTCTCCTTTCACTTACAAGATCAAAAAAACAAATTAAGAGGTAAGGGAAAAAGCATTAAGTTTTGTGTAAAAAGTATTGTAATACTGTGTTTAGGAAAAACATCTATAACCAGAGACACCAATCTTTTTTATTTTTGGTCAAATAAGCTACATCTACATTGCCCGTTATTTTAGTAGGCAGTAAACTGTCATTGTTATATGTTTTTATTATTCTTTTACGTGTTTTAAAATTTTGTCAGCAAAGCCTTACTTAGTACTGTTGGAGAGACGCTTTTCAAGCTTACTTGGCAAAATTAGCTGTCTGAATTAAAAAATAAGCAAAAGAGTGAAGGCTCTGTCATCTTTTTCTCTCTTTCCTCTCTTCTCTATATCTTTACCCCTCCCTTATTTTGCTTTCTTCCTGCATTCTTCTGCTTTTCCCCACGATCCATCAGAGTACTTGTGCATGAACAACAGAATCTGACTCCAGCTCTCCAGACAGGAAGGGTGGTTGTAGGCACATGTGCTCAATGACAGGGTAAGAACTAGTGCTGGAACCCAGGCAGGCTCTATATGTGCTCTGGAGGGAGGGCACGAAGCACACCAACTCTGGCGTGGGCATCCCTCTGGGTGAATTTGACTTCTGATAATTCCCACTTTCTGAAACCACTCTCTTAGGCCCTGCAGAGCATCTCAGCAGCCCACCTAGTTACAAGCTGTCCTCCATTGAATGGGGTGGGAGGAGAAGATCTCTAGCAGGAGGCATGAAGGAAGATGATCCAAAATGGAGATAAGGTGGCTGGTAGGAAAGGTTTGTATACTGCACACAAATGGCCACTACAAATTTAATTTAATCAAAGTTATGCTTTAAAAATGCAACCAAAAATTCAAGATGAAAATACCCTAAGACACAGAAATCCCATTCTAATACAGACTCTAAGAAACTCTCACACCTGTGTACAAAGAGACAGGCACAAGGATGTTCATTGAAGTAATGTAAGAGGGCAAAAACTGGAAACACCTAAATGTCATCAACAGAATAAGTGGTAAATGGATATTCAGATAATAAAATACTATTGCCCATTTAAATCAATGAACTAAAGCCATATATGTCAACGTGAATGAATTTTGATAATGTAATGAGTGAAAAAGTCATACACTATGATGGTATTTATATAAAGTTTAAAACTCACAAAACAATACATATGGTTTAGGAATATGTTATATGCAGCATAAGTATAAAAACATGGGTAGAAAGGAACAACTAATGTTGGAAGACAGTTCTCCATTGGTCTTCACATATCAGCATGTCCTGTCAGTCAGTTACCCATGCCCTTGGTTCTGAACCATCCCTTGAAGGATGTTTGTATAGTCTTGGAAGATGGAGATAGTGATTCCTATTGGAGCAAGGACCAGACATGGCAACTGCTAAGGATAAAAGGCCCAGGTTCCAGAACTCAGGGCTCCTTTCTTATAATGCAATCCACTGTGCATGTAGGTGTCATCTGACTCTCTTTGCATTGCCCTGTGGGAATTGGGGCTCAGGTTATTGGTGCAAAAATGCTGATGATACTATTGCTGTGAAACACATTTTCCTTTGTTTCTGACCCAGGAGTCTCATGTCTTCTGCCAGCATCTAAGAAACAGTAATGGACTAATTTATTAGTTTCAAAAATTAATTAACGGGCTAAATTATTACTAATTTATTAGTAAAATTTTAGATTCCTCATGGCTCTCAACAACTACCTTCAGGGTAAGAATGATCTCTAGGAAGGAAAGGGAATAGAATAAGGGAGGGGTCAAAAAAGGCTGCAGAAATTAATTTCTTAAGAAAATGCCCTGGCCAGGTGCAGTGGCTCATGCCTGTAATCCCAGCACTTTGGGAGGCTGAGGTAGGCAGATCACTTGAGCCCAGGAGTTGGAGACCAGTCTGGCTAATATGGCAAAACCCTGTTTCTACAAAAAAATACAAAAAACTTAGCCAGGCACGGTGGTGTGCACCTGCTGTCCCAACTCCTTTGGAGGCTGAGGTGGCAGGATTGCTCAAACCAGGGATGCTGAGGCTGCAGTGAGCCAAGATCACGACACTGCACTCCAGCCCGGGATAACAGTGAGACCCGCCCCCCGTCCCCCGATCCCCCCCCCACACACGAAGAAAAGGCTCTGAAACAAATACGGTAACATGCTAGTATGCAGAAGTGTTTATTGTACTATTCTCAGTGTTTTTTTTTTTTTTTTTGCTGTGTCTAAAATAATTTAAATAAAAACTGAAGGTATGTATTTTAAAAAAGGAAACATCTTAGATAAATGAATATGTCATTTTTTTGGATGGTGACTCTATCCCTAGAGTGAGGTGGGAAATCTGTTTTTCTCTAACTGCAAGCCATTTATTGGGAGAAAAAAACTCAACCCAGAGCCCAAAATACATTTATTTGGGTGTATTTATCCACATCTGTTTAATATTGAAAATAAAAAATCTATCCATTTATTTGCTTTTAATCAATAAGATGAACATAAATGCCTAACAATAACAAGTAAAAGAACATCTTTAGTTCTTTATGATATCTAAGTAAAGGAGAAAGGCATCATGAGAAGCAGCTAGTGAAGGAAACTGACAGAGAAAGAGGAAACAGACAGGGAAAGAAAAGAAGTATAGAGATATTTTTAAAAAGAGATAAGAGGAAAAAGATATGCAGACATGGGAGACACACAGCTTCTATGTGTAGAGAATCATGCTGTTTGCTTGACTTCACCTCTGTTGGTCTTTGGTGCTTCACACGGCCCAGGTTTCCTACTTTTCCCCCTACCCTTCCTAGGTCTTCTTGCTGGTCCTCCTCTAAAGCTTGAGTTCTTCAGGGTTTGGGTGGGGTGCTCTTATCTTTTTTTCAGTATTAATATTAATGCTTTTTATTTTTGTGTTTTCTCTTGCATTTGAAATAATTTTAAATTGTGGTGAGTACATGCCACATAAAGTTTACCTCCTTAACCATTTTAAGTGCATAGTTTGTGGTATTAAGTATTACACATTCACATCACAGCCCTTCATCCCCAGAACTCTTTTCATCTTGCAAAACTGAAACTCTGTGTCCCTTAAACGCAAATGCTCCCTTTTGTCCTCACCCAGCCCCTGACAATCACCATTCTACTTTTTGTCTCTGTGAATTTGACTACTCTATAGATAATGCCATATAAGTACGATCATACAGTATTAGTCTTTTTGTGATAGGCTTATTAAACTTAGCGGAATATCTTCACGTTTTACCCATATTGTAACAGAATTACTTCCTTTTAAAGGCTGAATCCTATTTCATGGTATGTATATACAATATTTCATTTATCCATTAATCTACTGATGGACACTTGGGTTGCTTCTATCTTTTGGCTACTGTGAATGGTGCTGCTATGAACATGAGTGTGCAAAAGCTCTTCAAGACTCTGCTTTCAGTTCTGAGTATATATGCAGAATGGAATTGCTGGATCACATGGTTATTTTATGCTTAAGATTTTGAGGAAAACCAGACTGTTTTCTACAGGGCCTACACAATTTTAAATTCCCAACAATGCACAAGACTTCCAGTTTCTCCACATCCTCACTTGTTATTTTCTTTTTTTAAATAGTAGCCATACTAATAAGTGGGAAGTGGTATCTAACTGTCATTTTGATTTACATTTTCCTCATGATTACATTTTCTAATGACATTGAGCATCTTTGCATGTGATTGTCATTAGCATTTCTTCTTTGGAGAAATGTCTAGTCAAATCCTTTATCTATTGTTTAACTGGGTTGTTGTTGTAATTGTCATTTTCTGTTGTTGTTCAGTTGTAGGGATTCTTTATATAGTTTGAATAAAAACCCCTTATCAGATATATAACTTGTACATATTTTCCCTCATTCCATCAGTTGCCTTTCCATTCTGTTGTTTGTGTCCTTTCATGCACAGAAATTTTTATTTTTGATGTAGTCTAGTTTGTCTTTTTTTTTCTTTTGTCACCTGTGCAGTAAACGAAAAAAAAGTTATAGCTAAGAAACCATTGCCAAATTCAATCTCATGACATTTTTCCATTTTCTTCTAAGAGTTTTATAATTTTAGCTCTTACATTTAGATCTTTGTTCATTTTGAGTCAATTTTTGTATAAGGTGTTAAGTAAGGGTCTGACTTCATTGTTTTGTATGTGAATTTCCAGTTTTACTGACATCATTTGTTGAAAAGAACTGTCCTTTCTACATAGAATGGCCTTGGCACTCTTGTTGAAATCACTTGACAATATATATGACAGTTAATTTCTGGGATCTCTATTATATTCCATTGGTCTATTTATCTGTCTTTATGTCAGTACCATACTATTTGGATGACTATAGCTTTGTAGTAGGTTTTAATGTTTCTTACATTTGACGTTAACTTATACAATTAATTTTGGGTATATGTTTTGAGATGAGGATTAATTTACCTTTATTTTTGTGAAATCACATTGGTAAGTGGAAACCATTCATAGTGGGAGAGATTGTCCCTTCTCCCATCAGTAAACACTACAAATCTGAGATTTTCTCTGTGTTCCAAAGAGATAGTTAAACTTTGAGGTGCCAACTACTCTTTCAGACTCTGCATTTTAAATTGCTTTTCAGTTTTATTAACAATATCTACTACTGCAAACTTCTCATTCTTCAGTATTTGACTTTCAGTTATAGGACAAATTCATGATATATACATACAATGTATGTGCTATATATTCAAATAATTCAAGAAGGATATTTGAGATATATATTCCCTGCACCCTTTTGAAATATATGAATGACTGCTAAGCTGGATAAAGAATTGTGCTCTTCAAATCCCTGCACCTAATTGTGACATTTCTGATGAAACAATGCTATGAAGCAGAATGAAACCACCTTGATTCTTACTCCTTTGTAGGTAACCTGTGGTTTCTTTTTTCTTTTCTTTTTTTCTGCATCCTTGTAAAATTTTTCTTTTTATTCTTAAAGATAAAAATGTTGTCAGAAAAACTCTAAATGTGGGTCTTTCCTATTAATTTTACCTGGAATGCAGTAGGTGCTTGTTACCTGTGAACCAGCTCCTGTTTCAGCTTCAGAAAGTTGTAGTTAAAATTTTTTTTCTTATTGGTTCTCGTGATTCCCTATGTATTATTCCTTCTTGATCATTCTTAGAAAGCCTGTATTCTCTTGGTAGGAACTCCTTTTCTTCCCCTCCATGTTATTTTTCATCGTGTTCATCTCTGTTGTTCTCTACAATTTTTTTTTTGAGAGAGAGTCTCATTCTGTTGCCCAGGCTGGAGTGCAATGGTATGATCTCAGCTCACTGTAACCTCTGCCTCCTGGTTCAAGTGATTCTCCTGACTCAGCCTCCTGAGTAGCTAGGATTATAGGCACATGCCACCACACTTGACTAATTTTTGTATTTTTAGAGATGGGGTATCACCATGTTGGCCAGGCTGTTCTTGAACTCCTGACCTCAAGTGATCCACCTGCCTCAGCCTCCCAAAGTGCTAGGATTACAGGCATGAGTCACCCCACTAGGCCTCTACATTTTTAAATATAAATTTGATTCAATTTGTTTTTACTGAGGTGAAATTCACAAAACAAACTAACCATTTTAAAGTGAACAATTTAGTGGCTTTTAGTGCACTCATAATGCTGTGCAACTACAACTTTTATCTAGTTCCATAGCATTTTCCTCATTTCACAAGAAAGCCCTGTGCCTGCTAAACCATTACTCTCTTTCTCTCCCTCTCCCCCAGGGCCTGACAACTACCAGATGCTTTGTGTCTCTGTGGATTTACATGCTCTCAATGCATCATGCAAATGGCATTGTACAACATGTGACCTTTTGTGACAGGCGTTTTTCACGTACTATAATGTTTCTAAGGTTCAACCATATTGTGGATTAAAATTATTGCTGAGAGTGACTTGATTTTAGCCTGAAAAACTTCCTTTATTATTTCTTGTAAGGTAGGTTGGCTAGCAATGAATCATTTCAGATTTTATTTCTCTGACAATGTTTTTAGTTTACCTCCAGATTTTTCAACCTTTTAACTTTTATTTATTTATTTACCTTCAGTTTTGAAAGATAGTTTTGCTGAATATAGAGTTTTAGGTTGACAGTCTCCCCCACCCCCACCCTGAGCATTTTGAATATGTACTCAATACATGTTTATTGAAGAAATGATTGAGAGCAGGGCAGAAGGACCCATGGTCAGGTGCTTTGTCATCCTGCCTTAGCACTGCCTCATTTGGTGCCCTGATCTAGAACCTCTGGGAAGCTGCATCTCTAGAAGATGACCCTTGGTTTCCAGAGAGACAGAGTGTGGTTGGGGGGAGGTCTCTTGGCTGCTCACAGTGAAGGAGGCCCAGGGGCCAGATCACTCTCTGAGAAGCTCACATCTCCCCATTCTAGCTGCCTTTCAAGGGTTTTCAAGGAGGGTTGACTCACACTATAATCTAAATATTTATTCACTTTCATGGTGCTTTGCTTTTTTTTTTTTTTTTTTGGTCTCTTTTAGAGACCAAAGGTGACTCTGTCACCAGGCTGGAGGGCAGTGGCATGATATCACCTCACTGAAACCTCCACCTCCTGGGCTCAAGCAATTCTCCTGTCCCTCCCGAGGATTATAGGTCCCTGCTACCCACCATCACACCCAGCTAATTTTTTTTTGTATTTTTAGTAGAGATGGCGTTTTGCCATGTTGGCCAGGCTGATCTTGAACTCTTGACCTCAAGTGATCCGCCCGCCTCGGTCTCCCAAAGTGCTGGGATTACCAGCGTGAGCCACTGTGCCTGGCCCATGGTTCTTTTCTAAGTCAGCTCCATGCTTTTTCCATTCTTCAAAATCCTCTGAAATTTTATGTCTGCTGTTGGTCTCTTCTTCCTTCAACAAGTGGGTTTGTATCTTTTCAATTCTTAATCATTTTAGCAGTTTTTTGAAGTGAGAGCAACAAACACAGCTCATCTACCAGACTTAACTGGGAGTTCTTGATCCACAAACAATTTTTTCTTTTTTTTTTGAGATGGAGTTTCGCTCTTGTTGCCCAGGCTGGAGTGAACTGATGTGATCTCAGCTCACTGTAACCTCGGTCTCCTGGGTTCAAGTGATTCTCCTGCCTCAGCCTCCCAAGTAGCTAGTATTACAGGCATGCACCACCATACCTGGCTTACTTTTTGTATTTTTAGTAGAAATGGGATTTCTCCATGTTGGTCAGGCTGGTCTCGAACTTCCAACCTCAGGATCCTCCCGCCTTGGCCTCCTCAAGTGCTAGGCTTATAGGCATGAGCCACTGCACCCAGACTTATCTTTTCAAAGAATATATATTATTAAGCTTGTGACAGGTTAAATGTGATAATTGAAGCAACAAAGATGGTATTGTAGATGATGAATTCAACATCATAATAAAATAACTATTACTAACATTGACATTTGAGATGGCCAGGAAGACCATCCCTTCTGTTCTGCACCTTTGATTCTTGGACAAACCTCTTTCACATGGGACCACTCTTAGTTTCTGGTCATGTCTGCTAATAGGATACTGGCTTAGTCTCCCATCAGTCCATTTTATGAGTTGAGTTGATAAGAAATTATTTTAATGAATATATTTTATTTTGAGATAAATTGAATAGAACACACAGAGGATTCTCATGTCCCCTCACCAAGTCCCCATGTCCTATGTTGCAAACCTGTTACATTACTGTGATATGCTGATGTTGCCACTGATGAGCCAAGAATGATACTTAATGCCAACTAAGGAGCAGGGGCAAGCCTGGGTGGTGGCAATGCTTTGGGAGGTTAAGGCAGGAGGATGGCTTGAGGCCAGGAGTTTGAGACTATCCTGGGCAATATAGTGAGAACCTGTCTCTACAGATTTTTTAAAAAATTAGTCATGTGTGGTCGCGTGCACCAATAGTTTCAGCTACTCAGGAGACTGAGGCAGAGGATCGCTTAAGCCCAGGAATTGGAGGTTTGATCTTGATGTTGTATATCCTAGGGATTTAGACAATTGTATAATAGTGTGTGTCCACCATTATATACCAACTTTTAGATTCTAAGTTGAGCTCAATTAATTACAATACGTTTGCACAGATTACTCTTTGAAACCAATTTGAGTTGATTTCCACCCAATTTTAGTAATATTCACCTCAATATTGTTTACTTGTTTATCCCAATACTAAGGTGCCATTCATTCCAAAAATCCTTTGAGCCTCTTGTGTCAGGTACTGTTCTGTGTACTGGTGTCCAAGTTCTCCATCAAGGGAGCAATTGTCCACCACTTGGACAATTGTGTAATAGTATGTATCTATACGGAGTAGTTTCACTGCCTGAAGAATCCTGTATGTTCTGTCTATTCATCCCTCCCACCACATCCAACACTTGGCAACCCCTGATATTTTTACTGTTTCCATAGTTTTGCCTTTTCTAGTGTCATAGAGTTGGACTCATACAAGATGTAGCCTTTTTATATTGTCTTCCTTAACTTAATGTGATTTGAATTTCCTCCCTATCTTTTCATGTTTGATAGCTCTTTTCTTTTTAGTGCTGAATTATAGTCCATTGTTGGGATATATTACAGTTTATTTATCCATCACCTACTGAAGACATCTGGGTTGCTTCCAAGTTTTGGCAATTATGAAAAAAGCTGCTATAAGCATTCACGTGTGCTGGGTAAGTGCCACGGAGCATGAGTGCTGGATCACATGGTAAGAGCAGTTTGGTTTGGTTTATAAAATTGTTCTCTTAGCTAATATTTTCTACACTTGTTCCTCTTCTAGTGTTTGGATTGCTTCATCTCTGCATTGCTAACTTCTTAAAAAATACGTTTTGTCTTAAAATGAATGAAGGACATGAACACTGATTTCTTCATCTTGCTCTAAGGATACCTTTGTTTCTGCATATCATTTGAGATTGTTCCCTTGGGTTTAGCTGAGACTGACTTCTTTCTCATAGGGTACTGGGACCTCTTTGAGGCTTCACGTGTTCCAGTGGACTGTGATGGACACTTTCTTTTTGATATGAAGAGCATCACTTTGGCCAAGAAGAGTTCTTTGTTTTATTTAGCAAGATGTCACGTATTTTGAAAAACATTCTCTGGCAACCACACAAGATGTGCTGGGCCTGTTTTGACTTTCCCTGTCTTCACCATGGAAGTAGCGACTTTCCAAGGATTTCTGGCCACTGTGGAGAGGAGGATTAGAGACTGAAATCCAGGCCTGTCTCTGTGAGGGCCTTGGGCTTCCCTATGAGTCCAGGCTGTACACAGGTAATGAGGGAAGCAGGGGTTACCTGTGCTCCGGTTGGTGACAGCATTGGAAACCCCTTTAAAGTGTGTCAACTCACGCTGATCTTCTCATTCAACTCCAACTTTACTAAGCCACTCTTTATTTTGTTCTAATTCTAAAATATTTTTAAATTTTTAAATTTTATCCCTTTTGAACACAGAAAGATTTTTTAAAAATAAAATTACCCCCTCCAAAATAAATTTAGAGACACTTCCTGTCAGTTAAGTATCTTCGATCACCTTCTCAGGAGATGCCTTTTTCCAAACCAACAGCCATTTCTAAGACCTTGAGACCTCCAAAGTCAATTTTTAAAGCTCAATTAATTACAATACATTTGCACAGATCACACAGCCTGAAGCCACAGCTCATTGGCAGAGGGTGTTCTCATCTGTGAGGCAGAGGGCTTAACTCACACATACTGAATTACTCACAGTCAGCAGTGATAATAATTCAACCAGAGTGGCCATTAAGATGAAATTTTCCTGTAATTGTCCTCTCTTTTGTGGTCTATGAGAAGGATTTAATCTCTGGACCTGTGACACTTTTCTTGGCCCCTCTCCTCCTCCACCCTAATTGCGGAGGACTCTCTCAGGGATTTTCTGCTGTAGGCAAGCCCCAGTTGCTGGAAAACCCTGGCTTCATGGGGGTGCGGGGACTGATGTGTCATCCGTACCTGTGGCGCTTTATGTGTTTGTTTAATTTTTATACAGGTCATATGTCTACTCCTGCCTGTGAGCCAATGATTTACTCTTATTATTTTTCATGTCTTTATACATTGAGTACCACAAATCCTCAGGAAACATCTTTCTAGAAGCTTCTGGAATTCCTGGGCAGCTGGACATCAATGCCTCTGTCACCCAGAGGGCCTGTCCTCTTTGCTTTTATATAATTTTCCAAACAGCATCCTGCTACCCTGCTGTCAAGTTGTAGTGGACATAGAATGGTTTTGAAATGGTTTGCATCAGAAAAGTCCTGCCCCCAGATTTTAAAGAAAGAAAACTTTTCTTTTATTAAAGGACACGGCTGTATCACAGGGCCAGCCAGTTGCCAAGAGGCACATTGGCCTCAGCTTCTTGAAGCCCCTCTGTCCCCTGAGTGGAGCAGCCTGCTGGACCCAGGAGACAGTGCAAGGTGAGGCCAAAGACACAGGTAGAAGGCCCAGATTTGGCCCTAATCCATTAGCCCACTTGTGTTTTTGCTTTGGTGTCAGGATCTCAGGGAATGTGGGATCAACCTAGGCCAGGGTTCTCCCAGGACCTTTCTGCCAGGCTTCTTGGGAAAGACACACTCTTTCATCAGGGCCACCAGACAGGATGGGAGGCTGCAGCACCTGCGGCCACTGCTGCCCTATGGAGAGGGCCCAGCTGAGAATCAGACTCAACTGAGGCAGCAGATGGGGAATGGACAGACAGAGACAGACAAAGCCACAAAAACCTTCATTTGAAACCTGGCTTCAGACCTGCTTAAAACCACATCAGCTCCTTGACCTTCACAGATCAAGTCAGCCAAGATATTCCCTTTCCAGCATTGGTTTGAGTTGTGTCTTATCATTTGTGCTCCAAAGAATCCTGCTGAAACAGAACTTTGGAGTTTTAGATATTAAGTTGTAGCCCTGTCCAGGGAGGCGACCAACCTGATCTAACCAGAAAAAAACGTACGTGGCATTGTACTTACTGTTGGCCACCACCTTCTAAGTTCAGCTGGAAGTGTCCAGAGGAATGACAGAGGACTCAAGGCTATAGAACATGAAAAATGGTTGGAAGCGCCATGGGCTGTCCGCTTGGAGAACAAAAGTATGGCAGAGAGCTGCTTCAAACTAATCTTGTGCAGAGGATGCCAGCAGCTTTGTGTGCACAGGACAGCTGAACCTGGGCTGCAAGAGGCCACCTGCCAAACCCAGTTCTCAGCTCAGTGCAGGAACAAACTTCCCTAACTCACATGGTCCCCCTTTAGTGTGGGCTGTCCAGGGAAGCATGAACTCCAGGAGAGTTGGAAAACTACTTGGCAAGGAGGTACTAGAGACATTTCTGAGATGGCTTCACCCTTGAGGGCACGAGCCTTGAGATTCTGAAATTTATAAGTATGCCAAGCTATTGGTTTGTGTGTTACTTGAGATTAGCTGGCAGCTAACTGAGAATAAGTTGCCTACTTCACAATTTTGGCCTGATTGAGGGTTGGCCTTGCTTCTAAATGTTTTTATCACGCCTTCAGTGGCCAAGTGAATTGAAGGGAGGCTTCTAGCCAAAACGCTAAGATAGAATGAGCCGTGCAATTCCCACCCTTTCCTCCAGGCCTTGTTTCTCCAAATCCCACTTGGCCGTTTGGGGTTTCCTCCATCTTTCGTGGGTGAGGACTTTGTGATCCTAGAGACAGGGGCCCTGATTTGAGATTTCACCTAGAAAACGCAGGATGAAGTTGGTGGGGACTGAGGCAGTCTGGAGTACGCACTGACTTCTAAAGGGGAACATTCTTTACTGAAACCTCTTTTTTTCTGTGTTCACTACCAGAGGTTCACATCCCATGGAAAATGTAAGCCCGGTGAAGCAGGGACTTTGGTTCACAGCTGCATCCCAACACATGGCACAGGCCAGGTGCACAGTAAGACCTCAATAAATGTTTGTTGAATGAAAGAGTGGAAGGTCTTAAAGAGCCTCTGAGATTACCTGGTCTATGTATCACCTTTTCTAGGATTTCCCTACCTGCAGAACTGCAAGAAATACGTTTCTGTTGTTTATAAATTACCTAGTCTAAGGGATTTTGTCATTAGCAGCAGGAATGAACTAACACAATCAGCACACAGGCACATCAGCAACACTGATAAGAAATATATCTATACACCTACTTACGTAGGCACTTCACCCTTTTAAAAACTTTTACTTTTGGTTTACGGGTACGAGTAGGTGTTTGTCAAATCGATAAACTTGTGTCATGAGGGTTTGTTGTACACATTATTTCATGATGCAGATATTAAGCCTAGCATCCATGCGTTGTTTTTCTGATCCTCTCCCTCCTCCAGCCTCCACTCTCTGAAAGTGGGTATTGTTGTTCCCCTCTAGGTGTCCATGCATTCTCATCATTTAGCTTTGACTTATAAGCAAGAAGATTCAGTACTTGGTTTTCTGTTCCTGTGCTAGTTTGTTAAGGATAATGGCCTCCAGCTCCATCCATGTCTCGCAAAGGACATGATCTCATTCTTTTTTATGGCTGCACAGTATTCTGTGGTATATATGTACCAGATTTCTTTGTCCGGTCTACCACTGACGGACATTTAAGTTGACTCCACGTCTTTGCTATTGTGAATGGTGCTGCAATGAACATACATACATAACAGAATGATGGACATTTCTCTGTGTATATACCCAGTCATGGGATTGCTAGTTTGAATGCTATTTCTGTCTTTAGGTCTTTGAGGAATCGCCATACTGTTTTCCATGATGGCTGAACTAATGTACACTCCTATCAACAGCACTTTACCCTTTTTACTTTAAGCATTTCATGTAATCATTGCCATCTAACTGACTGCCCAACAAATAATTCAAACTTTAAATGGAACATCTGGTTCTTAAGCCTTGCAGGCTGAACTGGACAGAGCAGAGGTACTCCTGAGGCAGAATCCGTGACTCAGACCTAAAGTCCCACTATGTGTCCCCAACTTTCCAGGTGGAATGAGGTTAAAGAATGCCAAAGGCAGCTTCCGACGGGGTGTCAAAGAATGGAACTGTTTGGAGCCTCAGTGCAGTGTGAGTGTCTGTGGGCAATGAGATTCAGGTACTCCTCAGCCTTGCCACTTCATTCATCCCAGAAGAGTGAGCTAAGCCCTTCCCTGTCGAGGAAGGGAGGCCTGCGAGGTGTCTGAGGAGCCTAATCCAGTGGGGAGACTGCCTCTCTGCTTTTTCCCACCTGAGAAGCTGGTTCTGCTGCTGAGTGACCCCACCTTACAAGGCCCTCTCACATCCAGGAGTTCCCTCTTTGCAAAACTTTAAAAAATGTGGTATATAATAAAAATATATATGAAGTTCACTAATCTTAAGCATACAACTACTGAATTTTTACATATGCCTGTACCCCTGCAACCACATCAGATGAAGACAGATCATTTCCCTCTCCCATGAAGGCTCTCTTGCCCCTTTCTACCCACTACCATCCAGAGTGACCACTGATCTAACTTCTGCCATCATCAGTTAGCTTCTCCCATTTTGGAAAATTACACGAATAAAACCATATGTTACTATTCTTTTGTGCCTGAATTCTGTCACTCAAATAAGTTTTTGTGACATTTATTCATGCTGTGTATGCCAGCAGTTTCATGGGTTTAAAAACATTTTATTTTCTTTTAAGTTCTGGGGTCCATGTGCAGGTTTGTTACACAGGGAAACGTGTGCCATGGTGGACTGCTGCACCTATCAATGCATTTAGCCCGGCATGCAGCAGCTATTTATCCTGATGCTCTCCCTGGTCTCCTCCCCCAGCTCTCCCCTGTTAGGCCCCGGTGTGTGATGTTCCCCTCCCTGTGTCCACCTGTTCTCATTGTTCACCTCTCACTTATAAGTGAGAACATGAGGTGTTTGGTTTTCTGTTCCTGCTGAAAACATAAGGTGTTTGGTTTTCTGTTCCTTAGTTTGCTGAGGATAATGGCAAATTTACAAGAAAAAAATAAATAATCCAATTAAAAGTGGGCAAAGGACATGAGCAGACACTTCTCAAAAGAAACACATGGCCAATAAACATTTTAAAAAGCTTGATATCACTACTCATTAGTTTCATGGTTTTTAAACTACTCTGTAATCTTCTATTATATGAATGTACCAACATTTATTTATCTTTTATCCACTGATGGACATTCAGGTTGTTTCCAGTTTTTTTTCTTTTGAATTTTAGCGAGCCAGCATGAAGGCCCTTGTGTGTGCCATTTGTCCGACATCTGCACTCAGTCCTCCTGTGCTCTGGTGGGAGGAGAATTGCTGGGATGCAGGTTCTACTGGCTCCTTGCCCTGGTGAATGTTTACAATTGTCACTGTTTTCAATTTCAGCCATTCTAGTGGGTGTGCTATTTTGTGAGTTCAGTGCAAACTGAGCGCCTCTTCCCATGCTTGTTGGCTACTTAAATATCCTCGTCTGTAAGGCACCTTTTCAAGGAATCCTTCTTATTCTTATGGAGCATGTTCCTGTAAGGAAGGACAAATTGCTATGTTCTCTACAAACAACCCCTCCTCAGCAGGACAGAGAGATGCACCGGCACACAATCCTGCCTCGGTCAGTGTTTGGTGAGAAACTGGAGCCTCTGAAAGCTGCTTGGGACCAGGGATTTATGATGGGCCACTGTGGCTGGTGAGAAGCTGTGGGAGGCTGTGGCCCTGGGACTGGCAGGCCTGCAGGCAGAGTGAGGACATCTGGAGCCCGCGAGGACAGGGCAGCCCTGGCCCTCTCAAGCTCCTTTAACCTCAAGGATGCCCGTGACCTGAGGACGAGGCGAGTGCCCTTCTCCACAGATGCCCTTCTCACCCCCCTCACCCGGGGTTTGAGATGCTTCCAGGGGAGGCCCAGTGGGGACAAGGGGACCTCAGGTGAATGAGGTGCGAGGGCTTCACAGCACCTGGAGCCCCGAGCAACACTGCAGAGGGAGACTTGCCTTCCTCCTTCCAAATCTCACACAACTTTCTCTGCGGCCAGCTGGGCCTGGAACCCAGCAGGAAAGGAATTCTGGGAAGCATGGGACCCATGGGGTTCAGCTGACACAGTATAAAGTCACCAGAGCCTGTCTTTGTTTGTGAGGAAGTGAAAAGGACTGAAGGAAGCTAATACTTATTGAAAAATAAATAAGCATTTATTTATTTACCCTTCGAGCCAGGTACCATGCTCAACACTTAACTCGCTGGCAATTTATACCCCAGTAGGGAGCTGACTGAACCGCGTGTCAGAGAGAAATGGAGAATTCAGAGGGGAGGCCTCAGAGGCCACCTCATGCCAGCTGCCATCACTGCAGCCTCAGAGACCCAGAGCTCAGAGACCTCAGAGACTCAACCCCAGTGTGATGCTCTGTGGGGTGTGGAGTGCTTGGGGGGCACCTCTGAAGCAGGACAGACAGAGCTGTGGCATAAAGATGAGACGCACATATAGATGAGGTCTTCGTAGGGCGGAGGAACCTTTAGGCACTGTAACATGTGTAAGAGATCTGACAGTATGTGTGTCACAGCTCAGGAAGCACTTTTAACTGATGTAATGTATAGATACCGTACACAAATATGTCTGGATGGATCATCTTTGAGGTCATACGTTTATATTTTTCTTGCTGTGTTTTCCCTTTGTCTTTATTCCTTGGCCCCTAAGGAGAGTGTGGCTGCTGTGGCTTTTGCCCAAGGGGAGCCCTGCAGTGAGGTGGAGAGCAGAAGTTGCCTGCAGAACACTTTGCTTTCCATCCTGTGTGATTTTCAACCTAACCCCAAAGAAAGTGGATGAGGAGCAGTGGGGGCTGCAGGATCCTAGGCAGGGGATGGTTATGCAGATGGGGACATGGCCAGTGTCACAGAAGACCCCATGAGATAGGAACTATTATTTCCAGTGTACAGATGGCTGCTGAGGTGTGGCGATGCTATGTGTTGGGACGAAAAGCGCAGATGTCCTCAAGGCACATGGACAAAGCCCTCCCTCTGGGGCTGCTAGTCATGGATTCTGGTCCTGAGAATCTAGAGCAGGGTCCCCACTTCTCCAGGACCAGAATTACCCACAATGAAGCTTCTCTTTCTCATTTCCTTCCATTTCTCATTTAAATTAAAGAGTGCAAGGAATAGGATGAATCATTTTGGATAGATTAAATTTCATCTAAATGTTATGCATGAGATCCAAGAAACAAAATTGTATTCTCAGATTCACATTCAACTTGAGGTCACTTGGCTTTCAAATTCTCTTTTTCTCAACATTTGCTCATGTTTGCCTTTTCTATTTTTATCTCCTTAGATGATTGACTCGCAACCTTCTAGGGATTAAGTGTGGCCAGCGTATAAGTGACATGAGATAAACTGGAAGGGACTGACAGTGAAAAAGAGTTTTTCTCACCACTCACGCTTTGAAACCAATTCCAGTTGATTTCCACCCAATTTTTGTAATATTTACCTTGATATTGGTTACTTGTCTATGCCAATACTAAGGTGCCATTCATTCCAAAAATCCTTTGAGCTCTTTGTGTCAGGCACTATTCTGTGTACTGGAGTCCAGGTTTTCCACCAATGGAGCAAAACAAAGTCTCCAGTCTCCTGAGCTTTAATCTGCGCCCTTGAAACAAGTGAATGGTCAGGATGAGGCCAACACAGAATCATGTTGCCTTTTACAGAGAGCAAACATACATCCAAGCAACTCGAAGTCTTCCATTGCTATAAGGAGTGTGTGTGTGTCTGGAAGGGTGTGAGAGGGAGCAGCTGAAGTGGAAAACAAACACAGGGAGGACCGAGTAGCAAACACAGGGACAGTTTTCTCCCATATTTTCTAGAAATAGAAACAGAATAGAAATAGTAACTGTTCCTAGTTACAAAGGAGAGAAGACAACAAGAAAGGGCAACTTGAGATTGAGATTCATCACGAATGCTGGAAATTGAGATGATGAGCTTAAAATTCAGCCTCAATTTAAAGGGGTTGAGTTATACACAAAGAAATTATGCACAAGAGAAATAGAAGATACTGTTTTGTGATCTTGGAAAAACCTTTCTTCTTAACTGTCCATGGAGTGTTTAGATGGAAAAAGTCATTTCTTTTTCTACAGGCAAGAGCACAGTTTCTCTAACCCCAAAGCATGTGTGTTTTGCATTGGTGGACATTAAATACAAACCAAGTATATGCTTGTCAGATTAGGATAACCTGTGTGAAGCACTTATCAGCTTATTGCTCATTTAAAAAAGTTTATCCAGGCAGCCAGGTTCAAAGTTCCGGTGCCACAAGCTTCTCAATTAGACCAGAACCTGGGCATTCCTAGCTGGAGCGGGCTTGGTGCTGGGCACAGGGTAGATGCTGGCTGGTTTGCTGGCTGAGCTGAAGAACTGATGTCAGCGTTGCTGTAGGTAGGTGGCAGTATGGCATGCTGGTTCAGCTCCCAGCTTTCTATACAGCTAGTTCGGAATTTAGACCATCTCTTTGTGGTCTGAGGACAAATTACTAAAGCTTTCTAGCCTCAACTTCCTCATGTGTAAAATGGAGAAGTAATAGCTCCCAGTTATTGTGAGGACTCAATCAGACAATCCATGTAAAGCGCTTAGCACAGACAGAGCTTTCCGTGAATGGTATTTATTATTACATCACATATGAGCACCGATGAAAGGCTAGCGGTAATTACCACCGTAGCTGAGAGCTGAGGGCTTAAGGGAAGCTGCATTCAGCCAATATTTCACTAAAAAGTTACTGACAAATTAGATGAGACAGAACGTAGATTTCAAAAAAGATTCATTTCTCTTATATTATGGAAATATGAGCTGTACAACTTTTTTTGGGGGGTGTCGGAGGACAGTGGAAAATGTTCACTCCTTTAATCTACTGCATCTACGTTAAACCCAGCCTGAAACCCCTGCTTAGTATACTATACTATATTTTGTTATGTCTGCAGGGAGGTTAATTTTGGCAGAGGGGAACTAATTTTGGTGACTGTAATAAAATTGGGTTAAAATACCCATATGCTCTGACAGTAACCAATCCCCATCAAACATGGTAGGGTTGGCTGGGGACAATGCATGTACTTCTGAAGAACAAAATGGCATACTGCCTGCACTCAGGCGGGGGTCAGGTCGGAAACTGTCTTCACAGACGTAGGTCCTTCAAGGAGACAGGGTCACAGCGCAAAGAATCTACCCGGCTTTGTAGGCAGAAGCCATTTCCTTTAAAGAGGGCAGGATACTAAGGGGGTGACTAGGTGGGGTCCGAGGAGCCCTCAGCTCCGCAAGGCTACCGAAGCACTGACCCTAAGTGTCCTGCCGCCCGACTCCGCGTCTCTGAGCAGCCGCCTGAGGTCCCGCGGCCCGCGGTGCACACGTAGCCTGCGAGGTACTCGGTGCTCGAACGCACCCCCGCCTCTCGAGACCGCCTCCAGCCTGCGGGCGGCGAGTCGGCTCCTCGCGGCGCCCCTGCTGCGGACTCTGCGCTCGGCTTGGAGTTCCCCGTGCGGCCGGCGGTAGGCGCGCGCCCCGCGAGCCCGAGCCCCGGGCAGGAGTACGGCCCGGGGTCCCGCTGCCTCAGCGCCCGCACGCCTCCCCTCTGCCCACCCCCGGCCTCCGGGCCCGCCCCCCGCAGGGGTCAGCGCGGCCTGCGCGCTGGCGATCCCCGAACTCCCGCCACGGCGGCCCCAGTCCCCGCTGCCTGGCCGCGCGCCGGGCCCCCACAGCGGAGTAGGGAGGAGGAGGAGAGACTGGAGGAGTTGGAGACAGACACAGCCGCGGCGCGCAGTCACGGCTGGAGACAGACGGCGGCGGCAGCGGAAGGCGGGACACTCCCCCCTCCGGCGACTGGAGGCGGGACACCTCCCCGGCGGCCGCAGAGCCGCGTCCCCTCTCTCCCCGCGCTGTGGCTGAGGACCGGGCCCGGTGGGACGAGCAGGCGAGTGTGCTGGCCCTGCCTGCTCAGCGCGCCGCCGCGGCCGGCTGGGGATTCCCTGAGAGCCGCTGAGAAGCGCCGCCACCGCCGCCAGACAGGCTGCGGGTGCCTGGGAAAGTAGAAGCAGGGCGGGGAGCGCGGGGGAGGCCCGGGGGTGAGGTCCTCGGCTCTTAAAGAACCCCGGCGCGCCGCGCTCCCCGCCGGCCTGCCGCGCTCCCCGCCGGCCTGCTGCGCGCCCCGCACCGCCACCCGCACCGCGCCCCTCCCCTTGGCCGGCAGGGCCGGTGGCCGCGGAGCCGCACTGCGGGCAGTCCCAGCCTCCGCTCCCGGGGGGCAGCCCAGGTGAGTGCGGATCCGAGGTGGCCGCCGTGGTCGCGGCTTCTGGCCCAAGTTCATAGCCACTCTCGGGAGGGAGGGGTGGCCGAGTGGGGCGGGGGACGCGGGGACCGGACGCTTTGGGAACTGGACTGGACGTCCGCGAGCCTGCGCCGTCGGCTGGGGCAGGAGGGAGCGGCCGGGCGCCGAGCGCTCGAGGTCTGTGAGCTTGCGTCTGGGTGGGCTTGCCAGTGGACACGGCGGGGGCTGGCGTTGGCCTGCGGGCGGGGGTTCGCCGGTGGAGGGACCTCACCAACACCCACCCGGCTTTCTATTTCCCGGTGCCCTGGGGCCCCGGGTGTCCGGCGGTTGCAGGACTGAATTCTGCACCTCCGGGAGGCCAGGATGGGCGCATGGGTGGCAGCTACAACTGTTTCGACGCCCCTAGGCCTCGGCGAGCCGCGGCGGGCGGGGGCTGGAGGTCAGCGGGAAGCGGGAAGATCCTGCAGGACCTAGCTGGGGAGTTTGAGGGAAGGAGGGGGCGGGCCAAGCCCCGCAGCCCCTCAGCCCCGCATCCTGCACCGCGCTCTCCTCTGCCCGGCCCCTCGGGCCCGCTGCAGCCGGCGTCCCCCCGGGTCCCCCCGCGCGCGTTGACGTCGGTCGCGGGACCGCCCGGAGCTCCTGGCATTGGCTGGGAAGTCGATTGTCTCGGGCGGCTGCTGTTGGACTTAGGCTGGGTCTCCTAGCCCCGGAGGAAGCAGGCGTGTGTTGAATTTCTCTCTGCCCCTCACGGTGGAATAAACAGGAAGCGACGAGCACCCAGCCCGGCCCGGCACTTGCCTTTGTGGAGGGGCCCGCCCTGCACAGCCTTGAGGAGGCTTCCTCGGGACCCCTGCCCGGTGCGCCGCCCCGGGTGGGGCTAGGGGTGCGCCCTGTGAGTACACCGGTGGAAGACAGTGGGCTCGGTTTAGGTTAAGTCGCTATCGTGGCGGAGAGGGCATTTGCTTGTTTTTAAACTTTTTTTTTTTTTTAATTGGAAAAGGAGGAGGTTTTCCAACGAAGTAGAGGTTTTCTGTCCGACAGGGACGCGTGGTAGGTGGGCGGCACCCGGAGAAGGCACATCCGAGAGCACCTCGTTCTCTGGTCACCTACCTGGAGGGACACCTCGTCGCCAGTCAGGGCAGCTAGAAGCTCTTTAAAACAAGGAGGGCTTCTTAGCTCTGCCCAGGCACAGTAACGATTGCTGTGTACCCATGGCCGCCTGAACTAGGGTAATTTTTGTTTTCCCCAAAGAATTTTTTAATTAGCTAGAATTGGGTAATTTTGATTTGTTTCTTTTCTTTTCCTCTGTGTCCTGGTCTAGTCCCTTCTCGTTTTCCCTTTTCTAATTATTTTGGCATCTTCGCATCCCTGGACCAGTGCTGCTTCCTAAATGTTAATTACCATTGCAGTACATATTTATTGATGGCCTACTGTGTGTTAGGCATTGTGGGTTGTGAGGTAAGAGTAGCTGTACAGCATGTGGGTTCTGAGCGCTAGTATCAGTGAGTTATTTGCCGTAGAGGTGGATAGAGATGGAGAGAAGCATTGATTGTCAAAAATAGGGTCCTGGGTTGGTATGGATGTTGGTGCCTTCTCCAGGGGCTAGTGCTGGGAAGCTTCCCTTTAAAAATGGTCTTTTCAGCTGGTTTGGCCAGCCAAGAATGGCGTTCTCCTCTCTGTATCTCCCCTTGAGCTTCAGGACTGAGTATAGAATGACAGAGAAGGTTCAGCAAAGTCTGCACAGAAAGACTGCCATGCATCAAGTCATGTCTGCATTCTGTATATGAGGATTGTGTTTTCTAGTCTTTAACTCCAGTGTATTGTCATCTGTAACTCTGCCTTTCTACTCTGCACAATTCTCCTGGAATATAGTCTTTGTGTTCAGTCAAGGATCATAGTGTCAAATCTAAGTCATTACACAGACAAATGAGGACATCTGAATATTACCCATGTATATTTATTGAATTATATTTGGTTTCCCATCAACCCTTGAAATGCTATTTGATGGCCCGCAAAGCAGTGCTTTTTAAAACAGGGGGCTAACTTCCTCATGATCTTTGAAAGCTTAATTAGTTTTAAGAGCTTCACTTTGCTATTGACATTGAACACACTGTTAGGAATTAGGGCTGGGACTGTAAATGCCAGTAAGGGATTTGCTGTAATGGAATTGTAGCTACCTTCCTCCCTTGTTTTAAAAGACCTCTCTAATTTCTTAACATTCTGCTGTTACCCTTGGAAGAGCTTGCCATTGTTGGCCTTGGTCCTGGTTCGTGTAGGTTTGTATTTACATTGGAGAAGACTCTTCCCAGCAGGTTTTTAGGACTGTCTCTTGAATCCTCTTGGGGGCTTGGTTTGCAAGACCACAATCTTGCAGTGGAACGCAGCCAGTGCCAGCTGCTTATTAAAGGATTTTGTGCCAATTTGTTGGCAGATCATTTGAGACTCCTCCACCCCACCTCACCCCCGTCGGAGTATATACATACATAGACAAATATTTATTTTCCCCCAACTGCTGACAGTGTTCTAAGAATAGTTTTCTTGCCTGGCGTGCAGAGAGCAAGGGCCCGTCTGCAGAGGTGTTTACAGTTTGGGACTGTGCTGTAGTCTTGGTTGACTTAGCAGCCTGGCAGACCAGCCTCACAGCTCCTGGGAGGCTGTCTGTTTTTTCTCTGGGCTAACCTCCCTGCCTTATAGGGAAACATAGTCAGAGAAGGGTGACTTTTACTCCCTGTGGGTAATTTCTGGCAGGCAGCCCAGCAGAGACCCCTGAGCTCCTGACCTCTTTGCATGTAGCCAGCATAAAGTCTCCTTGTGGTGGTGTGTGGGAGGGAACTGCTCCAGTCATCACGTAAAACCAAAGCCACCTCAGGGCACTGGGCAGGAATCCTTGCAATTGTCGACTGGTGCGATCCTTCTGGTAGTCCTTGCCATGTTTCTTCTTGTCTTTCTTTGGAATCTGGGATTATCCAGTCTCTTGATGTGTCCTTTCTGTGTAAGAGTTAATAGAGAAAGAAAAAGAAGTTATTGCTCAAGAAGTGATAAAAGAGTGTAAAAGAAGAGTGTATCATTTTAATCTGGAAAAATTTTTGGAAATATTTAACAGAGCCTCTAGAGGCATATGGATATTAAATGTGAATAGTGGCAAAGTTGCCATGTAGTCCAAAATTATTCTTCCCTTTCTTCCCTGTTCTCTGTCTCCTTCCCTCTCCCTCTGTTCCTTCCTTTTTTAGGTCTCAGAAAAAAAATCTCCCGGAAGCCATTATTTTCTGATGTCAAAGAGACTTTCTGCCTAAATGGACTGCGTTAGTCTGAATTACATCTTGACCTGTATTATGGGTGTGCATGGAAGGTGAATCTTAAGTTTCAAAATAGGAATGCAAAGGTTCTGCCTACTATTTGAAAATTTAGACTGCAAGACCTGCCACTTTTTAGGGAGATTTTTTGGGGGCATTGTTTGCTTCATTGTTAGGCAAGCAAAGGACTGAAGCTAGTACCTGTACTATTAATTACTGCGAAAATATTGGGTTCAGATTTCCAATTAATGTCTTTTTTTCCCTCTTTCACAGGAGGAATTGAAAATGATGTCGGTGTTGTTACATATCTATGTGATTTAAGAATTTTATTGCTTTTCTTTGAGTTCCCACTAAAAATGGTACTTTGGTCTTTTAAGCTGTTTTTGTGAAGACTTTTCTTTCCACCAAGCTTGTTTTCCAGATAGGTCTTGGAGATTACAAAGAATATAGATATAATTTCTTCCTTGATTGGCATCTGTGAGCTTTCTGGGACAAAAATAATGCTGCACTGTGCCAAATGGTTGACTTTTCTAGAATAAAAACTCTAAAGGGTATGCAAAAAGTCCTCTGGTTAATATATTGGCATTCCCAGAACCCACTAACACTCCGGCAGCCTGCCAGACTCCACTTAACGAGGACACAGAATGTCTGGCTCAATCCCCATGAGCAGACGGGGGTGGGGTCTGGATGTCCACACCCTTTATTAATTTTTAATGACTGTACTTTTGTTTTGCAGATTTTCCTCTGTACCCCCCTCTCAACCGTCTCCTACAATGTCACTCCCCCCATCCATTTATTTACTTATTTACTTGACATCAGAAAAATGTCCAGCGGTTCAGGGTTAAGAATCCTGCTGAGGGATCATTTCTGTTTGCATGGGTTCTTTTGTTGTTGGGTTTTTCCTTTTTCTTCCTATGCTTCCTATGTGTTTTTTTTCTTTTTTTGGAAGAGGAAGACAGAAAAGGAACAGAAAAGATGACAACTATTTTTTTTTTTTAAAGAATGCTTTATTGTCTGCTGGAAAAAGAGAAGCATTTACGAAACTTTAAGTTTGTCAGACAGTTTATGTGACAGTGCAAGTTGGTGCTTGCCAAGCTCCAGACAGATTGTTAATGTTACATGACAGGGATAAATAAATTACCGCTGTCTGCAACACGCTTGCACTGCAAACGCACTCTGCAGCCGGCGGCCGGCTGGGCGCCGCTCATGGGCCTGGTGCTTGTGCAGCTGCGCAGAGGGCCTCTGCCTGCCCCCCAGAATGCTGTGCCTCGGTTCGGAAGTGAAAAGGGTGTGTCTTGCTTTTATTTTTGGCTCTACTGCAGGGCAGTAGAATCCGAGGAGCAACTCTGTGTCCTTTATTTTGCTAGGGTGCTCTGGCTCCTCCCCTGCCTCAGGCCCTCTCCTCTGGTCCACACTGCCGTTCTTCCTCTGAGCACGGAAATCAGGCACCTAGCTTCTTCCCAGGAGACCTCAACTTTGTTCTTAGCTGCCCAGGGCCTGAAGTGTCTCACAGCCAAGTTTCAAGCTGTTTACAGTTGTATTCTTTCTGCAGGTGCAGACACTGAGAACAAATTGTCTGCGATAGATAAGCCTGTACTGGCCTGGGAGGGCCTGGGTGGCACTCCTTGGGCATAATGTACTTTCATCTGGGCAATTTGGAAGCTCAGCTGGCAGAGTGACAGGTGTAATGAACTTAATGGTCTTGCCCTAGTTGTTTGCGGACACACGGCTCGTGTTACAAAGCCACCTCATATGAGGAGCCCCTGTCAAATGATTTGCGCTTCCCTTTGCGGATGGGACTTGGGGACTGGATGACTGAGTGGTGTTAAGGTGGGGAAGCGGGTGGGTGTGAGCGATGTATGTGTGCCCTCTCTGTGCTGTTCCTGAAAGGACCTAGCGAATCTCCTGAAAGTAGGTCTTGAGAGAAAGAGATCCTTCCTACCCGCACTGGCTAGCCGTTCCTCTGTGCCAGGTGTCGCGAGGATCTTCCTCTGTACAGGTGTGCTTCAACTTCCTGCCTCTGGGGTTTGCAGAATGGCAGGCTTTCTGCCGTGCTGTGTGGCTTCCTGGTGTGCTGCCGGCCTGGCTGCTGGGATTCTCCAGAAGAGGGCTGGGCCCGCATTGCACAGCCAGACATTGTTCTCAAAGTCTGTGGCCCCAGTGGCCAGCAACCTGTGCATAGAGCTGCAAGGGAATTTCCGTGGGAAAGTCTCACTGCTTCCGTAGGCAGTCACAGGAGAGGCTATAGGAGGCCAGGCTGCTTTCCAAAGGGCTCTCTGACCTCTAACAGGGGCACTTGGTCAGACAATAATAACAGCAGCTCCAAGTGCTTCTGTAGTCTTTCCTGTGTGCCAGGCTCTGTTCTGAGTGCTGCCATACACTGATTCACTAATCTAATCCTCACTGCAGCCCTGTTACATGGGTCCTTCTGCCATCCCCATTTTACAGAGACATCAAGACATTGCCCAGAGTCACCAGCTTGTGAATAAAGGGTGGAGCAGCCTAGACAGTCTGGCTCCAGGTTCTGGGATCTGCCTCTGGAGCTAGATGAGGTGGGGCCTGGGTCAGGAATTCTTCATCTGGGACCACTTGGTGGCTGGGTGCCATTCTCTTCTTGTCCCCATATAGGTCCCACTGGGACTCTATCCAGCCAGCAAGCTCAGGGCTTTGTCCTTCCTGCCTCCCTGCTGTGGCCCTCCCTCCCCAACTCCCTCCCCTGTTTTTAATTCTAATCTCTTCTCTCTGTCTGTCTTGCCTATGGCAAGAACCTCAGTTTTGAGGACTGGTCCATTGCAGCTTTGTCTCTGTCCACCTTATCCCTTGAGTTCCTTGAGAGAAAGACAAAGCAATAATCAGCAGGAGTGTTGGTATTGCCAGATATTTCTTCTGCACTGGTCCTGAAAACCATTTCCACCAGCCTCTCTGCAGTACCTCTGGGTGTATCCTGGGGGAGTGTGACTTCCTGGTTCCTGGGATGACGTCAGGACTAGAGGAAGAGCAGCCAACGGCCTGAGTCTGGGGGCATGTGCTTTTAATGACCCCGCCAGCTGTCTTCACTTGGAAGGATCCAGTTCATCCCAGGACAAAGAGCACTACAGTTTCTTAAAAAATGAAAAAAAGTTATCCCATCTTTAAGAGTCTCTCTGTTTATTTATTTTTTTTGTGCTGAGATAGAATGTCCCTTTATCACCCAGGCTGGGGTGTGCAGTGGCTCACTGCAACCTCCACCTCCCAGGTTCAAGCGATTCTTGTGCCTCAATCTCCTAAAATGACTAACTGGGATTACAGGCATGTGCCACTATACCTAGCTATTTTTAGTAGAGATTAGGTTTTGCCATGTTGGTCAGACTGGTTTCACACTCCTCACCTTATGTGATCTGCCCACCTCAGCTTCCCAAAGTGCTGGGATTGCAGACATGAGCTACTGCACCTAGCCCATTTATGTACTTTTAAAAAAACTTAGCATTCTTTCATGAACATTTTTCATGTGATTTAAATATTCCCCAAAAATCCCACCTCTGGACTGTATAATATTCCATTCTGTGGTTATATTGTTATTTTTAAAAACCAGTTTTAGGACATTGAGGCTCTTACCAGTTTTCTCTGTAATGAATATGACTGCATTGAACATCTTAATTTTTTTATTTTAGAAATGTCTTACATAGCTTTATAATTGAAAAAAGGGAGATGGGGTCTTGCTCTATTGCCTAGGCTGGAGTGCAGTGGTGCAACCCCCACCTTCCAGGCTCACGCTATCCTTTCCCTTCAGCCTCCTGAGTAGCTGGGACTACAGATACCACCATGCCTTGCTATTTTTTTTTTTTTAGAGACTGGGATTTGTGATGTTTCCCAGGCTGGTCTCAAACTCCTTGGCTGAAGCAGTCTGCCTGCCTTGGCCTCCCAGGGTGCTAGGATTACAGGGATGAGCCACTGTGCTTGACCTGACCATTTCTTTCTTTTTTTTTTTACATTATTTGGCTAGATTCTTAAAAGGGTAATTGGGAGGTATAAGACTTTTAGGGGTCCTCTGAAAATATTGCCAGATGGGGCTTTCAGAATGAGAGAGGCAACTTACATTTCCCACAGACAAGAGGGTGACTGCACCCTTTGCAAATTTGGCAGTAAACGATGTGATGTTTAAATTTTTTCCCATCTTTTTGTTTCAAAAATCTGACGTTGTATCTGGATCATTGACGAAAAGAGTTTTGCTGTTTGCCAGAATTTTGTTAAGGCCAAACATCATGTCTGTGGATGATCCCAGCAGGTGGGGTAAGACCTCTGTGCTTTTTAAAATTCGAATTAAATTCTACTCAGGTAGGTGCAGGGCAATACACATTCGAATAACATGTCCTTTAAACAGATTATGGGATATGGTGGCCATAGTTCATCACCACCTACTAAAGTGGTTTTTTCATCTCTCTCAAGCTTCAGGAGCAACAGCTTGGGAGGTCAGGCACCATTCATAGTTGCTGCAACTCTGGAAGGGCTGAGGCCTTGGAGGAAAGCTGAAAACTTTAGCTCATTTGCAGAGGACATGGAGGTCCTCTGCAGAGGACACAATCATGAAGTATGGAGGAAATGAAATTATAGGATATGGTGGTGCTCTTGGTCTCCCCCCAGCCTCCTCATCCTCCCTCTTTAGGGGTAGCCTTCAACTTGAAATGGAGAATGAGGGCCTGGAGAGGGGGTGGAGTCAGCACCTGGCTGTTTGGATAGCCCTACCATACCTTATTCAGTGGCTTCTCTTCATTTCAGATGACCCCTTTTGGCATCACATGCTTTGCTAGTCTTGCCCCCAAGGATGCAGACAGAAAATTCATGATGGATTCTCCTCCATACTTCATGGGGTAATCACTTTAGCAGGTGGTGATGAACTAATTAAAGACACTCTTTCACTGAGGGGTTGGAAATGGTTGGAATGTAGGGTGCTTATCATGCTGGAGGGAGCAGGATGGCATTACTTTCTCTAGGGCTGGTTGCGATCATTGTGGTTTTGTTCACAGGGACCTGAGCTCATCGGGTGGTGAGACCCCCATGTACTGTGCAAGGTGCTCACCTGCTCTTTGGTGTGTACCAGGGTTGCTCCTCCACCTGGTGTTGCCTGGGGGACAGTGAGCAGGCCCCGCAGGACCTGGTAGGCACATGTATTAGTCCGTTCTCATGCTGCTATGAAGAAATACCCAAGACTGGGTAATTTATAAAGGAAAGAGGTTTAATTGACTCACAGTTCCACATGGCTGGGGAGGCCTCGGGAAACTTACAGTCATGGTGGAAGCGGAAGCAAACATGTCCTACTTCACTTGGCAGCAGGAGAGAGAAGTACAGAGTGAAGGAAGGAAAAGCCCCTTATAAAACCATCAGATCTCAGGAGAACTCACTATCATGAGAACAGCATGGGACCCGCCCTCATGATCTATTCCCTTCCCATGAGGTCCCTCCCACAACACATGGGGATTATAATTTGGATTACAAGTCAAGGTAAGATTTGGGTGGGGACACAAAGCCTGACCATATCAGCACAGTTCTGTATTCTGTGCGAAAGCCTTCAAAGAGGTGCCTAGGTGTGTCTGCAGGTGCAGATGGCAGAAGCTCAGCTGGTAATGGCATGCCCCATCTCCCTGGGTTGAGACCGCAGACTGGGTTATTCTCAGCTCCACCAGGCCTGCTGTCAGCACCACACTCTGTCCCAGGTGCACACCTACCCTCAGCTGTGGCAGTCCTGAGGCCCTGGAGACGGATTCCAAAAGGCTGGAGATGAGATGAGGAGGCTTGTGGAGCGGAGTTAGGGCATGCTAAAGGCTGCTAATGAGGTGGCAGTCCTTCAGTGGTCTGGCCAGTGGGGTCCCTCAGCATCTTTTGGGGAACACACTTCTGCCACAGTCCTTGGCGGTTCTCGCTTTTCCCCAGCAAGGCAGTGGCTCTGATGTCACTGTGAGGGTGCTTGCCATTGACCTGGGGGATTTGAGTGCCTGACAAATCCACCTCGTATTTGTTATTGGCTGAGGTGTGTGGGGCTAACCGATTTCTTTCTGATTTGACCTTGCTATTTGGCTTGCTCCTACAACACAGTCCCTGCTTTCTTAGAGAGTACAGGGGCCTTCTGGATACATTGTGCAGGACTGGAAGAAATGTCGGCAGTCGGTTGGCTTGGTTGAACATTTGTTTTTCTGCTACTTTGGAGATTCAGATAAATCTTGAGCCCCTCACCCAGGCACAAGGCTCATGTTTACAAACATGAATACTTTGGGAGGGTGAGGCAGGAGAATCACTGGAGAGCAGGAGTTTGAGATTAGCCTGGGCAGCATAGTAAGACTCTGTCTATACAAAAAAAAAAAAAAATTCATACCCCCCAAACACTTACCTTTCCTCCATATTGAATATGACATTCAAAATTGTTTACTTCTAAGCTAGAGGTCCTGGGATTTTGCATTTTTTCGTCTGAAGAGTAATGTAAAAATAATAAATGTTGTGTATGTGCAGTCACAACTAGCTATATGTAGTAAATTTAGTCCAGAAAAATCACGACATTTGTTTTCTGATGAAGTTGAGCTTTAAATGAAGTGGAGCAGTTGTTATCTGGTGGGACTCTTGGTGCCTTACCCTCTAATGTCAATCCTTATCCTTTGGTTGCTGTAACATTGTTTGTATGTTGGAGTTTTACAGTCAGGGCACATTTATGTGTCTGAGGGAATGGGTCTTGTTTTCTACCATCTGCATGGAGGAAGCTGTCCCCATAGGGCCCACCCAGGAGGCAGTGCCCGGCTGAAGCGCAGCCTGTGTGTCAACTGCTGTGGGGGAGCTTCGTCGTCCACAGTGTGCTTGGGAGGATTCAGTGAACGCGCTGTCTCCTGGCTTCCCGAGGGCTTGGCATGGGCAGAGGCTCAGCCATCCTTCTGGCTGTCCCTTCTGGGCCCTGTGCTGCCGGGTCCCTCGGAGGCTGTGCGACCTGGGGAAGGTGACTGACTCTCTAGGTCTCAGTTTACTCTTCTCTGAAATAGCTGTTTGCCCACCTTGTAGATTTTTGAGAGGATTAGATAAGATCATAATATGCAGATCAGGTGGGACAGGCCAGCTACCACAGCAAGCACTCAGTAAAGGTAGCTTGTGAGTCAAGTGTGTACTCGGCAGGCATCTGTCCTGTGCTGGCACAGTCAGAGACCCAGTTCCCGCCTTTTGGGGGCATAGAGACCAAGGAGAAGATAGCCTTTGTGTGCTGGAAGCAATTAGCAAGTAAGAGCAGTTTCACAACCACATCTTGAACTAAGCAGTTGTTCAAGATGTGAAGGAGAGTGAGGCCCCCGGGCCCAGAGGTGGTGGCCCTGACCTACCCTTGCTCCCTCTCTTATCTCTCCTTCTACTCTTTCCTCCTCTGCGCATTCTTATGGAGCACTCAGGACGTCCATGCACTAGGCACTGGGGGTACAAAGATAAAGACATAACTCTGTCCACAAATGGGCAGAAGACAGATATGCCCACATTTGCTACCTAGGACTAACGACTGCACCAGGGAGACAGAGGAAGATGTAGGTAGATGCACTGTCTCCTGGCTTCCTGAGAGATCAGTGTACTTTGATCAGTCAAGGGAGACTTCATGGAGGAGACCAAATGCTGTTGTCTGAATGTTCGTGTGTCCCTGAAACTCTTCAGTGAAAACATAACTCCAGTGTGACAGTATTGAGCAATGGGACTTCTGGGAGGGGATTAGATCACGAGGCTCCTCCCTCATGTGTGGGGTCAGTGTCCTTATAACAGACACCAGAGGATCTTGTTCACCCCTTTCACCACTCAAGGACTCATAGAAGGCACCATCTGTGAAGAATGGGCCCTCACCACACACCAAATCTGCTGGCACCTTGATCTTGGACTTCTCAGCCACCAGAACTGAGAACAGCACATTTTTGCTGTTTCTAAATGACCCCATTGAAGGTATTTTGTTATAGCGGCATGGCTGGATTGAGATATGGACCTTGGGCTGAGACTTGGTGAAAGAACAGTTTTTTTCTTAGGTGGACAAACAGAGAAAGAGTGTTCGAGGTCAGTGGGTTGCAGAGAGAAAATACTAGAGCGTGTGTACTTATTTTGTTTTATTATTTTAAATTTTGGGTATTATGTGCATAGTGTACTATTACCATAGTATATGTGTATAATATATAATTTATAAGTAAATATACATGACCTGTTTGCTTAGACCTTTTTGCTTGTAGGAGTATATGCTTAAGAAAACTAGGGATCTGCAGGTCTGGGAGGGATTGTATATACCAGTTTGGTGATGAGAAATGTTGATAGGACTGCTTTATTTGTGTGGAGAAATCTTCCTCAGGAGGGTGAGATTATTTATTTATGCTTGGAACAGGGGCACCCTTTTAGGGCCCATGTGCACTTATAAGAATGGAGACTTGTAATTTGATGAAGCTTGTTTAGGACATCCAGGGTGCCTCGGGGCTGCAGGAGTGAGTGAAGGTTCTTTCTCTGCCTTCATGGAATGTGCACCATGGGCAGTAGTGTCATCTTCAAGTTCAGAGGCATGTAGTTGTCTATGGGTGAGGCAGAAGGCAGGTGGTGTGGGAGAAAGCGGGAGGGAGAAGGGTGAGAGAGGTCTGGACAGATTTTTCTCGAGAAGAAATGGCAGCTGACACATAGCTCGTGTGAAAAGTGGGCGTATGCAGAAAGGCCAGAGGCTTGTAGGAGCAGGAGTGAGCCAGGGCACGTGGTACTGTGCTTGGTGAGCATGTCAGGCGGCCCTCGCCCTTAAGGTCACCATTCCTCCTGACTGTGGCCCAGCCTGAGGTAGCGTGAGTCTGGTTCTTGTGTGGAGTATTTTTTCCATCTTTGTAGAAAACCAAATCAACCAGCCAGGAATGGTAAAGAAAAACAAGCCCATTAGAACACCTACCTTGATTCCTATGGAATTGTTTGCAGTGGGGATCTCTGTCTTGACCACAGAGCTTTAATAGTTGATATTTGTTTACATTTCACAAAATGCTTAAATTTCATACTTCATGTGGTTCACTCCAGAAAGCCAGGTTTATCACTTTGTCATGGGAATAATAATGCCTTCTATTTGCAAAACATGTGTAACTATTTAAAGCTTTTCACAGACAACATCTAATTTCATGTTCCTTGGCTTTAAGAAACAAATAATTAATGAAATGTACACAGAAGTATAATTAATGGATTTATTTCTTCTTCTCTGATGTGGCTATTAGCTGAATGAGGAATTCAGGTCAGAGTTTATGTTATTTTAATGTGTGAAATCTAATTAGAAAGTGATGTTCAGTGGTTGTCCAAGGCATGTGGCAGGCTGTTTTCTGAAGGCCCCTGGTCCCAGGGATGGCATCTTGGTGGCTGGGCAGGCACCCAGTTGATGTCATTTTGGGAGGTCAAGGGTATAGCACTAGAAATTGAATTTGAAGATACACATAGTTACATCAAGGACACTGAAGGGGCAATCCGTGAAGCCCTCTCCTGGTGGGCCATGCGTGGTGTAGTGCAGCCGAGTATGGTACAGGCTGGAGCCACCACAGGGGCCTGCTCCCATCTCTTCCCTGTTAGAGGAGTGTCTTCTGGGCGAGCTTGTGGGACTTAGGAGGATGTCCTAGGTCCTGACCAGTGCAGAGACTCGGCCTGGTGCCAGCAGTGGGGTAGGTCTGCCAGTGTGGCCCTTCTCCTGTCTGTCCCACTTGTCTCCCACCTCTGTCTGCAGCCTGTGCCCCTTTTTGCCTGGCATGGTTTGAGCTTGACATGGTCTTGGTACAAGTTGTTCTACTGTGGATGGAAGTTGACTTCAGTTCCATTTTCTCCCCTTTCAACAAAATCGCCTTCCTTCCCCACCTGGCCATTTTTGGTGGCTCCTGCTGCCCCACGTTGTAGCCCTTGCTCCAGGCCGCCGCTGTGCTCCACGAGCCTCTGTGTCACCTCTTGCCACCATGTCCCTTCCCAGCTCAGCTATTCACTGTTGTCTGCGGCTCTAACTGTGCTGCTCTGGTTGCCAAGCCTTCTCATCCCCTGCTTGCGTTCCAAGTGGAAGCTATTCGTGCAGTTCACACTGGCTTCACAGCTTCCTGTTCTCTCCTCCACAGCCTGGGAGGCGCTGCCTGCAGCCACGCTCCTTGGAAACTTCATGTGGGAGAGGTGCATGCCGGCAGGGATGCTTGTCCCCAACCCAGCTCTGGAACCGAAGCTGACGGTAGGACAGAAAGCTGCCACATCTGCTGGCTCTCCCTGGTGTGGTCCTCCTGGTTCCCTGAAGGGAGCCAGAGCAAGCATCCTCATGACCAAGGCTTCAGCTCGTTGTTCAGATGATTAGGTGGCAGGTGAAGAGCTTTCTGATCTCCCCTGGTAATTAGTTGTGTGATCAATGTGTACTCCAGACGATGGCAGAGGTCCTGCTTGTCACCACACACAGTGCAGTAGGGGCAGAGCTTGCCACCAAGGGCTCCACCTCTGTTGCAGGTGCCTGCCCCGAAGGACACAACTGGGATGAGATGCGCTTGCGTCTGCTTAAACATGGGTCACTGGCTGCTAAGAAGGCAAATGCTGTGCCATTAAGATATAATTTCTCTGATTCTGGTTGATGTAGTGCTGGCTGTGATGTAGCAAATGCATTGGCTTGTTGATTGTTGAGAGGTGGCAAGACATCAAGGAACCCTCTGGCTTGCTCTTGGGTTGGCAGAGGGGCCCACTGCTCAGAACCCAGTAAGGGGTGGGAGAGCTGTGTTTGGAAGTGGGCTAAGGAAGCCGGTGCCCTCTTATTGGAAATATTCTCCATTCTGTGACCTGTTTGTCACTGTGTCTGGTGCTGTTTTATGGAAATCTTCTCTAAGCAAAATGTCTTTGAGCATTTGTTTTCCCTCCCTCTCGGGGTGATGCAGCCTGAGAGCAGAACCTGCTTACCAACTCCAGAGCCTGGAGGAATGGGGTCTCTCCTTTAACTGTCAGTGGAGAGAGGTTTCTGAGCCTAGAACCCTATAACAGCCAGAGAGCCTGGAGGCCAGAGTTGTGTTGCAACTATCGAGACTGATTGTGTATTTCCATAGAGGACCTTGGCCCAGAACTCCAAGCCCCAGGCTCCTACACCTGCCTGTGTACTGGACGTCTCACTCATAGGCACCTCCAAGCCAGCATGTTTAAAACTGAACTCTTACTCCCCAACCTGCTTCTCCCTGACCCTCGGTTCCTCAGCCCTGTCACTCTTTCACTGTCCCATTCCAGTCACCAGGATCCTTGTCTGCAGGTCATTTAGGCCACACATCTTGGATACTTTCGTCATCTTTCCCTATAGCCCAGTCAATGGTCGACTCCTGTTTTTTTCTGCCTCCAGTGTTTGTACCAATCTGATCACTTTCGCTGTTACCACCAGCAGTGCTGATGTGTCCTCTCTCCCTGGGTTTCTGCAGGGCCTCTGACCAGATGGCATCCTCTCCACCCGCAATGCTCCCCTCTGGATGCAGCAGCAAGTGACCCTTGTGATTCCTGATCCCTGTTGGCATGTCCCATGCCCCTTGGGCTTCCCTCCCACTGAGGCTCCTCATCCACGCACCTCCTCACCCCACAGGCCTCTGTAGTTGCCCTGCCCAAAACTCTCCCTAGGTGTGCACATTTATCCCCTGGCTTTGCCCTAGGAGGCCTTCCCTGGCCCCTGTATCTCCTGCACCAGGCCTGGTCATTGTAAGCTCCAGGAGGGTAGATAGTCATCATCTCGTCCCTGTCCTGGCCCAGCATCAGACCACTGGAACTGTTCATCGAATAAACAGATGGACTTAGGAGCAGGCGCCTTGGCCAGGGGAGGACAGTGGGCAGGTTCACAGACTTGCAGGCCTGGATGGGGCTCTGGGCTTCTCCCTTCTGCTGACTCCTGGGTGCCAGGTGTGGGTGCGAAGCTGTCTCACCTGAGCCTCTATGGGTCAGGGCAGGCCTCAGTGCAAACAGAAAGTCCTGCAGAAAGGCTGAAGTATGAGCAGCATGAGAGAGATGAGCTGGGGAGGCTGCACTCCTTCTGAGAGCCCCACCGCACCCCATGGAGTGCTACTCACCTACATTCCATTCTTATTTTACTGTTTTCTCCTAAGCAAACTACCTACTAGAAACCAGGAGAAGCAACTGTTTTTCAGACCAACTTTTGCCCTTCCCTTCTCTCCTCTCAAATTTAACTTGCTGGCTAAATATATTTTAGATAAATTAGTTATTTATTTGCTTAGAAACCAATTTATCAAGCTGTAAAAAATCATCAGATCATTAAAGTTTATTAAATTAATCATATGTAGATGTTTTCTCTTTAGGCAATATGTGTCTGTCATAACCTTGGTTCTCCTAAGCTGTTTTTAACTGTTCTTGGGATCAGGAAAAGTTCAAAGTAGAGAAAATTATGGTCTGTGAATCTTTTTTTCCATCTTTTCAAAGAAGACGAAATGTTCAGCAGTTACCTGGAAGTCTGACTCACCCTCCAGACATCTGACTGTGCTTTTATTCCAGTATTAGTTTTGTTGCCTTGGATTTAAAATCCACAAGGATTGTGAAAAACAAGTGCGGAAGAAGGAGAAAAACCTGAAAAAGAACACACACACATTCTAAATAGTGGTGAGGACTATAGCAATTCATTTCTACTGATGGCTTTTAACCCATGTAATAGACCACTAGCCATGTTGCATGTGGGATCAGCCTTGGTTGGATGAGTCGACTTTATTTCCCTGCCGGTCTGAGGACACATCTGCAGCTCTGCCCCAGGCGAAGTGCACATCCAGCCCTGGGCTGGGTTGCTTTTCTTGCAGGCTGGGCTTCAATCCTTGCCTCTGTTAGGAATCTATCTGAACCTCCACCTGGCTAACAGACTGGAAGGAAATATACCAGGACATTAAAAATAGAGGTCTTGGCATATAGTGCTAAGGGTGGCTTAAAAAATTCTGTCTTTTCATCTTTTCCATATTTGCTGCAATGATCATGTGTTCTTGTTTTTATAATGAGAAAATTCCCAGTTGACTAGATTTGCTAAGGGTGTGGAATAAAAAGTCACTTTCTGAAAAATTGTGGAAAACAATTTGATGTGTGTCTTTTTAAGCATTTTGGAAGCGCGGTGGAGTTGCTATGGGGATAGCAAGGTTTACTCTCTACAGAGAGTGGTTCCATCTGGCACCCGTCGCTCCTGAGCTGGGCTGGGCAGTCTTGCGCAGAGCAGAGTTTCTCATTAGATGTGGAAACAGTTACGCAGAGAAGCACTGTTCCATCTTTCCTCCCTGGAACCATCATTTTACTTTGATGTAACAATAGAAAAACATTTTAAACCCTTTCTGTACCCTCTGCTACCTTTGGGTGCCAGCGTTGCCCGCATAGGGCTCAGTCCATGTTTCTCAGTCTGGAGGGTTTCTGACCTGCTGTTGGAATGGAGGTGTCTCCTGCACACGGTGTTCCATGTCATACTTTGAGATCACGGTTGGAACTAATTTTCTTTTGCAGACGTGTTGACATCTTCTTCTGAGGCTGTGTTTTCATTCCCCTTTGCTTTGTCCCCTGAACTGTGGACTTATTTCCTCCTTAGGCTTGCTTAGAACCAGTGTGGTTCCATCTCAATTTAGAGATGAGGTTGTTACATTCCATAAGGGACCATGCTTGGGGACATCATGTGTACAGGTAGAGCTCTGTTTTATATTTAATGGAGAATGAAACACAGTGACTTAAGAAGCAGTAGGCATCTCTTTCTTTGTGATCTTGGGTTGTCCCTGAGGCCCCGACTCATAAGACCCATGCTAGATGTGCTGGCCTGGGCTCTGGAAGCCAGCCTGCTCTTGTTCTGGGCTGTGGTCTTTGGCCAGTCCTAGTCCTGCTCCCTCATCTTGGAAATGGTGTCATGATATCTGGCTGCTTGTAGGGTTACTCTGACTGTCAGATAAGATGGTGCAGGCGCCAGCTGTGAAATGCAGGGGACTAAGTGCATCACCGATGTCCTGGGCACTGGCAGGGTCACTGGTTCCTGCCCACTTCTTCCTGTGATCTGATAGGATATGGATGTGTGAGGCCACCATAGATGATCTGTTAGTCCCCAAAGCTTCTAGTTCATATGCTTAGGACCAAGGAAGGTACTGTGGGTTCATGTGCTTGTGGGCAGTGAGCACTGAGTGGCTGATTTGTTCTTGTGTTGGAAACAGAGGTGATAATTTCACTCCTGGTCCCAGGGTCAAGTGGAACTGGAATGATCTGTTCAATGGGAAAAGCAGTTGGAAGACATTCAGGGAATATGAATTCTTACTCCTAGCTTTGTCTCCAAGTAGCATTGACCCCTGAGCAACCAAAGATCCATTCCCTCAGTGGATACAATTGTGTGACAGCCCTGTACCAGGCACTGTGATCACTCAAGACCCATGACCTCAGTTTCCCCGTGGAGAACCCCCTTCATGGAGGCATCATTGTCCAGCACTTTGCACGTGTTTTTTCATTTGACCCATGTAATTCATTTATGAAGTTGGGAAGTGTAGTGATCTGTCTCATTTTACAGATGAGGAAACTGAAGTCTAGGGAATTTAGCACTTTGTCTGAGGTCACATGCTGTTGATATCTCATCTCTAAAATGGGAGGCTGGAGTAGAGTCTGGTGGTGGCCTCCTGGTTCTCAGGGTCAACGTGTCTGCCTCCTTGTGACGTTATGGCAATTGGGCTGATTGTGAAGGAAGTGAACAGTGGAGTGAGGCTTGTCCCAGCCATCTTTACCCACAAGCTTGCTCTGAAAATCCACCTAAACCCCCTAGGACCTATTGGGAGCTGCAAACTAACAACGATTGCTGCAATGTCTGCCTTTCCCAGGTCTGGAGGGCATGAGATCACAGAGCCACCTAAGCATGAACCCAGGATTTCTTTTCCTTATTTTCCAGGATTGGAACTGGAGACAGATTGCTCAATGACTGGATGTGGTTTATTGTGAAACCAGGAGGAGCCCCCTCTTAAAAAACATTCTGCTGTAGGCATGGTCTCCTTCATGCATTGCCTCTTGTTGGTAATTTTTTTGCTCAGCTAGAAGGATATGAGAGGTGCGTGTGCCATGCAATATTTTATGATTTCAAAGTGTCTTAAAACACTATTGGATAGACCTGATGCCTTCTTTATTTGGGCTATCAGTGTTGACACAAAGGAAGAATTTCTGTATCTACTCTGTGTGCTGTTTCTGTGATAAGCTGAGTTATTTGGGAGACTGGGTGGGAGAATGTGCAGATGTGGGACTGAGCCCCCACAGAACTGAGGGAAGGTATGGTGCAGGCCAGAAGGCATGGGCTATAGAGCCCTGCCAGCCTGGGTTCACATCTCTCTGAGGTTTGCAGCAAACCTGGGTTACTTTTAGGATCCTGGAGAGACTCAGTGGCTGGGGAAGAGCCTACAAACAGGCAGCCTCTCCTGGGTGGTGACTGCGCCTGTGTTTCTGTGTGGAAATGTGTGTTTGTAATGTCATGTTCCCAGGGAGCTCACTGAGATGCCTCCTGCTCCTACTCAACAGCTCCAGCCCCTGCTCCTGCTGAGGTTCTGATGGGAGGGGGCATCAAGATTGCTGCTTGTAAGGCCAGGTGGGTGGCTCACGTCTGTAATCCCAGCACTTTGGGAGCCTAAGGTGGGCAGATCACCTGAGGTCAGGAGTTCAAGACCAGCCTGACCAATATGATGAAACCCTGCCTCTACTAAAAATACAAAAATTAGCTCATCATGGTTCTGTGCACCTGTAATCCCAGCTACTCAGGAGGCTGAGGCAGGAGAATTACCTGAACCTGGGAGGCAGAGGTTGCAGTGAGCTAAGATTGCACACTGCCCTCCAGGCCTGGCCACAGAGCGAGACTCCGTCTCAAAAAAAAAGATTGCTGCTTATAACTGAGGGCTCAAGAGAACATTTGTGACCCTCTAAGCCTGTGGGTGGAGGGGCCTGGTATTAGGGAGAGGATACTGGAAATGTTAATGCAGCTAATCCAATGAGATTAGCCTGCTGAGCTCAGGGATTTGAGAGAACAAAGAGGAGTGCAGGGGCCACTTAGAAGTTTAAACAGACTCCCTCTCCCTTTTCACCTACGTCTTGTGTGAGGATTTCAATAGCTCCTAAATGAGCTTGCCTGAATGGCTGTGACACTCTTTTAAATTCTAATTAGCTAGTGAATTAACCAGGATGAATTTTGATTAGTCAGAATGAATTACAGGTATTAATGATCATAGAGCCTTAGAGCAAATGAAAGTAGCAGTTGTCCAGAGGGGGCTTGGGCCAGCCATCCAGCTGGAGAGACCTTCAGTAGGCTTAGAATGGCTGCGCTCATTTACGCTCCATTCCACTTTCTTGTAAAGCCCGCACTAGTCACAGCACGGACCGGGAACCAGACGCAGATGCCGTGGCTGTCCTTGGTGGGCCTGGAAAGAGAGGAGACCCAAGTTGGCGGCTGGCAAACCTCCAGCTGTGGCCCACGGGGTTTGCTCCATGGTGGCCTAGGCCATGCAGGCTGTACTGGCTGTGAGATGCCATGGAGCCAGAGGCTGCGACTGTAGCTGTTTGTGCTGTGGCCAGCCTTTACCCAGTTCCTGACTGTGCTGTTTGTTTGAATTGCAGTGTGTACTTATGGGGAACTCCTGGCAGCGTGCTGGCTCATGCATCTCTTCCCATGCCAGTCATAGGGTCCCTGTTCCTGTTTGGCCAAGGAAGGGTTTTCCTAAGTGTGTACATATTTCTTTGGTTTTTCCATGTTTTGAATGGCCTTGCACAGAGAAACTCATTGCACGTTATGTAAATAACTAGGCCAGCCTTCTGAAAGACCCGACCCCAGACCCACTTCAGTGATGGAGATGGGCATCCTACTCCTATTCAACAGCCCCAGCCCCTGCTCCTGCTGAGGAGGGTGCTTTGAAAGAGTCACACATTCACCTTCCAACAGAGCAGCGTGAGGCTTCCTCAGTTTCGCAGGGTCCACTTTCAGAATGCTCAGCCCCTGATCCAGCAGGAGCTGTGAACCTGCAGGCCCAGGGCCCCGGTGTCCTTGCCAGTCAGTGGCAGGGAAGCAGAAGTGGCCTTTCACACCGCCTCCCCCACACATGCTCACACCCCTCCCTGGGCCCTTTCTCGGCTCTCCCATGGCCATCCTGTGGGTTCTTTGGCCTGAGAGGTGCTGATTCAGCTTTCCTTGGCCTTGAGGCGCTCCAAGACAGCATCAACACCTGGGCTGGAGGTCCCTGCTGCCCTGTGCGTCCTCAGAGTGTGGCTGTAGTGTGCTTGTGTACATGCGTGTGCTCGTATTCATGTGTGTGTATGTGTGTGCTTGTATGCACATGTGCATGTAGGTGTGTGCTATGCATGTGTGCATATATGTGTGTGCATGTGTGTGCTTCTGTGCACATGTGTATGTGTGTACATGTGCATGTGCTTGTGTGTGTATGCATGTGCGTGTGTGTGTATGTATCTGCATGTGTGTGTTTGTGTGCATGTGTGTGTATGCATGTGCACCATTGTTTTCTAATGGGCTGTGAAGGCATCTGGCCTCCTCATAGACCAGGAACTTAGTGATCAGGGACTTATCTGTTTACTTTGGTATTCCAGGTGCCCCCCAGAGCTCCTAGCACATAGTCAGTCTTCAATGACTGCCAGATGAGTGGTCTAAATGAGATAGCAGCTTTGGAGGAATGACGATGGATTGTGGTCTAGTCTTACAATTTTTGCGTAAGAAAGAATTGGCCCTACCCTACTTGAGTCAGGCTTTTTTTTTTTTTTTTTTTTTTGAGAGAGAGTTTTGCTCTTGTTGCCTAGGCTAGACAATCTCGGCTCACTGCAATCTCTGCCACCCGGGTTCAAGCAACTCTCCTGCCTCAGCCTCCCCAGTAGCTGGGATTACAGGCGTGCACCACCACGCCCGGCTAATTTTCTATTTTTAGTAGGGACGAGGTTTCTCCATGTTGGTCAGGCTTGTCTCAAACTCCTGAGTTCAGGTGATTAGGCTGCCTCAGCCTCCCAAAGTGCTGGGATTATAGGCGTGAGCCACTACCCCTGGCCCAGGTGGGCTTTATTTGTGTCTGTAGGACACCTCACATGGCACCGCATAGGGTGCTGGTTTATAAAGACCCAAACTACTGTAGAGTTCCACACTGGCCCTGGAGCCTGCTCTTCGCTTTCACTGTGTGTGTACATGTGGAAGTTCATTCCGGAGGCTTCCAACGTGGCTCCCAGGTGCTGCAGCAGGTCTCCTGCTCATCATCACTCCGTACACAATGTCTTGATATGCCGAGGACTGAAATGGAGTAGTGATCCTGCCTGGAGGTAGACAGCAAAACCCAGGCTACGTGGGCATCAGCGTGGTGGGACTGAGGGTGTGTCCGAGGGACAGACGCAGGGGCAGAGGAGCGGCAGGTGAAGGCTGGGCCTCCTGCTGAAAACTGCTGTTGTTGGGACTCCAGGGGCAGCTTCCTAGCTCCTTCTTCTGACTGACCACTGACAATGTAGTGTTGACTGTCCCAGCCTCCAGCTGCAGGGTGCTCTGCCTTCATAGCGAATCCTCCTCCGTCCCTGCAGTCCCCTCCCTGACTGAACGTCCTAGATGCTGCTTTCACAGGGATATGCGTGAAATGTGTCCTATGCCATAATTACTCCTGCTGGAGATCAGGATTGCACAGATGACTGTTGTATTATCTCGTGCATCTAATATCTTTTACTGTGATAAAAAAATGTTGTGGGGTTCATGTCTCAGACTCTTAAGTACTGCAGATATCAAACTGGGGCGGGTTTCTCACATGCATCATCATGGCGAGGCTAGTGTCCATTGGGGTGTGGGTCTGCAGGCGCAGGATTTTGCGGCCTGTTTTATGAACACCTGGCTTCCTTCCAGAGTGATGTAAAGCCAGCCACAAACAAATACCACACATCATCTGAAAATAATAGCAAAAGATTGGGGTTCTAGGAGAAAGAGCAAACAATTGAACAGAGCTTCATTAAACCAAGGAAGTGCTTCTGACTTGTTGGCTTACTGGAATCCCTTTGTTTTCACATCTGCAGGAAATTCATTGAAACGATTTTGTTTAGTATTCCAGTATTTCAGGTTTACCCAAGAAGGGAATTTCAAATAACCATACCACCAGTCACCAGTGCTTGATTTGATCATCTGCATTTTCCAGTTAAAGGGTTAAGATTTTAGGAAGCTCCTTGAGGAGGTTGTTTATTTCCTGCTGGTGCTTTGGTTTCAGGCCTGGAGCTGGGCTGGGTGGTTAGTGGATCTGACTAAGGTAAGGCAGGCAAGGGCTTCATGGACTTCACTTTGACATAGAAAAACCACTTTAATGCACTTACTAGTGATGGATTTTTAGAACAATAGTACAGAGGCTGGTAATATTTTACCCTTTAAGATCCTTTGTAGTCTGTATAGTATGTAGAAAAAGAAATAAGAACTAAATGCAAACGTGGTATTTTTTTGCAAGCCATTCTTCATTGTTGTCTTTTTAATTAAAAATGTAAAAAACTAGATTTATGGGGTACAAGTGCACTTTTGTTTTATAGATATATTGCTTTGTGGTGAAGTCTGAGCTTTTAGTGTATCAATGCCTCAATAGGATATGTTGTACCCATTAGGTGTACCGTTTTACTTAACTCTAAGAAAAGTAATTTTGAAGTAGTTTATTTAAATCTTATCCAACAGCTTTGGCCTTTCACATAGCTCTGACCCTAGCTGTCCAACCTGGGTTTCAGCTGTTATACAGTGGGCATGTCCTGTGCTGGCAGGAGCTTTCCTGGTCTGGGTGCTCCTCTCCCTGCCAGCCTGCTCTGCACCTGGCATCTGCTCTGCCCCTGTGCCTTCATTTCCATGTCCCTTGGTTCTGTAGCCACTGAGTGACTTGGGGCTGTTTTTTATGCTGGAAGCACTTAAAGGCATAGTGTCTGACTCCAGTTGATCTTAGTTTTCCAATCAGGCCATGTTTTCTTTGAGAGCATTTTACAGCGTCTTTCCCAGGGAGTAGCCCACGTTTCTGTGGGCAGCATGGTGTGGGAGGCCGGGCCTCTTGGAGGTGAGAGCCAAGGAGCTGAGCTGTCCCAGGTCTCTGCCATTTCCAGTTCTTAACCGTGGGCACATCACTAACTTCTGTAGTGTGATCATTGGAATATCTCTCAATCTACAAGGAGGATTAGTGAAAAAAAATATGGGAACAGCACTTGAAACTATATCAGCGTATACCCACCCACCCTCCCAGGGTTTTCTACCCACCCACCTATCCAACCACCCAGTCACCTGTACACCCACTTACCAATCCATCCACTCACCCACCCACTCATTCCTGTATCCATCCATCCATGTACCTACCCACCCATTCATCCATCTATCCACCCATCCACTGATTCATCTATCTATCCATCCGTGCACCTACCCACCCATTTCTCTATCCATCCAACCACCCACCCATGCATCTGCACATCCATCCATCCATCTACCTATCCACCCATACCTCCATCTGTCCATCATCTCCCCAACAAGCACCTACCTATTCACCCATCCATCTATCCACCATGCACTCACCCATCCACCCACCCATTCATCCACCCATCCATCCATCCACCCACTGACCCATCCATTCATTCCTCTATCCATCCACTCATCCATTCACCCATCCACCCTCCATTCATCCAATTACCTACTCATCCATTAATCCAGCCACCCACCCCTCCACTCACCCATTCATTCCTCTATCCATTCATTTACCTACCCGCCCATTCATCCATTTATCTATCCATGTACCCATTCATCCATCCATCCAACCCACTAATCCACCTACCTAACCATCCATTCATCCACCCATCTATCCTAACATCTACCCACTGATCTACTTATTCATCTGCCCATCCATCTATCCTGCCCACCCCCTATCCCGTCAATCTTCCTATCTATCTGTCAGTTATTAAACTTATTTGCCAAATATAAATATACAATGTTAGGGTAAAGGCTCCAAGTTTTCTCTGTTACCTACCTATGCCTCTCTTTTTGTTATTATAATTACGAATGAATGTTTGAAATCTTTAAACATCTTTACTGACCCATGTGGAGTGTATTGTGGTTAATATTGTAGTCATTTAGTTTTATAGCTGCAAGTGTTGCCATCAAAAGCTTAGGCCTCTCCTTCTCTCTTCCCCCAAGACACTTCCCCACATCCCCACACACGCATAGCAGGTCTTACTTCTGAATGTTCTGTGTGGAATTTGAGCCATTGGGAGAGCTTGTGGCTTGACCTCATGGTTGAGATTCGCTGTCTTTACGGACAGGTGGGACTACTCATTTTAAAGTTAAATTTAATAAATATTTAGAAAGCATGCATCATATGCCTCATTAGCAATTTTGTTAGGCACTCTGGGAGAAACAAATAATTAAGAGCACAGAATTGTCTGGTCCGTCTGTGGCCCTTGCACTTCCGTGGGGCACTCCTTCCTCTGCACATGAGGTTCCTGGGGAGCAGTGTCATCTGCCTTATTGTGGTGGACTGCACCCTCTTTTTGGTGGGAGCTGTGGGTTCCCTTAAGTGGGAGCTGTGCCTGAGTCAGAGTCATGCTGGAAAATGTGAAGAAACCTCAGGGGTGACCAGTCCACATGGAGCTCCTGGGAAGGAGTTGTCCTGAGTTTGTAGGACCCATGTGTGCCTGGGCTGTGTGGATGCACATGTGATATCATCCTAGCCCCGCTGTTCTCGAGAGCTTATTCAGTACCAGAGATAATGGGGAGACAAGAGGTGAGACAGGCATGTGAGGGCACCCGTGTTTATTCTTGCATTGGATTCAAGTGATACCAATTTTGGGGGCTGCCTGAAGTTTTTGCTGAGTTTATTCCAGCAGGAAATAGTACTATACCTAATTAATGTTCATACAGGACTTTGCCAAGTGCTTATGGTTCTGGGCATTATTAGCATTGTCACTTTTCAAATGTGAAACCGAGGCTCAGGGAGATTCAGTGCTGTGTCAGGTCAGCCCGAGTCAAATGGCTCGGGGCCAGTTCTCAGGCCCACATCTTTGACACTGGCTCTCTGTCCGTCTCACTATGGCCCACGTATCCCTAAGAAATGTGGATAGCAGTGTTTCTCCAGAACTGGAGCAGACAGCACAATCATTTTTGCTTCGAGGGGATAGAGGCAATTGGAGTTTCACCAGCTCAGAATGGCAGCTGGTGGCCTACAGGTGAGGGGCAGGGCCCTTGCAGCTCTGCCACCTGGTCTGCACGCTGGCTGTTCTCCAGCCTCTCTTCCTCTTGGTTTTCTTGTCTCGGGTTGTTGACTTTGGCCTGGTGGAGACTAAGGGAAACAGTGTGCAGAGTGCTGAGCCTGTGTCTTGCAGAGAGCATCGCTTGGGGCTCAAAGCACTGCAGCTATTATTACTCTTTTCTAAAGACTCAGTATCTGCCTGGAATTACAAGGCAGGCACTGACAGATGTATAAGTAGATGCTCAAGAGCAAATTAAAAATGCATTGTTAAAAATGGATTCAATGTGTGAACAAAGATTGGCATGAAGGTTGGGTCCCTGTATTTTTAGAGGCTAATTAAAGTGTGCGAACAATGATAAATTCAGATAACCCATATTGTCTGAAGTCACCACAAAGCATTCACTGAAGAGCTAATTGCACTGAAGAGCAGTGCAGGCTGCTGAGGTTTGGGTGAACTGCGGCCATTGCTGACCTCAGATTCTGCCTGCTTTTGCCCATGCTGAGACCACACTTTGCCCTGGGGGGCCCTGTGCAGCCCTGGGGATCTTGCTGCTTTGGTGCCTGGTGGTGCGCATTCCAGTGCATTGCTGCAGTTCTGAGTTTGGGATAGATGGTAACACTGTCATGTTACTACATGCCACCTGTCTAAATCACTCACAGAAATCTGTGGTCAGATTTCTATAAAGTACTTGATTGGTGATGAGGAGAAAAAGAGTGATTTATGGCGTGCTGGCCCTCCAGCTATTATGCACACATTGAGGTCAGTGCCGTGTAACATGCAGATACCACAGCCCCTGTGGGTGGTGATCCAGCTGTCACGGCTGCAGTCGGTGTTAGAGTGATCAGGAGTCTGTAAGGAAATGTGATCCATGGGCTTAGAATCCGCTTTTTTGTCAGTGTCTTGGAAAATTGGCCTCCAGAGATCTACTGTGGAGGGAGCCATGTCAGAAGCTGTCTTCTGTTGCGATGTTCAGCAGACCTGGTCTGCACACCTGATTTTCCATTAGTCACACTAGAGAGGAGAACATTTGTGCTTCATAACCTCAGGGTTAAACAAACAGCCCTGCAGGTAGATCATGATCAATAACAGGAGATCTATATAAACTAGGTTAATTTTGTTCCTGAAAATCTGTAATGTCTTTTTATCTACAAGTTTTTTTTTTAAATTTCCTAATAGAACATGAGTATTAATTACACACAGACATAGTAATGGGAGGCTAATGACAAAAAAGACCTTGGGTGAACTCAAGACCTCTACACGTCATGCTTAGAAACTTATCCATTCTCACCAGACAGTCTTTGACATTCCAACCAGCTTGCTTCTTAGGTGCCAGGAGGTAGTAAGAATTACAGGTTCTGTTTTTAGGGTGGCTGCAGGATTTTAAAATCTGTATGCCCCCCACTTTCTGTCACTAAGCCACCTTTTTTTTTTTTTTTAAATAAAAAGCTTTGTTTTGAAATAATTGTAGATTTTCAGCAGAGTTACAAAGATAGTGCTGAGAGTTCCTATGTGCCCTGCTTCCCGTATTATTAACATCATATGTAATCATGGCATGCGTATCACAATTAAGAAATTAATGTTGGTAGAAAACTGCTAATGAAAACCATAGACTTGACTTCGATTTCAGTTTTTCTCTCAACTAATGTCCTCTGTTCCCAGGTCCAGCCCAGGATGCCATGTTGCATCTAACCACTGCTTTTTATTCTTTGTTCTTTAAACAATTTTATTTTTAACTTTTTATCATGGTAAAATTTTCGAATTCTGTAGTAGAGAGCATGTGAGTGGGTCCAGTTGAAGATGGCTCATTTTCAGCCATGTTCTACATGTTGCGTGAATGAAGGTATCTAGTGAGTGGCCTAGCCCTGGCAGCACCCTCCATGCACGCACGAGGCCTGCTGAGTTTGTGCCTGGCGGCGTGTTTGTCCTGCGTCTCTAGTCACTGTGTGTCTTGCTGATGGCACTCCAGAGTTGCTACTGTAAGCACCTGTGCATAAGAACTGGATGTGAGTTCCCCCGATTTCTGCTACAGTTTTCACAGGCCACAGGATTTGCTGGGGAACCCGCTCACTCTGGAGCCTTTATTCATGACTTCCAGTTGAGGTTTATTATTCAGTGTGACCCAGTGGCTCAGAAAACCTCTCCAGCTCCACACAGCCCCACTTTTTTTGAGATACCTGATTGTAAGAGCCGCTCTAAAACAAAACGTGTGACAGAAGAAAAACTGCCTTATTTCCACATCATACTTTCCCTTGGCACCCTGGGTTCAGTGTCACCAGTGACTGGATGCCTAGTGTCCTCTTTTGCCCTGGCAGAGATTTCTGTTTCTGTGCCTGTGAAAGTTATTGGCTGGTGTCGGCACAGCGATTACCCCGTAAGATGTGATGTAGCGATTGTGGAATGAACCACTGGCCTCCTAGTAGGTTTGTAAGTTTAACTGTTAACCTCCTTCATACCAAGATGTGTGAAACTCTTAGTGTTTTTAAGTGTTAACCGCTTGAGGTTATTTACATTTTAAAGTATTTTATTTAAAAAATTGACACATAATAATTGTATATATTTATGGGGTACATAGTGATGTTTTAATACATATGTGTCTGATCAGATGAGGGTAATTAGCATATCCATCATCTCAAACATTTGTCATTTCTTTGTGTTGGGAACATTCAGTATCCTCCTAGCTAATTGAAACTGTATATTATGTTACTGTTACTTATAGTCATCCTACAGTGGTATAGAACACTAGAACTCCTGTCTAGTTGTAATTTTACATCCTTTAACAACTCTCTTCCTATCCCTTTTTCCCTACAACCCTTCCCAACTTCTGCTATTCTCTTTCTACTTTTTACTTCTATGAGATCAACTTTTTACAGCATCCACACATGAGTGAGAACATGTTGTGTTTAACTTTCTGTTCCTGGGTTATTTCACTTAACATAATGCCCTCTAGTTCCCTCCATGTTGCTGCAAATGATGGCATTTCATTTATATGGTGAACTGGTACTTCATGGTGTATATATTCCACATTTTCTTTATCCACTCCTCTGTGGTGGATCACCTAGGTTGATTCTGTATCTTGGCTATTGTGAATTAGTGCTGCAGTAAACATGGGGATGCAGGTGTCTCTTTGATATCCTGATTTCCTTTCCTTTGGGTAAATGCTGAGTAGCAGGACTGCTGGATCTTATGGGAGTTCTAGTTGTAGTTTTTAGAGGAACCTCCATACTGTTCTCCGCTGGCAATGTGTAACAGTTCCCTTTCTCTGTATCCACACCAGCACTTATTTCTTGTCTTTTTGATAGTAGTCATCTTAACTGGGGTGAGATGGTACCTCATTGTGGTTGTGATTTGTAGTTCCCTGGTGATTAGTGATGTGCATTTTTCATATATTAATATTTGTTAACCATTTGTATGTCTCCTTTTGAGAAATGTCTGTACTCAAATTTGCCCATTTTAAAATTAGATCTTTTTTTCTGTTGAAACGTTTGAGTTCCTTGTATATTTGGTGTATTAATCCTCCATCAGATGCATTGTCTGCAGATATGTCCTCTAATTCTGTAGGTCATGTTTTTACTCTGTTGATTGCTTCTCTTGCTGTGCAGAAGCTTTTAGGTTCCATATGGGATATAATCCCATTTGATCATTTTTGCTTTTGTTGCCCCTGCTTTTGGAGTCTTATTTATAAAAATTTTCCCCAGACCAATGTCTTGAAGTATTTCCCTTGTGTTTTCTTCTAATAGTTTTATAGTTTAGTGTCTTGCATTTAGGTCTGTGATGCATTTTGAGTTGATTTTTGTATATGGTGAGAGGTAGGGGTCCAGTTTTATTCTTCTGCATATGGATAGAATTTTCCCAGCGTGATTTATTTTTTATTTTACCTTCAGGGGTACATGTGCAGGATGTGCTGGCTTGTTACATATAAGTAAATGTGCCCAGCACCATTTATTGAAGAAAATGTCTTTAATGAGCGTTCTTGGCCTCTTTGTGAGAAATCAGTTGGCTGTGCATATGTGGATTAATATCTGGCCTCTTTATTCTGTTCATTGGTCTGTGTATCTGTTTTTATGCCAGTGTCATGATGTTTTGGTTATTACAGCTTTGTAGTATATTTTGAGGTCTGGTATGTGCCATCTCCAGTTTTGTTCTTTTTGCTCGGGATTGCTTTGGGTATTTGGGGTCTTTAATGATTCCATATGAAACTTTGGCTTTTTGTTCTATTTCTGTGAAGAATGCCATTGGTATTTTGGTACTTAATAGAAGGGAAGAAGTAAAGATAAGGGAAGAAATAAATGGAATTCAGACAAAAAGATACAAAGATCAATGAAACAAAAAGTTGGATTTTTGGAGAGATAACAATACTGACAAACCACTAACTAGACTAAGAAAAAAGAGAAAATACCCAAATAAATAAAATCAGAAATGAAAAAATGAAACATCATAATGGATACCAGAGAAATATAAAGAATCATTAGAGAATGTTATGAATAACTATGTGCCAATAAAGTAAAAAACCTAGAGGAAGTGGCTAAATTCCTGGACATATACAGCCTACCAAGATTGAGCCACGAAGAAAAAGAAAATCTGGACAGACTAGTAATGAAGTTGAATCACTAATGAAAGTCTCCCACAGAAGAAAAGCCTAGGACTGGATAGCTTCATTGCTGAATTATACCAAACCTTTAAAGAAGAATTAATACCAGTTCTTTTCAAACTATTCCAAATCAATATAATCAGGGATAATTTTTCCTGACTTATTCTATTGAGGCCAGTATAACCCTGATATCAAAAGCAAATAAGAACACAACAAATAAAACCACAGGTCAATATTCCTAATGAACATAGATGCAAAAATCCTGCATGAAATAATAGCAAATCAAATCCAGCAACAAATCAAAAAAATAATACATGATGATTGAATGAGATTCATCCCAGGGATGCAAAGATGGTTCAGTATACACAGATCAATAAATGTGATACATCATGACAGAATGAAGGACGAAAATCATACGATCATCTCAATAGATGCAGAAAAAGCATTTGATAACCTTTAGCATCCGTTCATGATAAAAACTCCCAATAAACTGGGTACAGAAGGAATGTACCTCAACACAATAAGGCCTATATATGACAGATCCACAGCTAACATCATACTAAATGAGGAAAAGCTGAATGCATTTCCTCTAAGAGCTGGAACAATTAAAGAATGCCCACTCTTACCACTCATATTCAACGTGTACTGAAAGTCCTAGCCAGAGCAGTTAGGCAAGAGAAAGAAATAAAAGGCATCCAAATTTGAAAGGAGGAAATCAGATTATCCTGATTTGCAAATGACATGATCTTATATAGAGAAAAACCTGAAGACTACCAAAAAACTCAGAACTGGTAAATGAATTCAGTAAAGTTGCAGGATACAAAATCAACATACAAAAATCAGTATTGTTCCTATAGACAAACAACTGATGAAAAAAAATCAAGATGGCAATTCCATTTGCAGTAGCTTCAACAAAATTTAAAATACCTAGGGATAAACTTTACCAAGGAGATGAAGACCTCTACAAGGAAAACTGTAAAGCACCAGTGAAAGAAATCGAAGAGGACCCAAACAAACGGAAAGTCATCCCATACTCATGGGTTGGAAGAAGTACTGTATGGTTCAGATGACCATACTGTCCAAAAAAATCTACAGCTTCAATGAATCCTCTATTTACATTTTAAGGAGATGATATCTTGAAGAAAAATTGCTTATTCCAAGTGCAGAGTTCTTCACTTGTGGCCCACTATTGAGGAGGCTAGGATGGTTTTCTCCTTGGTCTTCAAAATAAGTTAGTCATGTATACGGAAACTCAACCTTCATGACTAAAAGAAGCAAATTGAAAAAAATGTTATTTGTATGGTTCTATAGATATGTGATTGTTTGGAGAGGACTTGGGTCCTTCAAGGAGAAACAGTCTGCATTGGAATGTCTCCTTGTATTAGAATCTCTCTATCACCAGCTTCATTTTTTTTTTTTTAAACAGAATCTCACTCTTTCACCAGGTGGAGTACAATGGCATGATCTTGGCTCACTGCGATCTCTGCCTCCTGGGTTCAAGTGATTCTCCTGCCTCAGCCTCCCAAGTAGCTGGGATTACAGGCACCTGTCACCACACCTGGCTAATTTTTGTATTTTTAGTAGAGATAGGGTTTCACCATGTTGGTTAGGCTGGTCTCAAACTCCTGACCTCAGGATCCACTCACCTTAGCCTCCCAAAGTGCTTGGATTACAGGCGTGTACCACTGTGCCTGGCTTTCATTAAGTTTTTAGTGAAAACTTGATGTCATTGCTGAAGCTCAAATGCAGACACACAGTCATGCCTTCCACAGTTATTCATTGTGCACACTTGTCCAGGTGCACTGCTAGATGCTGAGGACCCAGTGTGGGCTGCAGCCCCTGTCTGATCAGGTGACTGACCTCAGGCAGCCTTTGATGCTCAAATGATGAACTTCCAGTTGCTTAATGTTTTTACTGTTACAGCTAGAAACAGTAAGACCGATGACGAGGTTGGTGCTGCAGCTGCACCTTGGGAACTCAGTGGTACTCCCCACTGTATTGGGCATGGTGGGACTGCTGCAGATGTGATGGATGACAAAGAGTCCTGCCAGTGTGAGAAACAAAGATGTTCTTTGCTTATGTGAGATCAAGGCTTTCTTTCATGTGACATGCAGAACCAGCCTCACTTGCCATTGGCCCTCCACGTCCATAGCTGTTTCTGTGCAGGGATGTCTGGCTCTGAGCCCTCTGCAGAGCAGTGTTGCGCTGTTCCTAGAATAGTGTTCATGTAGTCTTATTAGCTTTTGCTTCTCTTTGTGTCTTGTCGTTTTGCTGGTTTTCCAAACCATTAGCTGTGCCATGAGGCTTTCGTGAGCAGATGGCATGAGACAGGTGAGTGCTGGCATGGAAACCGGGGCAGCGGGGGTCCATGGTTCAGGCCTGCCCCACTCTGGGCGCCCTGTCTCTGCTCCTGCTCCCAAGTCCCAGTGATTTTCTCCACCAGCCTGGGCTCCAGCTGCAAATGTGTAATCACATTGCCTGGGTTCCAATCTCTAAGGAGCCTGGTGGTGGTGGCCATTTTCAGCCATGGTGCACTGTCAGGACCCAAGAGGGTGACAGGAGAAGGCAGGAGGTGAGGAGGAGTGTCATACGTGGGGCAGGGGTTGTGAGCCTGGAGACCGGGGGACCCTCTCCCGGAGCCTTGCTGTGACTGGCCGTGGTGGGGAAGCTGGATGCATTTGCAGGACACCAGCATGAATGTGCTCAGGCTGTTGACTGAAGGGTGTTGCTCACTCTTTTTTAAGAAGGATGATATGCATCTAGGAAGAGTAATATTTTAAGTCTTTTTTTCCTTTTCTGCACCCCTACTTGAGGGAACTCCAAAGGCTGCAGGGTAAATGAGCCTGTTAGGATGGCCAAGAGCTCTTAGGCTGATTTAGTACTTGTGGGCAGGGCCCCTTTCCGGATTGATTATGACACATAGTGCTAATGGGGAGGATTTGTAGCGGGAGGTACAGTATGTGTTACCCTTTGAGTTCTGCAAATGAGGTGGGTAGAGGAAGGAATGCATTCAAAGAAAATGGAAAGTGGAATTCAGAATAATCTTTCTGATATTCTCTTAAAGGCACAATGATCAGAACGTACCATATTGAATTTCCTTTCATTAGAAGTGAGCATAGGTTCTGTGGATTGGAGCATCTCTGACACAGGCTGTACTCATCCTTTGGCCCTCGGGTGTCACTGCACAGGAAGCTGCTGGGTGAGTTTTGATAACAAATCTCATGGCAGGACAGTGGCGCCCCCACCCCTTGCATGCTTGCCTGCCCTCCAGGCCGATACTCACTGAGTGCCCAGTGTGTGCCCAGCCCTAGAGCTGAGGCCATAGAAGGCATTGTGCTTGGGGGCTTGCTGTGACACGGGGGATCCCAGGAATCCAATACTCCGATGAGTCAATCATACCTGCCACTGGGAGAGAGTGCTGGCAGAGAAGCATAAATGCTGGAGATTCCACCGAGGGGAAGCTTAGGGATTTCTGAAGGCAGGTGATGGAGTTGATGGTTGCACATGGATAGATGGTGTCACGTTGTGAAGGCAGAAGAACCTCTCTGGATGGAGGGCAGAGCCTGAGGCCTGGGGGAGGCAGGGAGCTTTGCAGGCCCAGGGCTGATGGGGTGAGGAGTGAGGGTCCCCAGGTGGGTTCTGAGTTTTCTTTTCTGAGACTGAGTGGGAGTTTACAGGCCTTGGGGAACCACTGGAGTGTTTTCAGCAGCAGTGACAGGGTTTGTTTGCACTGGGCCATGGTCTGGAGACTTGGCAGAGTCGGGGTGGGAGGAGTTTCCCCGGTGTAGCCAAGGAGGGCTGGCACAGACAGAGAGGGTCCGACCTGTTGAAGGTCACTCAGCTGACCATGGCATAGCTGGACTTACAGTGCCAGCAAACCTCCGTGCTTCTCTTTCCAGGAAGTTCAGTGGCATCCTTCTGTTCATGGTGGTTACGGAATTGGCTATGTCCCTACTCTGACCTAGAGTGAGCCTCAAGAAACAAATATGTCCACCTGTGTTCAACAAATTAAACATGTAAAAGAACACACTTGGTGTGGTGGCTGACACCTGTAATCTCAGTGCTTTGGGAGACTGAGGCAGGAGGATCACCTGAGCCCAAGAGTTTAAGACTAGCCTCGGAAATGTAGGGAAACTCTTGTCTTGACAAAACCCCACAAAATTAGCTGAATGTAGTGGCGCTTGCCTGTGGTCCCAGCGACTTAGGAGGATGAGGCATGAGAATCTCTTGAGCCCAGGAGGCAGAGGTGGCCGTGAGCTGAGATCACACCACTGCATGCTAGCTGGGCAACAGAGCAAGACCCTGTCTCAAGAAAAGTTAAATAACAGAAAAACCCAGTTCTTTTTATTTAATAGGGCACTGAGACTAAAACAGTAATCCTCATATGAAATGATAGTAGAAAATATCAGAAAGATATGTGTCAGGGCGTACATATGCATTCAGTGAGAACAAGGCCAGCTTCCTTCACTCACTCAATGCCCCGAAGAAAGGCCTGGTGCACAGGGTTGGCATGGAGGGTTTGTTGAATGAATCCATGAACAAATGATTGAAGCTGTGAGAGCTTGAGAGTAAGGGGCAGACACACAACCAGGGTGTTTGGCTTCAGTAGATAACTTCCAGAGCCCCTCCTGTGTGCTGGGCACAGGGGCTACAGACAGATGCTCAGCCCCTCTGGGATGCTCCACACCCAAGAGGTGCTGCAGGATACACAGTGGGAGCTCCTCCTGGCCTAGGGTCTGTGCTGGGAGAGGCAGAGGCAGACCAAGGAAATGTTCCACTTTCAACAAAGAGTGGGGTTTGAAGTCAGAGTGGGGTATTGGGGTCAGAGAAGGTAGCATTAAGCAGGCAGTGACCATGTGGGTACGGGGGAAGTTTCTAGGCTGAGGAAACTCTGTGCAAAGGCTGTAAGTAAGAGGCTGCTGGGAGTGGTCAAGGCCACATGACTGGAGAGTAGCAAGGGGTGCAGAGGCCACATGTGCACATGTGTGTACATACAGGCATGTGTGAACATGTGTGCGTGTGTGTGAGGTCCCATAGGGCCCAGGGCTCCAGGTAGAATGGGTGCCCTTCCAGTTTGGAGCAGAACAGTGTCTGGGTGTAGCTTTCCAGAGGGTCAGGGCCTCTGGGGAATAGACCACAGTGGAGGCCCAAGGGAAAAGCGGGAGCCACAGGGGTTGCTGCAATGTTGAGGTCCTCAGGTCAGGGCTGTGGGGTGCTAGGAGTGGAGGAGGGACCAGAGGATGCATTGAGGTGGAGAGCTGGCTGAGGGAGATGCGGTGTCTCTGAGTGTCTGCCTGAGCACCTGGAGTTCCATTTTATCAGGGCTAGGATAGCTAGGGAAGGGACAGCTTCGATCATTGCTTTTATTGTGAGGAGACAATTTGTCATTAGCATTAGTGTTATTTTGGCATGACTTTTATCACTCCTGTTCATCATGATCTTGTTTCTGTTTAACTTTCGTGCTTGCTAGCCTTTTAGAAAATGACACACCACTTATTTAGGATATTATATGTTAAGTGTTATTTAGAAATCAAACTGAATTTCTTTCCAAGAAAGACTCGATGTAAAGCACGTTGATTCCCTGGGGAAACAGGTTCTGTGTGTACACAGGTTTTGTTGCCCTATTATTCTAGGGAAAATGAGACAGTGATTATATATGTTGACAGGACTCAGGTCACGAACCGCTCTGGATGTGGGGGGTGGCTTGCGTGAATCTCAAAGCATCCTCCTGCTATTTGAGGTGAGTCATCTCCATGTTGGGAGTAGAAATTGCTCTTCTTTTAAAATAGGTCCCTTTCTTGGCTCTGTCTCTGAGTCATCCTCCTGGGGTCACAGATCACCCACATGGGCACAGGTTAGGAATGTGCTTTCAGCCTCAGCTGTTCCCCCATCAAAATCTGCCTTTTAACAAGATCCGAGAGGATTCTTGTGCACCTTAAAGTTTGGGAAATACTGAGTTAGGACAGTTTCAAGACTTTCTGAGGACTTCTTGCTTTGGGATCAGCATTTTACTAGGGCAGCTGGGTTTAAATCCTAGGAATGCCAGCAGGTGTGTAGGACTGGTGTGAACAGTGCTGAGTACTTGGGTCACGTTACGGATAGACCCCACCAGCATCCTGCAATCTGGCATCCCATGGGTGTTTCCATAGAAAGCCCTTTGAAAATGAGAGCCCTGGTAAACTGGTGTATGCTGGTGTGGGTCAAAAGGAAAGGGTCAAAAGCAGAGGTTAGGTGAATGGAGGGAGCCCAGGTGCATCAGTGCCCAGCGGGGCAGGTGTGTGTGCCTGGGAAGGAAATCTGTGCTGTTGCAATGAAGTCGCTGTTTGGTGGAAGTTAGTGCACTTATTTGGAAAATATTGCCCAAAGAGCTCAGCTCAGAACTGTCTGTTGCCTTTTCCTTAAACATTTCTCTTGTCAGAGTGATGAGAAAATTGCCTGTGTGGGAACTTGAGAAGTGCAAATTTGTTAATACCTCCTTTGACAATGGTTTGTATTCAGAGCTGTTTATGAGCTGTCACAAATCATTTCCAGTTAAAACGTTTCTGCTGTGGAGTCACGCCATGCTGGAGGGTCTGGGAGGACGGTGGCGCACAGCCTTGTGCCCTGGCTCAGACAGGCTCGAGCCTGCGTGTCGCGGATCTGGTTTTTAAGCTGGTGAACTGAATTGTGGAGAATAAAAATGGCCTGGTTCCTGTGGAAAAGTTCTGCTTTGAAAATTTTCTTCCTTTTAATGATCTTTAGAAGCCGGGTGTCAAGGCCTAAGTGTGAGATTTCGCCATTCTTTTGATGGCTGGGATAGAGAGGAATTCAGTGCCAGTCCTTTCGTTCTGTAATGATGATGTTTTTGAGATTTGGGGATGACAATTTTGGCTCATCACTGTCGGGACATGGACATGTGGTTACTTTTCCATGAGCAAGGGTGGGTTTCCCTGATGCACCTGCCCTATCCATCCATGCTATGCTCATGGCAGGCATGTGCAGGTTGGCAGCCTGGGCTTTAGAGTGCTGCCTGCAGCCTGGACTGTGAGACACTGAGTGACCATATAGGGGACGATTTTATAGGCCTGGATGCTTTATAGCCGTGGCTTTCACCTGGGGGTGATTTGTCCCCCAGAGGTCATTTGACAATGTCTGGATACATTTTTGGTTGTCACAAGTGGGAGGTAGGAGGTGCTCCTGGCATCTAGTGGGAAGAGACCAGGGATGCTGCTAGACTGCCTGCAGTCCACTGGACAGACTCATCAGAAGGGTTTGTCCAGCCCAATGTGTCTGTCATGCCCAGGTTGAGAAACCCTGCTTTAACAGTAGTGACAGTTTGGATAGATGGATAATGGTAAAGATGAGGAAATATGCAATGGCGTCGGGTGCAGTGGCTTATGCCTGTAATGCCAGCACTTTTTGTGGCTGAGACAGAAGGATCACTTGAGCCTAGGAATCGGAGGCTGTGATCACACCACTGCACTCCAGCCTGGGCAATAGAGCAAAACCCTATCTCAAAAGAAAGAAGAAAGCATACAATGGCCAGGTAGTGGTTGAAAAGATGTCAGATCACCAATGTCTGATTCCATTTTTTTTGTTTCCCATTTATTTGTTTAGTATTCAGAAAATAAATTCCACTGTCCAAAATCCACTTTTTCCAAGACAGTTGAAAAGTTTTAAATTCTAAATAGTCAGACCACTTCAGTAGGCACCCTTACTTTTCTTCTATGCTCCCAGAGTATTTTGTTTGACGAAGAATGTTAGGATTTTCTTTGTTAAGTTCCTGATTTGTCTTAATCAGCGAATTCTATGAAATATTTTTTTTGTTGTTGTTGTTAGCATTAAAATGGAATCTGCTAATGAATGGCCACTGGGAACAATGGTGACAACACTTGAAATGAGATGCATTTATTTGAAGACTTTTTTGGTTGTGGATTTGGCTATTTATTTTATTTTTGCTTTTATGATTTTAAAATTCATATTTCTTTAAGCAAATGTTTAGAGATGACAAGAGGGAAACTCAGAGAGTGAAATAATCTATTGAGTGTAAACTGAAGATTAAATTCTTTTTCAGAATTGTCCTTCCTTCCTTTTTTTAACTGGGCCCCTTAAAAGCTTTTTTTTTTTTTTTTTTAATTTTGTATTGGATTTTAGGTTTTGGGGTACATGAGCAGAGCATGCAAGACAGTTGCGTAGGTACACACATGGCAGTGTGCTTTGCTTTTCTTCTCCCCTTCACCCACATTTGGCATTTCTCCCCAGGCTATCCCTCCCCACCTCACCCTCCCACTGGCCCTCCCCTTTTCCCCCCAATAGACCCCAGTGTTTAGTACTCCCCTTTCTGTGTCCATGTGTTCTCATTTTTCATCACCCGCCTATGAGTGAGAATATGCGGTGTTTCATTTTCTGTTCTTGTGTCAGTTTGCTGAGGATGATGTTCTCCAGATTCATCCATGTCCCTACAAACGACACAAACTCATCATTTCTGATTGCTGCATAATATTCCATGGTGTATATGTGCCACATTTTTCCAATCCAGTCTATTATCAATGGGCATTTGGGTTGATTCCAGGTCTTTGCTATTGTAAACGGTGCTGCAATGAACATTCGTGTACATGTGTCCTTATAGTAGAACGATTTATAGTCTTTTGGATATATACCCAGTAATGGGATTGCTGGGTCAAATGGAATTTCTATTTCTAAGGCCTTGAGGAATCGCCACACTGTCTTCCACAATGGTTGAACTAATTTACACTCCCACCAACAGTGTAAAAGTGTTCCTTTTTCTCCACATCCTCTCCAGCATCTGTTGTCTCCAGATTTTTTAATGATCGCCATTCTAACTGGCGTGAGATGGTATCTCAATGTGGTTTTGATTTGCATCTCTCTGATGACCAGTGACGATGAGCATTTTTTCATATGATTGTTGGCCTCATATATGTCTTCTTTCGTAAAGTGTCTGTTCATATCCTTTGCCCACTTTGAATGGGCTTGTTTGTTTTTTTCCTGTAAATCCGTTTGAGTTCTTTGTAAATTCTGGATATCAGCCCTTTGTCAGATGGGTAAACTGCAAACATTTTTTCCCATTCTGTTTGTTGCCAATCCACTCTAGTGACTGTTTCTTTTGCCGTGCAGAAGCTGTGGAGTTTCATTAGGTCCCATTTGTCTATTTTGGCTTTTGTTGCCAATGCTTTTGGTGTTTTGGTCTTGAAGTCCTTGCCTACTCCTATGTCCTGGATAGTTTTGCCTAGATTTCCTTCTAGGGTTTTTATCGTGCCAGGTCTTATGTTTAAGTCTTTAATCCATCTGGAGTTAACTTTAGTGTAAGGTGTCAGGAAGGGGTCCAGTTTCTGCTTTCTGCATATGGCTAGGCAGTTTTCCCAACACCATTTGTTAAACAGGGAATCCTTTCCCCATTGCTTGTTTTTGTCAGGTTTATCAAAGATTGTATAGTTGTAGATATGTTGTGTTGCCTCCGGTGCCTCTGTTTTGTTCCATTGGTCTATATCTCTGTTTTGGTACCAGTACCATGCTGTTTTGATTACTGTGGCCTTATAGTATAGTTTGAAATCCGGTAGTGTGATGCCCCCCGCTGTGTTCTTTTTGCTTAGAATTGACTTGGCTATGCGGGCTCTCTTTTGGTTCCATATGAAGTTCATGGTGGTTTTTTCCAGTTCTGTGAAGAAAGTCAATGGTAGCTTGATGGGGATAGCTTTGATTCTGTAAATTACTTTGGGCAGTATAGCCATTTTCACGATATTAATTCTTCCTAACTATGAACATGGAATGTTTCTCCATCTGTTTGTGTCCTCTCTGATTTCGTTGAGCAGTGGTTTGTAGTTCTCCTTGAAGAGGTCCCTTACGTTCCTTGTGAGTTGTATTCCAAGGTATTTTATTCTTTTTGTAGCAATTGCGAATGGCAGTTCGTTCTTGATTTGGCTCTCTTTAAGTCTGTTATTGGTGTAGAGGAATGCTTGTGATTTTTGCACATTGATTTTATATCCTGAGACTTTGCTGAAGTTGCTTATCAGTTTCAGGAGTTTTTGGGCTGAGGCGACGGGGTCTTCTAGGTATACTATCATGTCGTCTGCAAATAGAGACAATTTGGCTTCCACCTTTTCTATTTGAATACCCTTTATTTCTCTTTCTTGCCTGATTGCTCTGGCTAGAACTTCCAGTACTATATTGAATAGGAGTGGTGAAAGAGGGCATCCTTGTCTAGTGCCGGATTTCAAAGGGAATGCTTCCAGTTTTTGCCCATTCAGTATGATATTGGCTGTTGGTTTGTCATAAATAGCTTTTATTACTTTGAGATACGTTCCATCGATACCGAGTTTATTGAGGGTTTTTAGCATAAAGGGCTGTTGAATTTTGTCAAATGCCTTCTCTGCGTCAATTGAGATAAAGTGGTTTTTGTTTTGGGTTCTGTTTATGTGGTGAATTATGTTGATAGACTTGCGTATGTTGAACCAGCCTTGCATCCCCGGGATGAATCCTACTTGATCGTGATGAATAAGTTTTTTGATTTGCTGTTGCAATCGGCTTGCCAATATTTTATTGAAGATTTTTGCATGTATGTTCATCATGGATATTGGCCTGAAGTTTTCTTTTCTTGTTGGGTCTCTGCCGGGTTTTGGTATCAGAATGATGTTGGTCTCGTAAAACGATTTGGGAAGTATTCCCTCTTTTTGGATTGTTTGAAATAGTTTTAGAAGGAATGGTACCAGCTCCTTCTTGTGTGTCTGGTAGAATTCGGCTGTGAACCCGTCTGGACCTGGGCTTTTTTTGTGTGGTAGGCTCTTAATTGCTGCCTCGACTTCTGACCTTGTTATTGGTCTATTCATAGTTTCAGCTTCCTCCTGGTTTAGGCTTGGGAGGACACAGGAGTTCAGGAATTTCTCCATTTCTTCCAGGTTTACTAGTTTATGCACATAGAGTTGTTTGTAATATTCTCTGATGATGGTTTGAATTTCTGTGGAATCTGTGGTGATTTCCCCTTTATCATTTTTTATTGCATCTATTTGGTTGTTCTCTCTTTTCTTTTTAATCAATCTGGCTAGTGGTCTGTCTATTTTGTTGATCTTTTCAAAAAACCAGCTCTTGGATTTATTGATTTTTTGAAGGGTTTTTGATGTCTCAATCTCCTTCAGTTCCGCTCTGATCTTAGTTATTTCTTGTCTTCTGCTGGGTTTTGAGTTTTTTTGATCTTGCTCCTCTAGCTCTTTCAATTTTGATGATAGGGTGTCAATTTTGGATCTCTCCATTCTCCTCATATGGGCACTTATTGCTATATATTTTCCTCTAGAGACTGCTTTAAATGTGTCCCAGAGGTTCTGGCATGTTGTGTCTTCGTTCTCATTGGTTTCGAAGGACTTCTTTATTTCTGCCTTCATTTCATTGTTTACCCAGTCAACATTCAAGAGCCAGTTGTTCAGTTTCCATGAAGCTGTGCGGTTCTGGGTCGGTTTCTGTATTCTGAGTTCTAACTTGATTGCACTATGGTCTGAGAGGCTGTTTGTTATGATTTCAGTTGTTTTGCATTTGTTGAGCAGCGCTTTACTTCCAATTATGTGGTCAACTTTAGAGTAGGTGTGATGTCATGCTGAGAAGAATGTGTATTCTGTGGATTTGGGGTGGAGAGTTCTGTAAATGTCTATCAGGTTTGCTTGTTCCAGGTCTGAGTTCAAGCCCTGGATATCCTTGTTGATTTTCTGTCTGGTTGATCTGTCTAATATTGACAGTGGAGTGTTAAAGTCTCCCACTATTACTGTGTGGGAGTCTAAGTCTCTTTGTAAGTCATTAAGAACTTGCCTTATGTATCTGGGTGCTCCTGTGTTGGGTCCATATATGTTTAGGATCGTTAGCTCTTCTTGTTGTATTGATCCTTTTACCATTATGTAATGGCCTTCTTTGTCTCTTTTGATCTTTGTTGCTTTAAAGTCTATTTTATCAGAGATGAGAATTGCAACTCCTGCTTTCTTTTGCTCTCCATTTGCTTGGTAAATCTTCCTCCATCCCTTTATTTTGAGCCTTTGTGTATCCTTGCATGTGAGATGGGTTTCCTGGATACAGCACACTGATGCGTTTTGGATTTTTATCCAATTTGCCAGTCTGTGTCTTTTGATTGGTGCATTTAGTCCATTTACATTTAGGGTTAATATTGTTATGTGTGAATTTGATACTGCCATTTTGATTCTAAGTGGCTGTTTTGCCTGTTAGTTGTTGTAGATTCTTCATTATGTTGATGCTCTTTAGCATTTAGTGTGATTTTGGAATGGCTGGTACTGGTTGTTCCTTTCTATGTGTAGTGCCTCTTTTAGGAGCTCTTGTAAAGCAGGTCTGGTGGTGACAAAATCTCTGAGTACTTGCTTGTTCGCAAAGGATTTTATTTTTCCTTCACTTCTGAAGCTCAGTTTGGCTGGATATGAAATTCTGGGTTGAAAGTTCTTTTCCTTAAGAATGTTCAATATTGGCCCCCACTCTCTTCTGGCTGGTAGTGTTTCTGCCGAGAGATCTGCTGTGAGTCTGATGGGCTTCCCTTTGTGGGTGACCTTACCTTTCTCTCTGGCTGCCCTTAGTATTTTCTCCTTTATTTCAACCTTGTTGAATCTGACGATTATGTGCCTTGGGGTTGCTCTTCTTGCAGAATATCTTTGTGGTGTTCTCTGTATTTCCTGCATTTGAGTGTTGGCCTGTCTTGCTAGGTGGGGGAAATTTTCCTGGATGATGTCCTGAAGAGTATTTTCCAGCTTGTATTCATTCTCTTCGTCCCCTTCTGGTACACCTATCAAACGTGGGTTAGGTCTTTTCACATAGTCCCACATTTCTTGGAGACTTTGTTCATTCCTTTTCGTGCTTTTTTCTCTAATCTTGGTTTCTCGTTTTATTTCATTGAGTTGGTCTTCGACTTCAGATATTCTTTCTTCTGCTTGGTCAATTCGGCTATTTAAACTTGTGCATGCTTTGCGAAGTTCTCGTATTGTGTTTTTCAGCTCCTTTAATTCATTCATATTCCTCTCTAAGTTATCCATTCTTGTTATCATTTCCTCATATCTTTTTTCAAGTTTCTTAGTTTCTTTGCATTGATTTAATACATGATCTTTTAGCTCACAAAAGTTTCTCATTATCCATCTTCTGAAGTCTAATTCCGTCATTTTGTCACAGTTATTCTCCGTCCAGCTTTGTTCCCTTGCTGGTGAGGAGTTTTGGTCCTTTCTAGGAGGCGAGGTGTTCTGGTTTCGGGTGTTTTCCTCCTTTTTGCGCTGGTTTCTTCCCATCTTTGTGGATATTTCCGCTTGTTGTCTGCGTAGTTGCTGACTTTTCAATTGGGTCTCTGAGTGGACACCCAGAATGTTGATGATGAAGTATTTCTGTTGCTTGGTTTTCCTTCTACCGGTCTAGCCCCTTTGCTGTACGACTGCTGAGGTCCGCTCCAGGCCCTGCTTGTCTGGGGTGCACCTCTAGCAGCTGTGGCACAGCGAGGGATGCTACCAGTTTCTTTTTTTGCTATCTTTGTCCCAGGATGATGCCTGCCAAATGTCAGTCTTTTGGATATAGAGGGGTCAGGGAGCTGCTTGAGGAGACAGTCTGTACTTTATAGGAGCTCAATTGCTGAGCTGTGAGCTCTGTTGTTCATTCAGGGCTGTTAGGCTGCTTTGTTTGATTCTGCTGCAACAGAGCTCATTAAAAAAACCCTTTTTTTCTCAAATGCTCTGTGTTGAGGGGTTTGGGCTTTATTTTTGGATGTCCGTTGCGGTCCTGCCCAGCTAGGACGCAGACTAGCCACTGTTTGCCTGCCGAGGCTCTGCCCTGCTGTTGTGTGGTTCGCCCTGTTGTGCAGGCTCTGCTGTTCTGCTGTGTTCTCCACCACGCCCTGCGGCGGAGTCTCTCTGTTGTAGCGGGTTGCCTCGGCAACAGCAGGCTGTGTCAGCAGTGGGCATGTATATCAGTTGGGGCGGGTTGCCTCGGTAATGGTGGACGCCCCTCCCCCACAGAGCGTCTCGGGCTTCTGCACGGGGATCATTTGAAATCGCGGTTTTGTTCGTCCCACTGGGCCGCCCCAAACGCTCTGTCCCTACAATCCCCTGGGCTGCGCACTGTCCAAGTCTCGCTCACTCTCAAGTCCAGCCCTCTCACATCTCCAGTTGACGGTTCAACAGGGCACCCAGACAAGCGCGCCCTGTGGGGAGCGCTGGGCAGGGCCGGCTGCCGCCACCCTGGCTGCCGGCTTCGCCAGGCAGAGGTTCTGCCTGGCGTCCCGCATCTCCTCTTCACTTGGGAATTTCCCCGTTCCGTGGGCAACAAAGATCAGTCTGGAAATGCAGCTCCGACTCACCTTTCCACGGACTCAACGAGAGCTCCCATCCTGGGTTGTTCTCACAGTGCCATCTTGAGTCCTCCTCCCCTTAAAAGCTTTTGTGATCTGGTAGTACCTCACTGATATTTTCCAATGATAAATTTCTTGTTTATTAACTCAGTATTTAGGTCAATAATGTTTTTTCCTGGCTTAGTACGAAGGCTGTGGTTTAGCCTTTCATGATATGTATTTCTGCTCTCTTTAGCTAGATTGCCAATAATGTTCAAATGGGGCAGGAGAAGGATTATGCCAGAACAACTAGCCTTTTAATTCTGTGAAATGGTCTTCCCAGAAGCACTCTCTAAAGGCAGGTCATGATTTTAATCCAGAATGGACAAGTGCTGCCACCATGCACAACTTCTGACCAGAGTGATTGTGGACAGAGGGTCTCTAGGTGGAGTCACTGAATATTTAGGCCAATGATCTTGTACTTGATTCGGGGTGAGTGAGTATTCCTGAAAGAAACACTCTTTCTGGCTGCTGCCATCCTCGAAGAACACTTTTGCAAGTTTGTAAGACTTCCTAAGTGAAAGGGAAATTTGCATAGTTTGTGGATCTTTCCCTCCCTCCTTCCCTCCTCCCTTCCCCCTCCCCCCCTCCTCCCTCCCTCCATTCCTTCCTTCCTTTGTTCCTCTATAAGGCCTTGCTCTGTTACCCAGGCTGGAGTGCAGTAGCATCTCCCCCTCCCCTCCCCTCCCCTCCCCTCCCCTCCCCTCCCCTCCCCTCCCTTCCCGTCCTCTCCCTTCCCCTCCCCTCCCCTCCCCTCCCCTCCTTTCCCCTCTCCCCTCCCCTCTCTTCCCCTCTCCTCCCCTCACCTCCCCTCCCTTCCCCTTCCCTCCTGTCCTCAACAGGGTTTTGGTCTGTTGCCCAGGCTAGAGTGCAGTAGCATGATCATGGTTCACTGCAGCCTCATACTCCACAGGTTTATCTTCCCATCTTAGGGTCCTGAGTCACTGGGACTACAGATAAACACCACCATGCCTGGCTATTTTTCTTCTTTTTGTAAATGCAGGGTCTCACAATGTTGTTGCCCAGGCTGGTCTCGAACTCCTGGCTTCAAGCAATCCTCCTGCCTCAGCCTCCCAAAGTGTTGGGATTACAGGCATGAGCTGCTGCACCAGCCCTCCTAAATTCTGATTGACTTTTGAGTAAGATGAATTTTAGTGCTAAAACATCTGTAGCTCTTAAAGAGGTACTTAGTGAAAGAAACCACATGCCTTGGAATGCTCAGATATATATATATATCATACATTGGCATGTGGTTTGGGTTCATTTTCTTCAATTTATTTCTTTCTCCTGTTTTCTGATTCTCGCCTGTCCATCCAACCATCCATCCATCCATTCCTTTGTGCTGCTCATAAATTCAAGGGACATCATTTACATGGGATCATTTGCCTTTATAGCCACCCACCGCTGCTTTGAGAAAGGAGGTGTTCCTGTCACATGTTTTCCTTTGCTGGATGTACCTGGAATGACTGAGCCCCATTTGGTCTTGCAGTGGGGTCTAGAATTTGTGTCTCCTGGCCCCATGGAGGCCCCAGGAGGGGAACATGTGGTTTGGGGAAGTTCCTTCCTACACCGCTGCTCCTGTAACTGACCTTGGGCTGTGCAGTCTGTCCAGCCTTGGTCCCCTCTCTTTAAGAAGGGTGTAACAGGACCTCTTGGGAGGCATTGGGTGGAAGATGGCAGGTAAATTTTGTAGGATGGTAGGTGGTCATTACAGGTTAGTTACTTCCCCTTAAATGGAGAAGACTGTATGAGATTTTTGAATAATCTCCTGAGAGCACATGACTTCTGTTGGGGGTCATCACCTCGACCTCCCTACGCCCAGGGCAGCTGAGTGACCCACATGCCAAGGTGTGGGCAGTGTGCCTGTGCTGCTGTGAGCCTCCTGGGGACCCTACACAGAGCCTGTTCCCTTCCACTCACTGGTCCCTGGTGTCTGCAGAACAGCACCCTCCCTAGCCTTTTGGAGGCCCTGGCAGGGTCCCAGAAGCCTTTGTTTGTCTTGGAAATCTGGCTGCGGAAGATGCCTTAAACATATTAGAGTGCTTTGCAAATCTTTCTCTAATCCGTTTTTACAAATAGCTGAGTAGTATTTTACGTGAACTTGGCAAAATCTGCTCCTGTTCAGGGCGACTGGGGACATGTGACAATTAGTGGGAGGCAGCATGATTCTCAAGCGTAGCATTTCTCTGACTCAGCCAACTATTTCCTTTTTCCTGTTTCTTTATTATTTATTGTTGCTATTCTTTCTGCTACCCTCTCCTTCCCTCCTTACAGATGTCTGTCTTTCCAGGACTGTCTTTGTGTTTTTTGATGTTCTCTCGCATAGACATCAATTGTGGGTCCATCCCTGAATCCCCACTGTTCTATCCGGTGACTGCCATGGAGCCCTGGTGTGGCAGCTCTGAGGGCAGGGAGCTCAGCTCTGCTGAGCAACCCATCTTGGGGATGCTGTGGCAGCTAGAAACCTTCCTAGATGCAGTGGAATATGCCTCCGTGGGCTGGGATTCAGAGCAGGGCTCACTTTTCTTCCCTGTGTTGGGACTAATGTGTCTAAAGACACTGCTGGTGCCCCACCTGGTTCGTTCTTTTCCAGGTCTGGCAGCCCAGCTTGCTTTCCCCATCCCTCCTCTGGTGCGCTGACAGCTCCCTTATTTCTCTCCTAGATGAGGGTGCTGTGGGCTTTCAGAGCTCAGCTACGATGGACTATGTCTTTGCACAACAGGTGTTAGGAAGTGAGGAGGGTGTTGGCAAGGGTGAGGTGCTGGGGCACATTAGTCCTAGCTCCAGGGAATAGCAGAACTCTGCCCCTAACGTTCCATTTACTGGTGGTGGAAAAATAGACCAGCGGGTTCCTGCTAGATGATAGATTTTCTTCATCTTGTTTACCAAGAAAGAATGTGGCTTCTTAGCCCAGGACTTGATTTCTGGTTCCTGGTGAATGCTTTTCAGAGTGCTCTGTGTCTCCTCATTTGTAGAAAGGGAACTTTCAGAAAATGCCCAGCACAATACCTGTGTGGGACAGTGGGATTTCAACAAATGTTTATAGGAATCCCAGTTTGGTTCAAGTTGTGAGCTGAGAATCCTTGCTGTTGGTTTTAGGTTTCAGGCTCAGACCTTCAGAAACCTTGGGGGTTGTATCTCTAACCTCAGCCGTACCCTAGAGGCCAGGTCAGCAGAGTGAGTGATAAGCCCATTTGGTCCATCAACCCTGTGGTTAGACACATAGTTGTCATTATAAAGTGCAGTATTTCTATCCTACTTTTGAATTTCAGGGAAGAGCTTCAGGATTCGTAAAAACTTCATTGGTATCGAAGACTGCCCAAGAGTTATGGCTTACCTGGCCGCAGGCACATATCAGGTGTATGCAGTACCTGTGCTGTGTCTAGGGAAGAGGGAATTGGTGGTGGGGGCGGGGGATAGGCAGGACTGCATGTGCTACCAGAGCCTTATAGAGCAAAGGTGAAGACAGGAGATGGGGGTGGAGCTGTAGGGAGCAGGGCCCATGTGGCTCTGTGCGTGGGGGCTGAGTCCCATGCGGCTGTGTGTGTGGAAACTGAGTCCCGTGCAGCTCTGTGCGTGGAGGCTGAGGTCCCATGTGCCAGCCTTCCCGTTGCTATCTCAGGGATCCTCAGGGCAACCTGGTGGGGACAGTGAGGGCACAGGATTGCAGCTGAGTTATGGGATTGTGCAGTGAGGCAGGTAGGAGCTTGCTTGGGAGAGAGGCAGGGAACTTGAGGGGTACCTGGCACCTTCTTTGGGCCAGCCAGCCTGAGTTCGAGTCCCAACTCTGTGGCAGCTGTGTGACCTTGAATGCTTTAACTCAACCCTCCTGTGCCCTAATTTCCCCATAGATAAAAGGAAGATGTTGGTAATTGTATTACCCATCTCATGGGTTCTTATAAAGATGGAAAGAGTAAAAATCAATCATGTTCTGGGCTTGAGACACAGCTGGCCAATGGTGTTTCTTATGGTTGAAGTGAGGGAGTTGGGCTTGGACTGTGTACCGCCTGACTGCATTGCTGTCCCTCTAAAGGTCATGGTTTGGTGGTAGCTGAACTTCAGCCTCTCCTGTGTTCATAATCTTATTTCACTTCATAAAGTACAATCAGCATGACTTTAGAATGTTGGAGGAAACTTGCTGTGTTTCTCAAGCACAATTTAATTCTTTTTTTAAAGTAATTTTGGATGTAACTAATATAACCCTGGGGTGGGCAAGTCTGTTGGGGGCATGGGAGGGGCTGTGATAGAGTAGAGCAGAACACAGCCCGGCCCTGTTTTCCGTGGTGGATAGGGCCCCACCTGTCCCCTTCCAGGCCTGTAGTTGCGGTTGGTTGGGTGGGTGAGTGGGTGCCATTTGAAAGAGTGGGGGCTGGTTGGGGGATGGACCTGAGCAGTGAGGTTGGAGGATGCATCTTTTGATGAGGTGGCCCTGCTGGGCAGGTGGCTGCTTTACATTAACAGTCAGTGAAGCTGGGGCCCGGCAGACCTGGAGGGCTTCCCAGCCCCACCCCTGTCATCTTCAGAGTGGGCCTTGTGGCTCTTTCCAAAGGGTGTCTGCAGGCCATTAGACACTTCCTTGGCCCACGTTCAGCAGTCTGCAGGAGAATGCTTAGAAAGCCAGGAACGAATGGTTTCTGAAGTATTTGCTATCATCCAATGCCACAGTGTCCCTTTATGAGTTTAGCTAATGAGGATTTGACTTATCTGTGTAGGTCTCCCAAGCGGGATAGCTTAGGTGATGGCATTCTTGGCAGGGAAGCCACTAGCCTGTTTTTTGGAGTAGATGTTGTCCTGTGCTTCCTTCCCATGCGGGATTGCCATGCAAGTTGAAGATGGTTTCATGCTTTTCTCTGCAAATGGCTGTTCTTTGGATTGTGCGAGGTGATTCTCCCTAACCTCTCCTTTCTTCCAAAATTCTGAATCTGGATTGATTTCTGTTTTTGAAGCTTTCTGAGATGCATTGCTGAAAAGAGTAGTTGAAGAATGTGTCTGGAGAAAGCACCCGGGTGTATTTCACAACTGTTCTGTTTCATAAAAGCATTTCAAATACAGTCTTCCCAAATTTGGAGGATCCAGAACTGGCTTATACACAGACTCCAGTGTTTCAAGGTTGAGGAAAACGTTGGCAAACTGATCTGTAAAATTATATAAGAGCTTTCTCTTTTCTTTTACCTGAATTAAAGCTGAGTTACCCAAGCCAGAACCTGGTGCCATTCTGACCCCTTCTGGCTCCATGGATGTGTCCACTGTGTCACCACGGCCTGTGATTCTGCCTTCTAAGTGTTTTCCACACAGCTCCTTTCCTTCTGCTGCAGTCACTGCCTTCAATTCTCCACATTTCTTACTCGGACTTTTGCAGTGGCCTCTAAATGGCCTCTGAAAACCCTGCCTCCAGTCCCCGCTGTCTTTCCCCTCTTCATGTCATTCCTTGTGCCTTCTGAGCTCCTGGTCCAGGACCTCATTCTGAGAACCATTTTACCACCTAGCAGCAGGGCTGATCTGTCACTGTGTGGCTTTGAAGGTCAACACCAGGCTTACCTGTGTGGCCTGGGCTGGGTCTCTGTCTCCAGCTCCCATTTTGTTCAGTTCCTCCAGGGACACTCAAAGCCCTTGCCCTTCCCACTGTGCTGCCTGGAGCATGGCTTCCTCCATCCTGCATCACAAACATCAGTGGCCAGGTAAGTCCTTTTCTGGGCTTATCACAATTTGTTGAAATGTGTGGCCATTTCAATGTGCACCCAGGAGCAAGGCGTGCCACATCTCTTCATTTTTCTAGAGAACTAAATCTCCTTTGATCCTGCCTCACTGAGAAAGGTGGGGTGGCTGATGTCATTTGGGGGGTGTCCTTCCAGGACACTTTTCCGAGGACTTGTCACTCAACCACACCCAGCCCCACTTCCCATGACCCATTGGCCATGGGTCCTGCTTGCCTGGTGCTCAGATCTTCTTCAACGTCTGCTGAAGTTGTCTCCTGTGGGGGTGGCCCTGGGACCCCACTCCGCTGCCCCTTGCTCAGGCCTCCAGGGGTCCTCTTCAGCCTGCTTCCTGCTACTCCCAGGGTCCCTGCCCTCCCCTGGGTGGGTCCCTCTTCTCCTCTCACCCCTGAGCACTCAGCCTCCTCCTCATCCCCACGTGGATCTGCTCAATCTAAGTTTAGAGCTCTGGTTTTAAGCATCAGTATGCTTAAGGATTATCTGGGGAGCTTGTTAAACATGAGGATTCCTGGACTCCACCCCAAGAGATTCTGACTCAGAAGCTGAGATGGTGCCCGGTAGTGAATGTGTGTGTTAGCAAGAAGGGTGGGCCCCTTGACACAGTTGCTCTGTCGTTTGGATGGTGAGTAGCACTTGTCTAGACCTTAAAAACAAAGGCTTTTTCTGGGCTTGTTTTTAGGGTTCCCTGACTTCTTCTTGTGGACCCAGGAATATAGTAAGCCATTTGCTATAGAGTCCCCATAAGCCCTCTGCTCCCCAGCCCCATGTTCACAGCTAGCCCGGGAGCTCCTCCAGGGCAGGGCATGGCTTCATTCCTCCTGCACAACTCCTGGTGCCGTGCACTGGGTCCGCAGCCAGATGTGGGCAGGAGCAGTCTTGGGGACAACAGACACAGCCCACTGAGGAAGGCACCTGACCCTGGGCTTGGCTTTCCTTTCCTTTCTGGCATGGTGCTCCAGTGTCCAGAGGCGGGAGGATTCCAAGGGTCTCTGGTGGCTGCCTTCTCCAGATTTGGGCTTGGACTTGGCACAGCTGGGAATGAGTTTTGTTTTATTTGTTTTGAACGGGCAAAGCGACCATCTTAGGTGGAAGGCAGGCTGCTGCAGGGCCTCCACATGGGCGCTGGCTAGTGATGGCTTCTACGTGGAGGAGAGGGAGCTGCTCTGAAGTGAGCCCAGCACCGCAGTCCCGGCCAGACTCCTGGGCAGATCCCTGGAGCCCTGTCCCCACACCACCCTTGGAGCTGCCTTCCGGGTGTTACAGTTTCAGTCATAGCCCCAGAGGTGGCAAGTCACTGACTAGGAAGAGAGTTGAAATGAACAGAATTCTGAGTAAGAGTAATATACTAAGAGTTGCAATTTTTGTGTTCCAGTGAGGTAGAAAATCTTTACGTCGACTGAAGGCTAGACCTACTTTCCTGTGGAATTTCTTTGTGAAAGATAGCATTTTCTGAGTTCAGGCCTAGGTCTCGGTTAGAATCAACAGGATAATGGTGGCAAAGGGAAGGTTCATGAAAATATTCTCAGACTGCAGTTCTGAATTGTGGAGGCGGCTGCTTCAGCAGTTCAGTGACACCTATCTTTGCAAAATGTACTTTCACTTGTAAGGGCCAAATAATTATAATAAAAACATTTTTTAGTATGTAATCATGTAGAGTGATATACTTTTATTTTTTTTTGCTGTCCATGATAGAAACATTTTTTGGTATATAATCACGTAGAATGATACATTTTTTTTTACTGTACACTGAAAATTTTCAAATAGATGTTTGGAACTTCTGGAAACTCCACTTCTGATCACTGATCAGTTTCATGCATGTCTCTGTGTGCGTTGTGTTGTTTTTAGTGCGTGCACACAGGCCTGCAGCATAGTAGTTATTGGAAGAGTGGTCCATCCCATTCATTTTAAACCCAGCATCACCAGTTCCACCTGTCACATGTGGTGGTGGAATTTGAGATGAAGGAGGACAGTTTGATCAGGATGGTGAAGTTGCCCAGGGGCATAGGCTGTGAATGTGAATTCTCTTTTTGTAAACAGCCTCTGGTGTGTTTGCATGTAGGATATCAGCCATCAATTTTCACTCAGATCCAGCTCCTGCTGCCGTCTAACTGAGATGAGCAAACCTTACTTCAGACATTGCATGTAACTCAGCTACTTCATTTGCTCATTCTCATCTTTTGCTTTTCTGGAAGGTATAAGCCAGAGGCTGGGTTAAACCTTCCAGAAAAGCAAAAGATGAGAATGAACAAATGAAATAGCTGAGTTACATGCAATGTTTGAAGTGGCTAGTTGATTGGAAATCACCCACATGTAAGGATTGTCCAGCAACTTTCCTGGGGCCCCTGGTGACAGCTTGTATGCTGTAAGAACCGGTATAGATTGTGAATCACTCACTGTCCTTCCAGACCTTTGACTTAAGGTAACAAGGGCAGACCAGTGCATTCTTTCTCTTTTAGAGATTTTTTTTTATTGCATTTTAGGTTTGGGGTACATGTGCAGAACATGCAAGACATTTGCATAGGTACACACATGGCAGTGCGTTTTGCTTCCTTTCTCCCCTTCACCCACATTTGGCATTTCTCCCCATGTTATCCCTCCCAGCTCCCCCCCGCTGTCCCTCCCCTTTTCCCCCCAATAGACCCCAGTGTTTAGTACTCCCTTCCCTGTGTCCATGTGTTCTCATTTTTCATCACCCGCCTATGAGTGAGAACATGCGGTATTTCATTTTCTGTTCTTGTGTCAGTTTGCTGAGAATGATGTTCTCCAGATTCATCCATGTCCCTACAAACGACACGAACTCATCATTTTTGATTGCTGCATAATATTCCATGGTGTATATGTGCCACATTTTCCCAATCCAGTCTATCATCGATGGGCATTTGGGTTGGTTCCAGGTCTTTGCTAATGTAAACAGTGCTGCAATGAACATTCGTGTGCATGTGTCCTTATAGTAGAAAGATTTATAATCCTTTGGATATATACCCAGTAATGGGATTGCTTTAGGGATGAGGCCTCACTATGCTGCTCAGGCTAGACCTGAACTCCTCACTTCAAGTAATCACCCCACCTCACCTCTGAAGTAGCTAGGACGACAGCTCCTACTCCTAGCGCACCTGGCTGAATGCATTCTTTTTAGTCTTTTGAAACTCTTATACTTTCCAAGATGTGCTTGGAGAGATATTTTCCTCTTAAGGTTAAGACTATAGTTTTCTACTGAATTCCTTTGTTTTCTTATCCCAGGGCAGAATATTTTGCTCCTGTTGATGGGTTGCAGACGGTGCTGACTCTGCCTTTCCTGCTAGTCTGTCCTGAACTCTCCATCCTTTTTCCTTTGTCTCAATTCCTCCTTCACCCTCCTCCTTCCTTGGCTTGACTCTTCTCCCCACCTCCCTCCCCTGTTGGGATTCTGGCCTAGTGGAAGATGGTCTCATCTGAGCATCTGAAAACATGGGGCTTCTTTGTCTGAGCTTACTACTGAAGGCAGAGGAAGGAAAATCTCTTAGTGAGTCAGTAGATACAAAATGCTGTGCCTTCAGACTGCCTCTGCTGTCTGTTCCTCAGGGGCTGAAGGAGCCTCACACCGCAGGCTGCCCTTTAGCTGTTCCTCCGGAATGCAGCCTTGTTAAGTCACTGCCAGCGTTTGCCCTCTTGGCGTCCGTTTCGTTAACTCCAGACTCCGCTGCTTTCTTAAAGGCTAAAGTAATGTGCAAAGTAAAACCCTGAAATGTTTAGAAGCTACGCAGTATTATATTGTAAACCTGTAAAAATTCTTAACAAAGTTAGTGGCTTGGAAGGATTTTCATGAGAACTTCAGCTAAAAGGCAGTAAAGTAAATGCCTTAAAATAACTAAACTTTGGCTTATAACAAGGTCATTGTTTGGCAGTGTCCACCTTTTAAAGACTTTCCAGAATTTGGAGGAGGAAATGACTCTGAGACAAAGTAGTGATTTAAAAAATGAAGACAGTAAATTAACATTGACATTATTTGCCAACAATTGATTTCTTGTCTTCCAACTTTTTACCCCGCATTCTGAATAAATTGGACCATGTAAAGAACTAGAAGATTAACTTTAGGGGTTTTTTATTTTTGATTGAAATTGGTTTTGCAGAAGTGGAAATTTGGCAGCATTTATGGAAACCAGCAAATCAGTTTACAGTGTTCTTTGCTTCTTAGTTTGTGAAACCCACAAGAATGAGGAAAGGCTGCATGGCTTTGAATGTGAGAAGGCTGCACTAATGTAGGGTTTGCCTTTTCTGGAAGTTTATTTTTACGCTTATTAATTCAGTAGCTTGTAGAACAGCATGTCCAGACTTTAACTAGTTAATAGTGGCTCCCAAGCTGGGCAGGATTTCAATGACAATGGTTATTTTTCAGTGGTCTCATAGAGAAAATGCTGGGAAATATTCTAAGAATGGTGTAAATAAAGAGGAACTTGGTAATTTTTTTAAAACACTGGCTTAGTGAAATGTAAGCAGTTGGCTTACACACAGTGATAAGATAATCTTTGCAATCATATATTGTGCTCTGATGAGGTAGTAGAAACATGTCTCTATTTTTAATTAAAATGATTAGTTAATGTGGGAATATTTGGAACATCAGTGTCTTTTCAAATGAACTGGGGTAGATGATCCTTTTTTTTTTTTTTCCTGAGGGGAAGCCCATTTGCATGGTGGCTTTGGCTGGTAGCATCCATGCCTGTTTCCAGCCTGCTGCAGTCCTAGCGACCTGTCTGATGTCATGTGCTTACACTTGGAGTCGGCAGTTTGGGAGCTCCTTCCAAAGCTCTTTTCATCTTGAATGGTTCATGGGTGTCTGCAGCAGGCCTTCTCTCGTTTGCAAACTCAGTGTCCTCATGGCCTCCTTCAACCCCTTCCTCCTGGTGTCTGATGGATGCTCTGTCCTGCATCCTCTTGTGCGGCTCTGTCTATCACCTGACATCCATGTTAACATGCTTATGGGCGTCACTCGAATAGCTGCCTTTATGGCAGGCTCTCGCTGCTGTGGATTTGGACAAGAATTTGTAGGGGACTTGAGGCATGCTACCTTGATCTGCAAACACACCAGGGCTGTCTAGAGCTGTGCCACTGGACTGCTGTGCTGGTGTCTTCTAGGAGCTTGTTAGAAATGTGGAGGCTGGGCATGGTGGCCCACATCTGACATCTTAGCACTTTGAGAGACCAAGATGGGATGATCTCTTGATCCCAGAAGTTGGAGACCAGGCTGGGTAACATAGCAAGATCCTGATTCTCACACACACACACACAAAACATAAAAATTAACTGGGCGTGTTGGCATGCCTACCTGTGATCACAGCTACATGAGAGACTGAGATGGGAGGATCACTTGTGCCCAGGAGGTGGAGACTGCTGTGAGCTGTGATGACTCCACTGTAGTCTAGCCTGGGTGACTCTGTCTCTTAAAACAGAATAAGAAATGTAGAACCTCGGGGCTCACTACATATGTGTAGAGTCTGAATTGGCTGGGTCTAGAGTACAAAGTATGCTCATTCCAGGCCTATTTGGATTACCACATACAAGTTTATCAAAGCACTGGAAGCCAAGGCAAAGGTACTTTAGCAGTAGAATGTGTTTTTATTAAGTTATTTCAGAGACTGGATCCAGGACTTTATTTGCGAAGTTTATGAACAGATAACACAGATGGGATGAGCTCAGTTTGGATTGAGCAGAACACGTTTAGCTGCTTTCTGCTTTCCGGACCTTGCAGGACTGTGCTGTGAAGGATGGTTCCTCAGAACATTGGCAGGTTTCACTAGGAGGCTAGAGCTTGCTGCTCTCCTCAGGAGTGGAGATCACAGCCAGCAAAAAAGTGATCTCCAATACAAGGGAAGAGAAAATGTATTTCAAATAATGAGACTAAGTATTGTTTTTAGAAACTTTAAAAAGTTATATGTGTGATATTTATGTATGTGTATGTATTTAAATACCACAATTCAGTGTGTGTATGTAATGTGTTTGGAGATTATCTGTGTATATATGTATACGTGTGTCCATATTGCATTTGAAATGTATGAAGGTACACAGTGGCTAGTACTATGGGAGATTTACAGAGGAAAGATCAAACATAGTTTAATGGAGGAGAATGACCAAGAATAGAAGTTTATTATTGGCTCAGTTTACCTAAACAATAACTAAACACATACACCAATGAGCAGTAAACATTTTACCATTTGGAAAGGCTAGGAAATATGGTGTTATGATTTTTAAATCATTCTCGTTAATATAGAAAGATCCTATTATACCATTGACAGATTTAAATAATGAGACTCTAATGAGGCTTAGCTAAGACTCAAGTGATTGTAACCGACATGATTTCTTGCTGTTGATGTAGATGACTATAGGATTGTCCGTTTCTTCGGCATCATGATGGTAGGCATTCAGTGCCTGTGTGAAAGTGAAGGGTGGAGAGGGACCCTCTGAGCTTGTAGAAAGCTCATCTCCCAATTCCCACCAGGGGCTTCTAGGACACTTTCTGGGTACTTAGTCCATGAGGTCTTTCTGAGTCTGTCGAAGGAGACCTTAGCTACCATTGAAGACAGAAGAGTCCAGATCAAAGGCCTCTTCTCAGTCTTCTTCCTCTCATGATGGCCTCAGCATCTGACACAGGGCCGGCATGTTTAGCACCTGATAAGCCCCTGTTGCGTGAAGGCCCTGAATGCCGGTAGTGTTCCCCGACGCTGGCCTTGTCCTGTCTTCCTGTAGATGGCTCTGGAATTTTTGAAGCTTAGGAGGTGGGGCCTCTGATCACTCAAGCCAAGAGCGTGTCAGTTGACGTTAGGCACATGGATTGCTTTTGCTTTGAATGACAGATCTTGGTTGAGGGGAAAGGGTGGGAAAAGCTGAACCAGCCCTGGTACAGGGACTGATCCCAGCAAGTCAGTTTCCACCCCACCTCCCTGTTCAGTGCTGACTTTGAGGGATGCTCTTGCCCTGTGTGTGGCAGCTGCTCAGGGCCTGGGTTGCCTTGATCCAGGTAGAAATTCCCAAGAGGGTGTCATGGGGCTCAGGTCTTTGAAGAGACCAGCCACTGTAACTGTGCCTGGCAATGGTGAGTCAGTGTTCTGTGCTCCAGAAGAGGGGACTTGCCAGGTGGCCATCGCCATTCCTCATTTGTCCCCGGCGAGCAAAATGGGACCATTTTACTGTTGCATCTGGATTGAAGAGACCTTCCTTTCTATTTGGGGATATGAAAACTCAAACACAGCCATACAGCTGCCAGACGGTTCCTGGCTTTTGCCTCCATCTCGCTCTTCCTGGCTAAGTTAGTGTCCCTGGGTATCACCCCGTGCTGAATGCTCCATGTGTGTATTCCTTGAGTCTGAAAGGCGCTGATGAAATGCTTGCTGCAGCTTTGTTAGGACACAGTCAGTCATGCTCTAGGCTGCTCTGGGGACAACAGCATTGAGTAGCCTGCAGGAACCATGGCTGGTGCATGGTCACTCTGCATGGCAGCCTAGTAGACCCAGCCTGGACTCTTCAGGGACAGCTGGAGACCTCCTGCTACTCTGTGAGTGGGGCCACCATGACTGCTGGCCCTTCACTGAGGCCAGACTCAGTGCAGATTCCTGGTGCTGGACAGTGAGGCCCCAGGAAAGACACACCTGTGGTTGGTATAGCTTGGCTTCAATTTACTCAGAATAAATGCAGCCCTGTGAGCAAGAGAGAAGCTAGGCAGCTATGCTGGGTTGGCTTGTAAAGATTTTAGAAAATTATCAAAACAAAAATGATGTGGCATTTATAGGTTGAATGAGTGAATGCACATGTGCATTTATGGTATGAAACTGTACATAATGCAGAAATCAGGTGTGTTACTGCATCTGCCGTGAGGATGTGGTAATATCTGCAATATTACTGAAAAAAGTGTCAGAAAGCAGGGTTGGTTTTGGGAAGGATGCCTTTCCTTTCTATTTCGTATGTCATCAGCTGCTCTGTGCGTATTCTGTCCTGTTATGATTTCCCTTAGATGGCTCTCCACTCTGTCTCTAGGCCTCCTTGTGTTTTATTTATTTGTTTTTGAGACAGGGTCTCACTCTGTTGCCCAGGCTGGAGTGCTGTGGTATGATCACAGCTCACTGTAGCCTTGGACTCCTGGGTTCAAGAGATCTTCCCACCTCAGCTTCCTGAGCAGCTGGGACTACAGGCACACACCACCATATCCGGCTAATATTTTTATTTTTATAGAGATGGGATCTTGCTGTATTGCCCATGCTTGTCTTGAACTCAAACAACCCTCACACCTTGGTCTCCCAAAGTGCTGGAATTCCAGGTGTGAGCCTCCGCTCCCGGCCTCTTGTATTTTAAATGGCTCTGCTTCCCAGGACCCAGCCACTAGTTGGAGTGAGTCTTGCTCCAGAGAAAGGCAGGAAGCCTGGGGCCAGGCTTCGATTCTACCTTTGCCGGAACAAATTCCCCATTTTCCTTTACCTTAAAGAGAGAGTGAGAAACTGTATTAAGAATAAACACGCCTGCTTCCCCTCGGGGTTTTCCCTCCTCCAGCCCCTCATGCAACTCAGTTCTGTTCTAGTGCAAGCGAGGTTCTCATGCCTGTCACTTTTCAGGAGTTCCACCCACTCTGCCTCTTCTTGCTCTGCCTCTCGGGGGCCCCTGGCTCACAGATGTGTCTGGGACGTGTCACTCAGGAGGTAGTTTGGCGTTAGTGAGATGGGCAGCCCCACAGGATCATGCTGTTGGAAAGCCACGTGTGGATGCCGCAATGCCTGGCGCCGCAGGGTGTGCCGTGTGAGGAGCTCAGCCAGCACCTTCTCTTGTCTCCTCGGCGCGGCTGTGCTTGTTGGCTTTCCTTGGTTGCTTCCTCTTGAGTGAACCTTTCTTCCGAAGGCTTGATTTCCTTGGGGGAGGCTTAGTGTTTCTACTCAGCCTTCTTTCTTGGAGGCCTGGGCTTGGTGTTGAGTTGTGTTTGGTGAGGTTATGGAAAAAGCCTGTGTTTACTAGAACTGACGGAGGAAGCCTGGGCGGGGCGTCAGGTCTGCCTTTGTTCTGTGACCTGGAGCCGAAGATCTCTTGGCTGGGGCGGGGTCGGTCAGTGACCCCTTCAGTTCCCTGCTGGCCCCTACACGGGGGATGCTAAGCAGCAGGTCAGTGGCTATTTTCGCAGCTAGAGAGTTAAAGTTAATGCTGGAAGGAAGAGGTGAGTTTGTTGCCTCCCTGCCTCGTGTCATGGAACTGCTGTTTTTAATTTTTCTTGGCTTGGGTGTGAGAATCCTGCTGCCTGCGAGGCGAGGCTGAACATGAGGGAGAAAGCGTGGAGACAGTGATCACGTTTGCTGAGTGATTGATGAAGTGGGAATATATCATACATTCCTGAATACAGATTTCAGGGGAGTGTGACAGGTTTCTGTAATGAATGAAGTTTTTATTTTGTACTCTTTTAAGTAATTTTATTGATTTAAATATTTTAAGTTATCACTTGTTAAAACTAGTCCTTCAGGAAATTAAAATAGACACAATTTTGAGTAGCAGGAACTGAATATGTGTTGGATTATTATTTTCAACAGAGCTTAAAGTCTTGCTTAAAAGAGTTAAAAATCATCAGTTTAAAAAATAGAATATCTTAAAGAGCTGGGCATGGTGGTGTGCACCTGTGGTCCCAGCTACTGGGGAGGCTGAGGCAGGATTTGAGTCCAGGAGTTTGAGGCTGCAGTGAGCTATGATTCTGCCTGTGAGCAACCATTGCACTGTAGTCTGGACACTATAGCAAGACCCTGTTTCAAAAAAAAAAAAACAAAAAATCCCAAAGAAATTTTGAAATAGATTGCCAGGAAATTGGATTAGCTTTTTGTTTCAGAATTAGAGGTGGGTCATTTGACCAATACAGGTTTTGTCACTTTAGTTGGGAAGAAAAGACTTATTGATACTAATGGAAAATTAAAAATGAGTCTCAAATTCCTTGGAAATTTTCTTAGGGAGCTTTTTGTTTTTAACCTTTAACTGTAGATATCTAGATGCCAGAGAAGTGACGAGGATATTTGACAAAAATAATAACTACTGAGTGACATTTCTAACATGGACGCAGGTTCACCCGGTAAAATGAAATCAGTACTGGATAAGTTGTGCATTCATTCTTTGGAGGTAGAACATGAAGCCAAATCTTTTGCCTAGTTTGAAATTAATTTCAGAGCTATGAGCTCTGCTTTGAAGACTTGAATAAGTTCGGTTGCTATGGCCTTTTTGTGACTAGACATTGACAAATCATACTTCTGTTACTTTGGCTCATTTTAAAAAATTTTAGGGAGGCTGAGGCGGGTGGATCACGAGGTCAAGAGATTGAGACCATCCTGGTCAACATGGTGAAACTCCATCTCTACTAAAAATACAAAAAATTAGCTGGGCATGGTGGCGCGTGCCTGTAATCCCAGCTACTCAGGAGGCTGAGGCAGGAGAATTGTCTGAACCCAGGAGGTAGAGGTTGCAGTGAGCCGAGATCATGCCATTGCACTCCAGCCTGGGTAACGAGTGAAATTCCGTCTCAAAAAAAAAAAAAATTTAATAGCACAACAAGGTGACTAAAGTTGATAATAACTTAATTGTATATTTTAAAATAACTTAAAAAGTATAATTGGATTGTTTGTAACTCAAAGGATAAATGTTTGATGGGATGGGCATCCCATTCTGTGTGATTTGCTTATTTTACATTATATGCTTGTATCAAAACATCTCATGTACCCCATAAATATATATACCTAGTACGTGCACACAAAAATTAAGAATAAAAAAAATAAACAAATGTTAAAGGCCTCCCATGTACCACATACTCTGCAGTCTTGGGGATGCCAGGATGATGGGGATGCGTTTTTCACCCACAAGGAGGTCAAAGTCGAGTAGGAGAATGAATTTCCAGTTTTTAGTTGAGGCAGGACAAAGGCCTGCTCTAATGTACAATTGTGTGTACATTTAGTATATGCATATGCACTTAATATTATGTACCCCATATTTAATTACTAAGTTATTTATTTTTTGAGATAGGGTCTCACTCTGTCATTCATGCTGGAGTCCAGTGGGTCAGTCTTGGCTCACCGCAACCTCAGCCTCCTGGGTTCAAGTGATTCTCATGCCTCAGCCTCCCAAGTAGCTGAAACTACAGGTGTGCACCACCACGCTCAGCTAATTTTTGTATTTTTTGGTAGACATGGGGTTTCACTGTGTTGACCAGACTGGTCTCAAGTTCCTGGCATCCTGATCCACCTGCCTCAGCCTCCCAAAGGGTTCATAGGCATGATCAATTGCACCCAGTCTAATTATTAAGTTATATTTACCAGTTTTCTGTTGCTGCATAACAAATTATTGTAAATCTAGTAGCTGAAAACAGTAGTCATTTGTTGTCTCACAGTTTTCATGGCTCCAAAGTCAGGCATGGCTTAGCTGGTTCTCTGGTCAGACTGTAGTCAAGGTGTTGGTCAGGCTGTATTCTCATCTGCAGGTTTAAGTGGGGATAAATCCACCCACAGGCCCATTCAGGTTGCTGGCAGAATTCATTGACTTGTAACTGCAAGACTAATTTCCCTGTTCCCTTGCTGCTTGTCAGTTGCGGGCTGCTCTCAGGTCCTGGAGAGCCCCTGTAGTGCTTTGCCAAGTGGCCCCTCACAGGCCCTATCTTGGAGAAGTGGCAGCTTACTTCTCCAAGCCAGCAAGGGAGTCTGTCACTCCCTTGTTGCTGAGATGGGATCCTATGTAGGTCACCTGGTATGAGGAGAGGCATTCTTTGAGGTATTCGGTTGGGTAGAAGCCAATCACAGCTTCCACTATGCTTAAGGGGAGGGAGTTGTACAGGGTGTGAGCAATTTGGGGGTCACTTTAGAATTCTGCCCACCACTGTACCTTTCTGGTTGTTCCACGGACTTCTGTTCCCAAGAAATCTGAGCGTTTGCATCCTAGGAATATTGGTTAGAGCAGCCCCAGTGGAGGAAATAAAAAGTAAGAGCTGGAAAATCAGCAGTGGGTTGTTTTCATCTCTCAGCAAGCAGGAAACAGGAGGAGAAAAGAATATCTACAGGCTTCCAACACTGATGGGAAGGAGGTGTTTGGCTGGGGCAGAGCTCCACAGGAATCTCCCTGGCTCCTCTAGCTAGGTGCAGCCAGGTTTTATCCGGCTGTCTTTGCATAGGCTGAGCACTCAGGAGTGGCATATGGCAGGAGCACGTTTTGGGGTATGAGCCTCCTGGATAGTGAACTGCGGCACACAAGCTAGACAGATGGTGGCTTAGTCTACCTTGGACAAGAGTGTGTCCTGTACACTGGCAGGCAGGGTGCTGAGAGCTGTTTGTGACTCTGAGTCTGAGCTTTGCTGAGTTCACCTGAAACTGCTCTGTGAGCATGAGGCCGTCACCTGAGGATGCTGGCACTCCACGTGGGATGGTGTGATGCCTGCAGAGCATGCTTATTCAGTTCAGATGGGGATGCCGGTGACAGGTTGTATGGACTGGACAAAATCTGGAGCATTAGCTGGGAGGACACTCTCCTAAAAGGTGGAGGGCAGGTAAAGGCATCCTTTCAGGCAGAATCATGAAGGTTACCATCGCAGCCAGAGTGTCACTGCTAGAGGGCCTGCGTTTTCCATGAAATCAGGCATGTATTTCAGCAAAGGAATTACTGGGGCCTGCCTGCCTTTAGGTGAACCCATCTTATCTTGAGACAGTTTGGACTGTTATGAAAGAAGATGGTAATTTCACAGCCTTTAGGGTGTGTATAAATTTTAAGAAGACCAGTCCAACAGGGATACTGTCTGTTATTTGGCCTCTCATCAAAGAGGAGGCCCATGCCTCTGCAGGAACAAGTGTGTGTCCTTTGACAGGTGAGGACTTGGTGCCCCTGTAGCTGCGTGGAGGCAGAGGGGGATTTTATCCCAGTTTAGTAATTCTGTGTTGTCATCCTTCTCTCTTCCTTCCTTTTATTACTTATTGCTTATCATTGCATTTGTATTTTATTCATTTTGATATTTGTGCCTCTTACTGTGACAGCCCTCAAATATTTAACCATTTTTGAAACTTGGGAGGGGGACACACACGAAAAATCAAACGGCTCACAGAAGTTCTTCATCTTTCCTCCTAGAGGTTCAAGCTTTACATTCATGACATCAAACCCCTTTCTTCTGTTGGGCCATTTCCAAGAACTCTCATCAATTTCCATATAGTTTAAAAGGTGAGTGAAACTCATACATGCTCTCTGTGATGATGCCTGGGAAACAGAGCTTGTCACAGTGGGGACTGCTCTGCGATGGTGGACCTGCCTGGCGTGTTGGGCTTTACAAGTGTTTGGCAGTGCTGGAGGTGCCAGGAACCCCCCACCTGGCATGCCAGCCATCAGCCTCTGGCCTCAGGATGCCTTGGCCCTCTCGACTCCATGTGTGCTCAGTTCCTCAGTGATTTTAGCAATGCTTATTATGTCTCATTGTCAGGCTTCATTTGATGTCAGGAGCATCAGCTGAAGAAACACATGAGAATTTTCAGGAAGGTAAGACATTCTATAAAATATAAGGTAAATTTTTTTCTAGATTTTTAATGTGCCCAGTGGTGGGATTCATTGCTTACAGGAAATCCCTTTGTAGAATATAAACCTTATGAGGTCAAGGACCTCCCTCCCTTCTACATGTTTTCCTTCCTTCCACTTATTTTTTTCTTCAGGGCCTAGAACAGTATGTGCAGTGTCAGGTGAGCGTGATAAAACTTTTGCTAAATGAAATGAGTTGATGAAGAATCCCCTCTGAAGGTCTTAGAACATATCCTAGCCTTTTCCTTTCTGGTTGCTGTTGGCAGCAGAGGAGGCACCTGGAGAATCCAGGAGGATATGCGGTGCTTCCTTGCTGAGGCACACAGACCCTGGAATGTAAATGGACTTTTTACAGTTTGGAGCCTTCCTAAAGCAAAGCAGTATGCATAGCAGAGCAAACCAGGCTTGGGTTCTGAGTGGGGGCGGCTCCTCCGCTGCTGAGCTCATGTTTGTTTCTCTCCTCTCTCCTAAGTGGCTTTCACGCCCATTCGATTGGCTCTCCGGAGGCTGGGGTGGAAAGAGCTCATGGGGAACACCCAGACCACGTGCCTCGTGGATGTTCAGTGACTGACGAAATGCTTGTTATTCACACAATCCCTTTATTAACCTGACAGAAAAGCATGGGGTTTAAAAATCCCTGCTCTTCGCTGGCTTGGTGGGTGTGGAGGAGCCGTTTTTCTTCCATCATTTGGAACACCCACCACCAGCTTGAAGTGGGCGGTGGCAGCGCGTCTCCACCAGGGCTGACAAAGGCGTGGGCACAGTTTCATTTCTCTTTTATTGTCTCAAATGCAGTTCCCATTGAATTGGCCCACCAAAAACTAGCACTGTCTTCAAGTAGAATTTTACTGGATAGTGGAACACACCATTGGACTATGCTCCCAAAGACTGAAACTTGAGTTACAACGTTTCAGCAAAAGAAAGAATTCCTGTAAATGACATAAATATCTGATTTCTCCCCTTATATGGGGTTACCTCACTCATCAACTATTTTAAGCAGCTTTCAAAATTGGTAATGGGGAAAACTTTGTCTTGACTGTAGTGGTATATGTGGATTTTAAATTAAATACGAAGTTCTGTTGCTTCTCCTGAAGATCAGAGCAGCTAAGGAAGAAATCACCATCTGCAGAACTGCATGGCTACATGGTGCTTCATCATCGTGGTAATTTTCAGGCACAGACTTAGCTTGTGAGGCGTCATAAGAACTTTCACACCTCTAAAATAGGTCCTTACAGCTGACTGTCCTGGAATTTATATTTGCTCTGTTAACTTGCAAAATTTTGTCCCTTAAGCAGCTCACAGCTGGACTGTGAGACATTCCTAAGAGCTGATAAAATGGACAGGTGGCATTGCCTTCTTCTGTTCTGTCTGCTTGCCTGGCAGGGCCCAAGAAGGCCTAGAGCTTTGCATTAACTGTAGGATGTGCCGGTCTCCCTGTGTAGTGGTTTGATTTGGACTTGGTTTTAAAATGCAGCTGGGTCCCTGTGTTTAGGTTGTTATTAAATGCACTTTTGAGTTTTTCCCTCCTTGATGAATCTGAACACATATACACTTCCCATATTGCATTTGTGTGGGCAACTCAGAAGCTTGGCTTGAATTCTGGCTTGGTCACTTTCATTCACTTTGTTACCCTGGTGAGTCATAAGCCTCTGAGTCTCAGCTTTTCTCATCTTTATATGGGATAATATTTATCTCGTGGAATTACTTTGAAGATGCCTAATTCAGCATTCCATGCACAGTAGTCACTCAACAACATGTTGGCTATTATTTTCCACCCGAATGCTGGCTTTCTTCTGTGATCCTCATGCTGGAGGGATTGGAGGAAAATAGCAGAGGTCCTGCTTTTCCTGTCCTCTTTCAGAACTACAGAAGTTTGCTAAGGAATTTCATGTGGCATCCTGCTAGAGCCTATAGGGGAGTACTGCTGACATGATTAAGCACAAAGGCACCATGGTGCAGGCAAAGAAATCATTAATTTTAGCTGCCCACACTGTTCCCTGACCTCTGCATAAGACAGTGCAGCCTCACACTGAGATCTGGCTGGCTGTCAGCACAGACTGGAAAGGTGAAGCTGGAGAAAACTCCACCTTTCTCTTGGTCCTTAAGGGATCTGAAGGCACGGGTGCAGACCAGGGGCCATGTGGATGTCTTCCACTGTGAGACCAGCGTTCCCTGTGGGGAGGCACAGTGAAACAATGAAAAAATAACCTTAGAAACAGGTGATGCATCCTGAGCTGAACTTCTATCTTTGTGCTCAATTTAAACTTTTTAAGGTTAAAATCAGAGGATCAATAGTACTGGGAGAAGCAGTTATTACTTTTGAACTTAGGTCCCTGCTGTCTGCATTGGTAAATAGAGTCCTGCTTATTGTCACCAGATGTATGTACAAAGTGATCTTTGGCACTGTGTAATAAAACAGATTAATTCATGAAAATGTTATCAAACAAAAAGGATTGGAATCCCAGCATTTTGGGAGGCTAAGGCAGGAGTATCGCTTGAACTCAGGAATTTGAAACCAGCCTGGGCAACATAATGAAACCTTAGCTCCTACTAAGAAATCAAAAAAATTATCTGGGCATAGTAGTGCATGCCTGTGGTCCCAGCTACTCAGGAGGCTGAGGAGGGAGAATCACCTGAGCTTGAGAGTTTGAGGCTGCAGTGAGTTATGATCATGCCACTGCAGTCCAGACTGGGCAGCAGAGCAACATCCTGTCTCCAACACCCCCCCACAAAAAAAAGCAAAACTGGACTTGTCATGTGAATGACTATCTTATGCTTGGGGCTTCTGACTTGCGGAGGACTGAAACTCAGCCATGAAGGTGGTTCCTGCAGAGGGTGTCCTGAGGTTTCCCACCTGCATAGGCAGCAGGTCAGCCATGAGTCAACCTCTGCTGGCCTTCCAGGTCACCATCAGGGATGTGACACCAAGGTGGCCAGTGCTGGGGTCCTGGGAGGGATCCCAGGTTTGGGGGTCTTCATTCAGGGGTCTCCCTCATCTTCTAAAAGAGTTTCTGAGTTCCTCAGCCTTATTTGGGCCACCTCACTGTCTCTCACATGTCTCCTCTTCCCTTCTCTCTCCTCCCAAGCCTCTGTCTGAAGCTCAATCTCACCATTGTTCCTTGATTCTTCAACTTTAGGGTTGTATTAGTCTGGATTTACACTGCTGGTAAAGATA